>NW_028274808.1:163303940-163616440 GCF_037043125.1 Eumetopias jubatus
CTCAAACTCTCTCCATCTTCATTACTTTAGTCCAAGCCACTATCATCTCTCAACTGGACCAGTGCAAATAGCCTCTTAACTGGTCTCCTTGCCCCTCTGCACTCCAGTCCTCAACCAGTAGCTAGAGGGATCTTCCTAAAACATAGAGATTACTCCTGCAACAAAACTTTCCTTATGTTGGCTTACATAACTCAAAATGATCTGACCTCTGCTGACTTCTCTCACATTCTTGCCCCTTCTTCTTCCACACTTGCTCCAAAGTCCAGCCTCACTGGCCTTCTTTCCTTACTTTGGAAAATCGCCAAGCTCATTTCACCCTGAGGGCCTCTCTACTAGCTGCTGCCTCTAACTGGTAGGTTTTTGCACCTGAACTTCAAGATTATGTTATTCAGATCTAAGCTCTAAACGTTAGAGAGGCCTTGCCCCCCTACCCAATCCAAAGTGCCTTCCAATCATTCTATATCATATCAACTCATTTTAATTCTCTGAAAAGCACTTTTCATTATTTTTTTTCTTGATTTAAGAATTAATTTATTTGCAACTATTTTCTCCAATAGAAGCTCTTTGAGAGCAGGGTCCTTGTCTGTCTTGTTTATCATGATATCCAGTGTCTGGAATACAGAGTAGACAATCGGTAAATATGTACTTGTTGAATTGCTAGCTGTCAGTATTCGGGCCAAGTCCAGCTGCTAAATATAGAGTATGGCTTTTGGCAAGTTACTTTATAAAATAAAGAATATTTGCATATCCTGTTTAATAGTCTTTAACTGTACTTTTTAAGGACAAGGAGAGGCTAAGAGGCAATGTGGTGATTCTGAGCTCTAGAACCATCTCTTTCAAAGACTCAGTGCCTTCTAGGAAATCACTTATTCTTTCTTGGGCCTCTCTTTTCTTATTGGTGGAATGAACGATTTAGATTTAAGACTTCAGGATTCTTCCCGGTTCTGCAAGTTTCTTTATATTCTCTGCCTAAATAATACAGAGCACTTCCCTGTATGGCCTCTCAGCTTCAAAAACCCATCTGCTTATGGAGTCCCAAACATACTCAAGTTCTCCATTCTCACCTGTGCTCTTGCTCAGAATATCCATTCTCTTCTCTACTTACGTAAATCCTCAACATCTTTAAAGGCCAGTTCCTCAATGGTGACCTCTGGAACTATACTGACCCCCACTCGCTGGGCCTTTGAAGCTTCTATGTACTGAATGTTACTATGTACCAGGCATGTGTCTCTTTTAATAACCAGAACAACCCCTCTGAGGCAGATACTATTAATACTTCCATTTTAGTAATAAAGAAATCAAGCTAATTTCCCCCATCTCACAAAAGTAGTATTCATCAGTCTTATATCCAGTTCTATAAGCTCCACAGCCAGTGCTCGGAGCCCTCATGCTACATTGTTTCTAAATATAGCCACATACATTAATGTGTATTATTCCTTATCAGTTTACATCAGTATCACCTGCTCAATTTCAGTGAGTCCATGCTTTTAGTTTAAATATTTATTAAATGAATGTATGAAGAGACACATGAATGAAATATCACTAGCATCAGGGGAAAGTTGTGGGGTAGGGACTTAACATTTACTGAGGACCTCCTTTTCATCAAGCATCTGTCTAGGTCCTTTTATAAACATCTACATTTCCCCTTTTCATCTTAAACATAATGCTACTGGGTAGGAACTATCACTGCTCTACTTTGTAGCTAGGAGAGGCTAAGATCCAGACAGATCTTTGACCACAGACATGGCATTTTGACATGGTTAAATAGCTAGTTGGGGTTAGAGCAGGGAAACGAATTTAGGTCTTCCTGACTCCAAAGCCAGTGCATGTATCCACTACTTTTATCTCCTCAGCAGTCATCTGTATATGATAGGTTAGTTCAGAGATTCTCAAGAAAGGGTGAATTTGTCCCCCAGCAAACATATGACAATGCTTGTACACACTTTGGTTGTCACAACTGGGGGAGGAGTCCTACGCACATTCAGTGGGCAGAGCCCAAGGAGGCGTCTAAACATCTTAGAATGCACACGACAGCCCCCACAACAAAGAATAATCCACCCCAAAAGGTCAATAGTGCTGAGGTTGATAAGTCCTTGAACAGCTAAAGAAATTTACTGGTGATGTGATACCATTTTTAAAATAAACAATTACAGTATTACAAAACCTACAGAAACATAAAGGCTATAGTTCAGGAATTTCTCCTAGCCATCATTAGGGAAATCAGTCATCATGCAACTGTGTTATTACTATAATGCCAGACAGCTCAGCCCTTAGGACAGGACAAACTTGTTCAATAAATAGCACTGGAAGAGTGGAATCAAGAACACATGGGGGTAATCTTTAATCATTTTGTAAAAAACTATGAGAAGGAAATAGACCAGTAAAGTTACAATTTGATTCTGAAAACAAAACTACTGGAGTATACTTGTAGACTCTGAAAATTTGTCAGAAACTGGGTATGGAAGGAAAAGCATATTACCATACTGATAAACAAAATCTACCCAAATGATCTTGAAGACTTTTCATATGTCTCTTAAAGCTGGTTCTAATTAGTTCCATGAATGCCTCAGAGTGGGGCAGAAATTCTTGCCTTCCAACTCAAAGGAGAAAATACAAAGTATGTAGTCTTTCCTTTGCCTCAAGGTAGGTGTTGGGTTAGATACTAGATCAACGATTTTATTTCTCCCTCTTAGATAATCCCTAATCTTCTCTTCCAACTCCCCCTTTGAATATCTAATAACCTGCTCATGGCCCATTACTTATATTTATTTGATATCTGGAAGAAGTGAGCAAGAGTCTATGGAACAAAAAGTTTATCATACTTTTCAATGTGCTCCCCAAAGGACCAAAACCAAAGATGAACAGCACAGCATACTCATGGATTTCTCCGAAATGTATCATCCCCATATCTGCCAAACATTTTGCTATGAACTAATCCCCCAAACATTTCCAGCATCCCAACTTTCACCGGCTTATAAACAGCATGCCCAGCTAAGCTTCGTCCAACTGTATCATCCACATATCCTTGATACACAAATCTTTTCTTCTAAACTAATTCCCTGTGCATGTCCAGCATTCCAAAAATGTCTTGCCCAATATCCTTCTAGGCCCCAAACCTTGATCAATGCTAAATTCACCTCCCAAGCTGACTGCCTGAAAATCAAAACAATATGCAACAAGAACACCAGACTTTAATCTTACGACACTAAGATATTTTTACATTTCCAATGCCTGTCTTCCACACTGGACCAGATAAATCTATTTCTTATTTTGAGAACTATAATTACAACAACAATAGCAGCTCTTACTTATAAAGAACTTATTCTGTGCCATGCTCCAAGTGGCTCTTCATGAATTTTCATGAATAATAGTAGATACTATTACTGATCCTTTTTACTGAGGCCCAGAGAAATGAGATAATTAGCCCAGAGTCACACAGCTTGTAGGCAGTAAAAATGGGACTCAGACTCAGGAGGCCTGATTCCAAAATCCTTGTTCTTGGGAACTATGACACGCTACCACTGTATATATCACATTCACAAACTGTGCATCATAAAGGCACTCTCCAGACAAACTCAAATTGAGAAACATTCTACAAATCCCTAAATAGTGCCCTTCAGAATTAGGATCATCCAAAAACAGAAAGCCTGAGAAGCTGTCAGATCTAAAGGAGTCTAAATAATGACTGTCACATGGTCTCCTGGATGGGATCCTCAGACAGAAAAAGGTAAAAACTGAAGAAATCTGAATAAAATATGGATTTCAGTTAATAATCACATATCAATATTAGTTCATTACTTATGACAAATGTATTATACGACTAATGTAAGATGTTAATGACAAAGGAAACTGGATAGAGGGGCAAAATGGAACCCTCAAGAGCACTGTTGTAACTTCTCTGTAAATCTAACAATATTCTACACTAATAAGATTATTATTAAAAAAGACATCCTCTTTCCATAATCTTTTAAGGAAATGTCTTCTAAAATTTTAATATGCACACAAATCACCTGGGAATATTGTTAAATGAAGATTTTAATTGAAGCTTTAAAGAGGGGCTGGAGATTCTGCATTTTTAATACACACCCAGGTGTTGCTGATGCTGCTGAGTCCATGGACCAAATTTCTAAGTTTCAAATTTATTTTTTTAAGTTTTTTTAAGTTTATTTATTTAAATAATCTCTACACCAAACGTGGGGCTCAAATCCACGACCTTGAGATCAAGAGCCACACACTCTTACAGCTGAGCCAGCCAGATGCCCCTATGTTGCAAGGTTTTAAAAACATCAAATGGTGTTGTCAAACGTGTTTAATTCAAATGCATACGTGCATGGGGCTATTTCCTAGCAGCAATGTTCTTTATGGAAAGACCTCCTAGGCAAAGCTTTTGCCCCCCAAATCCTGAAGGGTTAACTTGTTTTCATTTCAGTGAACATAATATGTCTCAGGGTTAAATTCTGGAGAGAAGAAGCCCCTACTATTCCCTCCTTCATCAATCAGAGTGTGTATGTACATGTCCTTGTTTTTAAACCATAACAGAAAGAGACCAGGAGCTCCGGATGTATCTACGGCAGAGATCTGCTCAAACGCAAAGGTGGCACCTTCTAGAAGTAGTACAACACCCACGGTCCACAAACAGTTCAGTCAGGTTAGCACAGGATTTTCAGTCACTTGGTACCTTCTCTGCCTAAGCGGCTACAGAGGAGAAGCACTTGCTGAGCCAAGTGTGCAGGCTCAGGGACTGGGGTGGGAAAGGGCTGGTACTAGCCTTCTTAAATGCTACAAATACAAAAAACAATGTAGTGCTTTCCATCGTACATTTTGTGAAACATTACTACTGTAAGATATTTCTTGAAAATAGGGATCTATAGTCAAATATTTTGGAAGACACTAATCTCACAAATGGGTGTGAAAGTTCAGCTACAGTGAGGTGGATTATTTACATAAATTTTGGCAATTATTATAGTGCAATATAGCCTAGCCTCTAGAAGAAAAAGGAGAGAAGAGAAAGGTGGTCATGATGAAATCTTAAGAAAAATGGTTGTAAAAACAAAAGCACACCATAATGCCATTTAAAAAAACAAAACAGGGCGCCTGGGTGGTTCAGTTGGTTAAGCGACTGCCTTCGGCTCAGGTCATGATCCCAGAGTCCCAGGATCGAGGCCCACATCGGGCTCCGTTGCTCAGCCCTCTGAGCCTCCCCCTTCTCATGCTCTCTCTCTCCCCCTCTCATTCTCTTAAATAAAATCTTTAAAAATAAATAAAATAAAATATATATATACATATATATATATATATATACATATATATATATATATATATATATATATGTATATATAAATGTGTCCAAAAAAAAAAAAGACTCAAAAGAAATGCACAAAAATGTTAACAGTGGTCCACTCTGTTTGGTGGGGGTTATTGATGGCTTTTAAATTTTCCTCTTTTAGCTTATCTGAAATTTTCGAGAATATTGCTTTTTGTAACAAAAATACAATAAATAAGACAAAATAGGGGCACGTGGGTGGCTCAGTCATCAAGCATCTGCCTTGGGCTCAGGTCATGATCCCAGGTCCTGGGATCGAGCCCCGCATCAGGCTCCCTGCTCCGCAGGAAGCCTGCTTCTCCCTCTCCCATTCCCACTGCTTGTGTTCCTCCTCTCGCTGTGTCTCTCTCTGCCAAATAAATAAAATCTTTAAAAAAAAAAAAAAGACAAAATAATGCAGAGTATCATCATATCCAATATGACTAGCTATTTTTTATATTTATATAGTGATTATGTGATAAATATTCAACATTTTATCCCTAACGTTCACAGGTAACAATAAAACCTGGCTTAAAAAATATATGTGCCTAGGAGGGGCACCTGGGTGGCTCAGTCAGTTAAATGTCTGCCTTTGGCTCAGGTCATGATTCCAGGGTTCTGGGATCGAGTCCCACAGTGGGCTCCTTGCTCAGCAGGGAGCCTGCTTCTCCCTCCACCTGCTCTGCCTGCCGCTCCCCGTTTGTGCTCTCTCTCTCTGACAAATAAATAAATAAAATCTTAAAAAAAAAATTCTTCTCCCTCTGCCCCTCCCCCCACTCATGTGCAAGTGCTCCCCCCAATGAATAAAATCTTAAAAAAATATACATATGTATGTATGTATGTATGTGTGCCTAGGAGAAAATACAGTTACATTTTTTAAAATTTTGGCCCGGGTTTAAGTTTAACACTACTGACAGAAATTATAATATTCATAATCTTATTAATATTCATAACAACTGACAAGATTTAATAAACATATAAAAATTCTGACAAGTAGAAACACCCTAAGAGACCATGCTAGACAGAATTCTAAGATGGCCCCCAAATTTCCGGTCCCCCTGATGTATACACCTTCTGGGTACAATGGGGTTTCACTTCTGTGATTAAATTATGTTGTATGGAAACGTGGAAGGAATCTGCAGATGTAATCAAGCAGCTAACCAGCTCAATCTGAATTAATCTAAAAGAAGACTATCCTAGGTAGATCTGATCTCATCAGGTAAAAAGAAGGGTCACAGTACTTTCCCTGAGGTCAGAGAAATTCAAAGCTAGAGATTCTGCTGCTGGCCTTGAAGAAGCAAACTGTGAGGCTATGGAGAGGCCATGTGGTAAGAAACGGTGGGCCACCTCGAGGAGCTCAGAACAGTCCCAGGCTGACAGCTAGCAAGACAGCAGGGACTTCAGTCCTACAACCTTAAGCCTCTGAATTCTGCCAAAGACAAGGGAACTATGAAGAGGACTCTGAGCCTCGGATAAGACCACAGTCCCAGCTGATACCTACATTTCAGCTTGGTGACAGACCCTGAGGGAGGATGTCGCCATCCCACACCCAGGCTCTAGCCCCACAAAAGCTATGAGACAGTATATCTGTGTTGTTTAAAGCCACTAAATTTGTCGTAATTTGTTATGTGACAACAGAAAACTAATACAGTGATAAATGATGAACCAGGAAAATACTCATCACATATAGAAGGATAGTATCACAGCATCAAATTATTTAACATTTAGTTCAATACAAGTGCACAAATGAAAATGGACAGTGGCCACAGACAACCTAGACTGAACAACGAGCTGAATGCCAGTCCTGCCTTAATAGATAAAATCTTCCTACAGATGACAAAGAAAAGCTCATTTGTAAAATAGGAAAAGGAAATGATCACTTTACCAAGGAAATTCAAAAAGCCAATAAACATATAAAAAGTTAAGCATCTCACTGCTCATCAGAGACAAATTAAGACAATGAAGTGCTGGGGCACCTGGGTGGCTCAGTTGGTTAAGCGACTGCCTTCGGCTCAGGTCATGATCCTGGAGTCCCGGGATCAAGTCCCACATCGGGCTCCCTGCTCAGCAGGGAGTCTGCTTCTCCCTCTGACCCTCTTCCCTCTCGTGCTCTCTCTCTCTCTCAAATAAATAAAATCTTTAAAAAAAAAAAAAGACAATGAAATGCTGATAAAAAGAGTAATTTCATCCCATTATGGCTGGTGTGAAAAACGGGTATTGTTTTTCTGGGTGGTGGGAATGTAAATTAGCACAATATTTTAGATATAAATTTTGTAGGATCTATAAAAATTTTATATGCGCGTACCTCTGGAGCCAATAATACCACTTCTAGAAATGTATCTTTTTTTTAAAAAAAGATTTTTTATTTATTTATTTGAGAGAGAGAATGAGATAGAGAGAGCATGAGAAGGGTGAGGGTCAGAGGGTGAAGCAGACTCCCTGCTGAGCAGGGAGCCCGATGTGGGACTTGATCCCAGGACTCCAGGATCATGACCTGAGCCGAAGGCAGCCGCTTAACCAACTGAGCCACTCAGGCACCCTCTAGAAATGTATCTTATAAAAATAAGATATGTACAAACATGTATGTACAAAAATGCATATTACATGATGAATTTTCTTTTACATATCATAATCTTTAATACTATCTCCTTGCCTTAAACTCTAAAAGCTACATGAGATCAAGGGACTTTTGCCACATATTAGGGGCTCACAAAATTTATGTTGAATGAGTAAGTAATAACTGAGTAAGTTCACTGCAAGTACTGTTACAATAGCAAAGTAAGCTTGACCACATACAATGCAGTACTATGCACTTAATGTTATGAGCTGACTCAGAAAAAAAGGCCATGAGATATTGTTGAATAAAAGAAGAAAACTGCAAAAAAAAAAAGTTCTAACTTATAAAAGGGGAAATGTGCAAATATATATGTTCACATATAAAAGAATATGGAGAGTTATATATTCATCAAATTGTTAATGGTGGTTAACCTCTAGAGAGTAAGCTTTTTAATTAGTTACGGATACTTCTCAGAAACATTTTCATAGGAGTGTACATTACTTTTGTAAATAACAAAATTAATGTAGTTCAATTCTTTAAAGAAAACTTGCAATTTGTATATTTACTTCCTTAGCCTCAGATGTTTAGCTCATCATATTTATTCTTAAACTAGGTGTTCTTAACCAAGAATTGATGGATATCTATGGGCTAAACGATGATGTGATGGCTTAAAGGGGGGGCTGTAGCCCCTCCCTTTGGAATTATTTTCAAAATATTTCTTAGGGAGATGGTCCATAGTTGCATTAGATTCATTAGATTCAAGATATTTCTTAGGGAGATGGTCATAGTTTCATTAGATTCTCACAACTACCTATAATACTGTATTCTCACTTAACCTCATCTCCAACCTTCTACTACTAGTAGTAATTTACTTTCCTTTTAAAGAAACTATGGCAGTAGACTCCTTGACTCTGACCTACTAACTTTTGAAAGAACAACAATGAAGCTTAACGCCTCTTTTGATGAGTTAAGTACCTAATGCTTAAACATAGCACCTGTATGCTAGAATTATCAGACCTTTAACTAGGTGCCAAAAAAGACCAATCTTAGGGTTGGTTTTCATAGAAACCCAACACTCACCATTTTCTTCATGGCAGTAATCAAACCCTGCCACACTACATCTTCGGAAAACCATCTTATTCTCAGTGAGAGTTCCTGTCTTATCAGAAAAGAGGTACTGAATCTGTCCAAGATCCTCAGTGATGTTCAGGGCTCGGCACTGAACAGTAGAATCCATCTTCTCATTGTAGAAATCCACATCACTTTGTATAAAATATATCTGTCCGAGCTTCACAATTTCAATGGAAACGTAGAGAGAAATGGGAATCAAGACCTAAGAGGAACCAAGTAATTCAAAAAATGTTAGAGAGCGAAAAGAAAGTTTGAGAAACCAAATATAGTTGGGTAAGTAACAAATATCTTAAAATTTTATGATGAGCTCAACAGAAATTACCTGTAACAAAATGATCATGGTCCAGAACATATAGAATCCTGCCAACACTGGTGATATGACATGTCCATCAGGCTCAGGGATATTAAAAAACATCATGCTTTCATATCTACTCAACCAGATTCCATGACCTTTCAAAAAACACACAGACATGAAAAGGATGCTATATATGTATTATGTAAATATAGAACTTCATTCCTAAAGAGGAATAAAAGTATTTATTTTGGTTGAACACCAAGGGTTTATTTTTGAAAACAAACTGAAATGCAAAAGGCTCCACATTCTCCTGTCTCGGTGTCTCTTTAAATCTCTTCCCAGGTCCCTTTCCTACTGTGGCCACATGTAACTGGATATAATCAACATTAATGCCTTTCAGATCACAGAATGAGAAAGATAAAGATCTGATGGAAAAAAATTATTGGCAAATAATCTCCTTTGCAGAAGTCAAATATTCATAAATATTTCAAAAATTAAATACTTTTAAATAGAGATCTTGCTGAAAAGATGTCAGTATAAAAAAATCCTATTTTACCTACCCAATGCACCAGTTAAACACATCACAACCAAAAGCAGGACACACCAGAGGACATCTGTATTTGCTCTCCTTTCTAATTTGCTGCGCTTATACCTTGGACCACTGTTGTTCAGCATTGCTTTGGTTTCATGGCCTACACAGGTAACATGTCAGAAAATGTGCAAATTAAAGCCAGATAGCAAATATCAAATTTTTAAATCTCTGTGACAGATACAAAGAGAAGATGCATAATATATTTTGCTAATTTAGTTTGCTTTTGTGATCCATTTAGAAAAACAGAGACCAAGGATTAAGTTTATCAAGACAAAATTTCCTTTCTGCTTTTGTAAACTGCATTTTGAATAAATGGAAAATGTTAACTTGAAGAAAAACACAGAGGAGACAACAATGAAAATGGGAAGTGTCACTGACCTGCGTAAACCACAATGCCCACAACAGCCTCTGTGTTTCTAATGGTGCATCCTCTAAGTAATAAATTTTCTTTACTGAGACCCACACGTTCTTTGTTGGAATGTTCTCTGTAAGAAAGACAGCACAGAGATTCATTTTTACTTAGCAAAAGTGGAGGGAAAAATAAATAGCAAAAATGGGGATGTAAAAATAAAAATCATGGATTTTGAGTTTTCTTGACTGGGAGTATTAATTTGAGCAGTTCAGAAGAAAGGTTTCAAATCTCTGGGCCATTTGCTTTTGTTATTTTGCTTTGGCGCAGAGAAAGATGCAACAAGTTTCAACTACCACTGTTTTCTACTATTCACTGTTTGTCAACTTCTAGCACCACAGAAACTCAAAAATATTCCAAATAAGGAGATGTTACTCTAGTACAAACTGTATTTCAGCGTAACTTAGTAACAGACAAGGGAAAAGTTCTTGATAGAATTAGGAAATTACTTTTTCCAACCCGGATGGAATCAAGGATTGTTCTAGGCAATGGTAACCTATGGCTGCTAAAATCATTAGGTGACACATGATGAGGAATTTTATAATGAAAGGATAAGGCTGAGAATACCAATCTTAACAGAACCACTGACGGGACAAGGGACATCATGGGCCTCCCGATGGTATGGAACAGAAGCACATGTCTCCACAGGATCCTAATCAAGGCTCTGTCACCGCAAATCAACCTGGGGTCTGCGGCATCAAGAGATCTGTGAAGGCTTTGAAACTGTATGCAATAGTTCCTGCGTGTACGTATGTGTGGATATCCATGTCTACCTTGGTAGAAAGAGGAACTATTTCTTTCATCAGATTCGAAGGTGCCCCTGGACAGTTTACAGGAAGTCAGAGGGCCAGAAAAAAAAACAATGTTCACCACCACCCCAAGGATGCAGTGGGCCAAATCTAAGTGCAGTATAAACCGCAGCCAAAATGACCTGGCTTATTCAACAAATGGATGGCAAGGGGGCACAGGGAGAAGCAGGGAGGTCTCAACTCGGGAAGAAGGCAATCAGCTCAGTCTAGAAAGGGGTAAATTCTACCAGCTAAATGACCTAATTTCTTGGGAGGGAAAATTTAGAGACATGTCAACCAAATGAAATGGGCAGACCTTATTCTGATCCTGGTTAGGCTGTACTGACTACAAAAAATTTTTTTGAGATAACTGGACAAAACTGAACAAAAACTAGTTATTAAATGACATCAAGAAATTGTTCTTAATTTAGTTAGGTGTGATAATGATGTTACGGCTCTGGTCCTTTACTGATATGTATTCATAGTGAAGTAGTTACAGTGAAATGCTAATGGGGAAGAAATAGGAAGACAATTAAAACAAAGTTGGCAAAATTAGCCCATGAGTGTTCATTATATTTTTCTTTCTGCTTTTGCATGCTTGAAATGTTCTGCAATAAACAACTTAAAAATTATCAAAGTAATTACTTCAGTTATGATAGTGGCAAAAATACAGAGAAAAACAACTGGAAATTTTTTTTAAATAAGCAAAAAGTAACGTATTTCAGTATTTTGAAAATGCCCTCTTCATTTCAGCATTAAAATTAGACTGTTTTCTAAGCAATATGCTTCAGTCAGTAAGTTGTTTCTTTTTTCTTACATATAGGAAAACTGTCCCTGTATCTGGCATCCTTGCTATCTGGAAAAATAACTCTTCAAAGAATGTTTCATACCACAAAGGACAAAAAAAATTGATTTGTTCCTTCACTCCTATATCCGTAAACACCTTATACTAAGAGATGTATGTTTCCATTCCTTCATATACGTCGTTTTATGTACAAAGAGACAACCACGGAGTCATAGTCAGGGTCAGCAGTGTCCTTGGGTTTAATTTAATTCTACTTCCTGGTTTTATAGAGGAAGAATTTAAGTCCCAACATTCACATTTCCATGTAGTATTCCCAAGCAAACACCACACAATGCTCATCAGGATAGCATTCATTATCCCTAGAACTTTTATAGGAACAGATTTAATATACACAAGCATTTCCAAAGTTCCTCAGTAAGATTTTAGATTTTTTTCCCCCCTGGGATCCTTATTTTTCACGATTACATCACTCTAGGTTACTATCATTAGATCAAAGCCTAACTCCTATCCTTACTGCATCTGCCCAAACATTAAACAGGTCCTGCACCTGACAGGTATATATTTGGCACTTATGACATGGGACCTTTGGACTCTATATGAAGCACTGACTGTCCACATAGAGCTCTTATCCATTGAAGAAGCTAGGTAACATTTGCCACATGCCCAGCAGTCCTGCTCAGATGCTGGCAATGGAAAAACACACACAGTCGTGGCTCCTGTGGTCTAAGGGGAGGTAACTGATAGAGAAATATGTAAGTGTAATAAAATTATTAGAGATATTATGATAGAAATCTGATATTCAGCATGCACTGTGGGCACAAATAGGGAGAATGTCAGTTCTACCTGAGAGTAAGACCAGAGAAATCACCATGTAGAAAGTGAGCTTGAGCATCTCAATTTTTTATTTGATTTTTTTTTTAAGATTTTATTTGTCAGAGAGAGAGAGAGAGAGAGCACAAGCAGGGGGAGTGGCAGGCAGAGGGAGAAGCAGGCTCCACGCTGAGCAAATGATGACCTGAGCTGAAGGCAGACGCTTAACTGACTGAGCCACCTAGGCATCCCTCAAGTTTTGTTGATTTTAGAAAACAGACCACAAAGCAGGAAAGGAATAAGAAACTAGTTTCGTGGATAAAAATAACTCCACATAAAATCACTGTATCTTCCTGAGCTGACTCATTCAATGCTTCCCTGCAAGTTGCTGAAGCCAGTTCTCAACAGAGGCATTAACAGAGCAGACCCAGGGAAGTCCAATCACTGAAGAAGACAGAATCTCAGGGAGTGAGAGGAAGCTGAGAGCATCTTTTGGATGTGGATTCCAAGAGGAAGGCAATTCCCGTGGTCAGACCAGGCTAATCAGAAAGTAAGGCACCACACTTGAAGCAGACAGACATCAGGGGAGCCCATCTTGAATGGAAAAAACCAAAGAGCAGGCAAACATGGCATCATGGAATCTGGAGGCAAGTGATAATTAGGAGAATCAGGAGGTTAGTGGGTCCCTAGAGCTAGGTGAGGGCTCTGGGGCAAGACTGAGTACCCACAGCAGCAAAAGATGTCTCCAGTGTGTCCGTTAAGAAAAAAATCACGTCCAGTGTGGATGAACACAGAGGCTGACAAGGTAGACCAGGACTCCCGTTTCAGAAATTTGGTTAAGGCACTCATTAATCTGCTTTCCATCACTATAAATCAGCTTTTGTTTTCAAGAAATTATATAAATCAAATCATATAGTATATATTCTTTTCCACCTGGCTTCTTTCACTCAGCGTGATATTCTGAGATACATCCATGTTCTTGCGTGTATCATCAGTGAATTCCTTTTCGCTGAGTAGTATTACATGGTATGGATATCCAATTTGGTTATCCATTCACCTGCTGATGGACATTTGGGTTGTTTCCAGTTCTGGACTCTCACAAATAAAGCTGCTGTGAATATTTGTGTGCAGGTTTTTGTATGAAGAAATGTTTTATTTTCTCTTAGGTAACTACCTAGGAGTGGAACAGCCCGATCATACAGTGGACATATGTTTAACTTTACAAGAAACTTCCAAATTGTTTAAAGTGGCTGTACTTTATATATCCCCACAGGTGGTATCTGAGTGCTCCGGTTCCTCTACATTCTCACCAGCACTTCTATTCTTGGGTCTTTTTTAGCAGTTGTAGCTCTGTGGTTTTAACGTATATCTTTTGACATAGCTATTTGTCATCTACATATGAAGTGTCTTTTTTTTGGTGAAGTGTCTGTTCAAACTTTTTTACCATTTAAAAAAACCATATTGTTTGTTTTCTTACTGCTCAGTTTTGAGATTTCTTTATGTATTCTGAACACAAGTCCTATGTCCAATACATGCATTGCGAATATTTTCCTCCAGTCTGTGACTTATCTTCTCATTCACTTAACAGTGTCATTGAAGAGAAAACGGTTTTAATTTTGATGAAGTTCTTTTTTCTATTTCTGGCCTTTTATGGATTGTGCTTTGGGTGTTGTATCCAAGAAATCTTTGCCTAACCTAAGGTATCAAAGATTTCCCTTATGTTTCCTCTATGTGTAAGGAGTTTCTAATCTTAGGTTTACATTTAACCATAGGCTCCATTTTTGGTTAAGTTTTTTACACAGTGAGAGGTATGGCTTGACATTTATTTTTTAGAATATGGACATCCAATTGTTATAGCATCATTTGTTGAAAACAGTAATCTTTCTTTACTAAATTGCTTGTGTACCTTTGTCAAAGGCACATTGATGGATAACAAAAACCAGCTGACTGTAAATGTGTGGATCAATTTCTGGACTCTATAATCTTTCAATCTCTTCTGATCTACTGGTCTGTCTTTATGCCAAAACAACACTAACTTGATTATTGTACCTTTACAAGAAGTCTTGAAATCAGGCGGTGTTAGCTTCCCACTTTGTTCTTTTTCAAAGTTGTTTTAAGTTAATATGGGTCCTTTGCACCCCCATATAAATTTTTAGAATAAACTTGTCGATTTCTTTTAGAAAAAGACCAAAAACAAAACAAAACAAAAACAAAAACCCAAACCATGCTGGGATTTTGATTGTGATTACACTGAATCCACAGATCTATTTGGAGACAAACTGACATCCTAAGAATGTTGTGTCTTTCAACCCATGAACAACATATATCTCTCCAACTATTTAGGTCTTTAATTTCTCCCAGCAGTGTTCCATGGTTTTGAGTGTGCAAGTGTTTCACATCTTTTGTCAGAATTATCCTCAGGTATTTCATTTTTTCTGATGCTATTATAAGTTGTATTTGGAAAAATTTCAGTATCCGGTTGCTCATTGCTAATATATAGAAATACAATTGATTTCTGTATATTGACACTTCCTACAACCCTGTCAAACTCACTTATTAAATTCTTATAAATTTTATCAGGTTTTTCCCAAAGAACATCAAACCATCTACAAATAAAAGACAGTCTTACTTTTCTTATTTGATAGCTTTTATTTCCTTTTCTTGCCTGACTTCACTAGCTAGAACCTGCAGCACAATCTTGAATAAAAGTGGTAAAAGTGAATAACCATGTCTTGTTCCTGATCTTAGGGGAAAAAACATTTAAAAGCATTTAGTCTTGCATCATTAAGAATGATTCTAAATGCAGGTTCTTCATAGATGCCCTTTATCAGGTTGAGAGAGTTCCTTTCTATTTCCAGTTTGCAAGAATAGGAGTGAGATTTTGTCAAATGCTTTGCATCTATGAGATGATCACTTGGTTTTTCTTTTACAATTTGTTAATTATGACTTGTTCATATGGTGAATTATATCATGTGATTTTTTTCTAATATTAAACCAACCCTGAATTTTGGGATAGGTCCCACTGGGTCATGATGTATTATCCTTTTTACATATTGTTGGATTTGGCTTGCTATAATTTTGTGTAGAATATTTACATCTATGTTCATGCAGAATACTGATCTTTCCTCATATGTCTTTGTATGCTTTGTTATCAGGATAACTCGGGCGTTGGAAATTTTCTCTACCATTTTGTCTCCAGATCACCACTATGAAGTAGGTCTAATTATCTCCTCTTAAAAATCAGGAGACTGAAGATCAAAAAGAATAAATAACTTGGTTCAAGGCATAAAGCACTAAAGTGGCCAACACCAGACCTGAAATTAGGTAAGACCTCAAATTCTAGCTACCCTTACAAAAGGGACATAGATACCACGAGAAGTCTCCAAAATGAACACTGTTGGGACTTCCCATACTTTTTCTTACACATGTTCCAAACCCTTGGCTAACTTTTGCCAACCAGAAATATCCACCTGATACTCTAATTCTGCAGGAGGACACTATCTTATCCTGTCACTTCGGTTGCCAGTTCTTTCCAGACACCTCCTTCCAAACACCATGTCTTGGGCTTACTATGGAGCTCGTGGAAAACATTCTTACGCTACTGACAGAGACTTTATAACTATTTTAAGAAGAAGCTTTTGGTTCTTAAATCATACATAAGTAAATATTTAACTAAATGATTAAAATAAAGCTAAATTAATAGATGGCTAAACACATGGCCTTTGGTGATTTAACTTGGATATATGGACACATATATTTTATTGAGTTAAATATAACCGCAATCAACAATTCCACTCACACCAACAAAGGTAAGTCATTTATCACTCACAGATAGCCTCGGAATCTGTTGAGGTCATTGTTTGGACTTTCACATTCTATCTTACTGGAGAATTTCTCTGGGTCAACTTCAGAGTCCTAAAAATAAATAAATAAATAAATAAACAAACAACTATACATACATTTTAAATCACAACACAAGAAGAATTCAATGTCAAAACGATGACATTTTTACGTATATCACTTAATTTGCATTAAGCATATATGTGAACATTCTGAGCACATATACATTTAATTCCAACACATTTTATTTAAAATTTAAAAATAAGCTGGACATCAGCATCTTACAAAATTCTCTAATGGATTAAACGATAATTTTAGAATGCTTGATGAAACCAATGAGCAAATAAGTAAAGGGTTTTTATAGAACACAGGCACAGATTCACTAAGAATAAGCCATGTGAACTTTATCTCATTTCCTTGTTTTTATATGAATGTTCGCTTAATAAAAGAAATACTATTGATATATCTTGTAACGCATTAACATATCACAGCAAATGTATGGAAAATCTGAGTTATATAATCATATGATTTGATTTGTTAATCAATTTTTTGAGTTCTTCTGATGTACCAGAATCTCGACTATGTACTTTAAATATATTAATTTCTTCTTTAAAACCCCATAAGGTAGGTGTTATAATTAGGTCTAATTAACAGATAAAGACAGAGAAGCACAAAGAAGATCAATAATTTGCTATAGGTTTCCACATAAGGCAGGCTTTAGAAATAGGACTGCAAACCTAGGTCATGGGATTCCAGAGCACTGACCCTTAACTGAACCCAAAGTATGATGACTAATCAACTGCCATCACCCTTAAAGTAGGTACTTAGTGGTATATAACAGAATCTCAAATTGTATAAGATTTTTACCAATGTCTTAGGTATATAAATGCTCACAAAAGTGACAATGACAAGCTGAGAGGCATATCAATCACAGGATCCAAATTAAATCCAGAGACAGAAAGATGGCCCATTGTTACATCAGATGATGAAATTTACTAAAGATTAGGGCATTTATGTGGCTAAAACACTTTTTAGTTTACAAGTATAAGATGAAGAAAACCTGACTGAACAGTTCAGTTTTAAAAAGACCATTATTTTTTTTTTTAGTTTTGATACCTGCATGCTTATTTTTAAATTTTTTTATTAACATATAACGTTTATTAACATAAACAAAAATTGTTTGTTTTAGAGGTACAGGTCTTTGATTCATCAGTCTTACATAATACGCAGCGCTCACCATAGTACATACCCTCCCCAATGTCCATCACCCAGCCACCCCATCCTTCCCAACCCCCCTCCACTCCAGCAACCCTCAGTTTGTTTCCTGAGATTAAGAGTCTCTTATGGTTTGTCTCCTTCTCTGGTTTCGTCTTGTTTCATTTTTCCCTCCCTTCCCCTATGATCCTCTGTCTTGTTTCTCAAATTCCTCGTATCAGTGAGATCACATGATACTTTTCTTTCTCTGACTTATTTCGTTTAGCATAATACCCTCCACGGCGTTGCAAATGGCAAGTTTAAAAAGACCATTAATTTTTAAAATACTTCATCTCAAGTGTTTCCAGAGAAAGGGAAAGGAAACTGATATGTAAGCACTATCCATGACATTTTTACATATATTACCTCATTTGCATCTCACAGCAAAGCTATGAAGCAGGCATTATTGTTTCTACTTTAAGATAAACTGATACATAAAATAAGTGACTTGCCCAAGGTCACACAGTAATTAAATATCAAAACAGGAATTCATTCAAACTCATGTTAATATAACTTTAAAGTTCTTGTTTCCCTCGCCACAGCAGGGTCTATTAAGGTCTAGAAGCTCTGTGGCAAGAGAAGCTACACGAATCTCAAAAGGTCTGGGTATAGATGCAATTACAGATTTTAGGAACAGAAGGTGATTATTTCCATTGCAAAATAACTCTCCAAATTGCAAAGTAATTCCGTTTCCTTTAATTCAGTTCCAAAAAATATAGGATTGCCAGACTAAAATGTGTGAACTTCAAAGTCATTACATCCTATTATCTATAAAACACTTCCACAGATAGCTGGAAATGGATTAAGTCCTCTGGGATTCTATTTTGTAATAGTAAAAATGAATTTAAAAATCTCTTTATATGTACCTGTGAAAATCTTCTGAAAAGAAAATGTTAATAAATCACCAACTGAGAACACATTATTTACCTGTTCTGCATATCCTCTAACCACCTGCCTCTGTTTTAAATTGCTCTCTCCATCAAGACCAGAAGTCTCAATGTGACAGATTCCATCTGGATCAGTAGAAAAGAGTAAGACCATGTCTGCAGGAATAACCTCATTACAGGAAAGGCGAATAAAGTCCCCAACAGCAACATCTTTCCAGCACTGGTCGACATATTTTTTCTCTTTCCTAACATTAGGGGGAAACAAAAGTATAAAGAGAGTATGAAGACAGAAACATATATAGTCTTATTTTTTCAGTTTTGTGTATAATTTAAAGCATGTTTAAACCCTTAGGGTGAATTTTAATCCATTAAATGTTAAAAGGGAAGCCAGAGAAAACCTAAATTCCAGAATTTGTTTCACCTGAAAATTGAGTTATTGAGCTAATAAAACATATTTCTCAGCTCCTTTGTCCTTTGAGATTTTGAACTATTATGCTGTTTGAGGTGTAACTGGAATAAAATGAACATTTGCTGGGTTTACTCACGTACAACACAATCCCTGTGTACTGCTGTTGTCAGGTATCAAGGATCCAGAAATGCACAAGACACATCTACTCTCACAGCACTTCCTGTCTGTCTGATAGGATGAATTAAAGAAAACACCAAGGAAGTAAAATAAAAATAAAATGAGGGGCGCCTGGGTGGCTCATATGGTTGGGTGTCTGCCTTTGGCTCAGGTCATGATCTCCAGGTCCTCGAATCGAGCCACACATCGGGCTCTTGGCTGGCTCAGCAGGGAGTCTGCTTCTCCCTCTCCCTCTGCCTCTCCCCTGCTTGTGTGCTCTCTGTCTCTGTCTCTCTCTCTTAAATGAATAAATAAAGTCTTAAAAATTTTTTTAAAAATGAAATAAAATGAATACTCAACATTTTAAAAATTATTATACTACTTATTAACACCTCTAATTATCACTTAATAGAAATACTGGTAAGACAGTCCTGAGTCTGATGCAGCTAATCACTAGAAAAGAAGGATGGAAAACATTCACCCTTTTCAGAAGTGTAGTTTTCCGCCATATATATTCATTTTAAGAAAAGATACATCATTTGAAGTTGTCTTGCCTTAAATACCCTGCTTTATGTTAAAGTTTCTGCCATACTTCTCAAGCCTTTTCATACTAACCTGCATGAATTATGCTTCAGAAAGCGTTTTCCTTAGAGTAGAATGAGGAAATCTGTATCACAGAACATCGTATCAACTGGTTAAACAGCATTTCATACACAGTGTCACCAACCAATATTAGGAAGGCTGTCCCATTCCCTTATTGCCTACCTAATAACCATAAAAAACTGGTATTTGTCACAAAAATACACTTATTTCAAAAGTAAAGATTTATTTCCAATTACATTTATAGAGCTAAATATTCACACTTGTTGTCAAAGATGCCTGGGAGATAGCTATATTCTAAATTATGCATCAGATTAAATAGAAATGCCACCTTAGGGCAAAACTTGTATACTTTCTGCTCTACAGAATTATATCCGTTATTTCAAGAAATATTTAGCTTAAAGGGCTACCTAAGAAATACATTTTCAGGGCTTATTTTCCCAAAATATCTAATGCACCAGGTTGAATCCAACTAAAGGAAATCCTTGATTACCTAAAGAGTTGGTTAGTTTACAGAGAAAGGCAAATCAATGATTTTGTCCTTACCATTCTTTTTCCCAGTGTTTGTGCACACCCGTTCACTCTTCGTGGAGGAAAGTAAGAGAGAACATCCAAAAACATAGGTATGGGTCATATTTCAAAGGTTCAGTCCTAAAAATCTAGGAGTAGTGATTTCATTCCATAGAAAATGGGGATTCACAAGCTTCACCAGAAGAAGGAGGATGGGATACTACTTCTATTTACTAACTCCTGTGACAGAGTAATGGATGGACTTTGGGTGTCAAGCTAGTTTGGTGTAGGAATGGCCAAAAAAACTAATGTGAAGTTATTGAAATAATTCAGGAGAAGAATGAAGATGGTCAGAAGGCAGCAGCAACAGAGATAAACACAAGATTAATTCAAGACATATTTGGGTTTTTTGACTTAACTACATGTTTTAGGACTTACCACACCACATTTTATGACTGAACTACATGTAAAGGAGTTACCAAGCATGACTCTACAGTCTCTGACTTGTATGATGGGATGATTGAATGGTGCCTTTCACCACATCTCAAATTTTCGATCAACTAGTTGCATGAGAGGGCAGATAATAAACTCAGATTGGAAAGTTTTTATCTGAAGCGGGATGTGAAACCGAGGATGTGCTGCAATTTGAGGGTTCTGATCTTATGCTCATGGGTACAGATATAAATGTGGAAGTCCTAGGAACATAGAGGGCAGGTGACACCAGGTAAGGACATGAGATTCCTTAGGGAAGGAGACTTCAAGGTAATAAAGAAGTGGAAGGAGACCCCAGAGAAAGTAATATCAGAGAAATCTAGAGAGAAGGAAACTTCAAAAAGGGAGTAATCCTAGTGAAGCAGCAAAGGGGCCAAGCCTATGGTATTCAGTGATTAGGATGTCTGTTGACTATGGAAAATGCTGATAGAGTGAAATTGTTGCTGGGAGTATGAATAAGGAAGTGAGACCTCCATGAACCAGAGAGCGACTAGAAGTTGAAGAAGTAGAATATTTCATGATGTTTAGCTATGAAAGGAAATAAGGCGTAAAAGCAGCCACTGCAATGAAAGGTAAGTCAAAGGACAAAGGATGAGAGTAATTGGACATGAACATGAGATGTACGAAAGGAGTCCATGGAACAGGCAAGGTAGAAGACAGAGCACTGAGTGGGGGATGCTGGTGGAAGCTATGGAGAAACAAGGAATGGGATTAACAACACAGAGGAAAGGATTCCTATCACAATAAAGGGAGGTGCCTCTTCATCTAAGGTCAGAAGAAAGTTGTTGAAAATGTGAATGATCCACGAAGGAATGGGGGGTACACAATTCATGTTTCATGGCCTCTACTTTTTCTATGAGGAAAGCTACAAGGAAAATTTGCTAAGAATTTGTAAAGATAGGAAGAGAAGACAGACTTGACTCTTAGGGTTAGGAATTTTATTTTTCTTTCAGACATAAGAGGTAGGATTCCTCTAAAGGACAAGTTTATTTATTCTACATTGGAACAAAATTTAAATGAAGCCAATTTCATAATTAACTTCACTTTTCCCTATTTGGAGTATACACCAGGATTTCAAAAAAAATACCTAATTTGCCCAGCAGCTAGCTAGTTCAGATCAATAAACATCTACAGACCTTAATTTATGCCAGTTACACGTTAGGTGCTAAGAACACAAATGGTTCATATATGGTCACCACCCTATACAAGTTATGGTTGAAATTAGAAAAAGAGACACAAACAGTACTTTCATAAGAGAGAGGTATGCATGCCCAGGTTACTATGGGAGCCAATAGTTGGGGTGTTTAGCCCTGGAGGAGGTGAGTCTTGATGGATGACCAAGAGTGACTCAGGTGAAGAAAGGTGGGACAGTGTATCAGTCAAGGTACAAAGACATAGGGCAAGAGAGAGCTCGTGTGTGAAAGCAACTGCAAGCGAGTGACAATGCTCACTGCCACATTTAACTAGCTCTGAAGATTTCTCACTGCGGTAGACTCAAAAGGAGACTATATTTCCTTACCCAACAAAGAATTAAAGCTAGTAGGAGGACCTTCTTCTCCCACAGCCTGAATGTTCAGCTAGAATTTCGTGCACCTACTTGGTTGTATGTGCTTCTGAACTACTCTCATTGGACAGAACATTGCTCTCACAATCCCTCCTTCAGGCAAACTTCTAGACCCATTTCGCTTCTTTAAGAGTTCAAGATCACACATCTTTGCTACATAAGCCTTGGGAAACATTGGGAAGGACACACTGGACTATTAACTGTGATTCCACTGGAGTGGGAGGAAGGGGAGAGGTAAGAAGGAAGGGTGGAGAATGCAAACTTCTACTTCTCGCTTTAACAAATTTAAAGAGAGAAAGATGAGAATTATGAACAAATTTTTCTCTGATTTTTTTAGCATTTTCCCATAAGATGCTAAAAAAATTTATAATAAGCAAATAATGAATAATCGTTGCATACAACAGCAAACATTTAACAGATGCTCTATATTCACCAGCTGATTTAATTTTTGTATCAATGTTATGTGGTTGGTCCTATAAATGAACTATGATCCCTGCCCCTCTGCCTTTATAAATGAGAAAAACTGGTTTTGGCAAATTAGGTAACTTGCTCAAAGTCACACAGCTCCTAAGTGGTCCTGGGATTTAAAACAAGGCTGGTAGCTCCAGAGCCCATCTCTCAAGAAGCAGACTTTACTCCAGCTACACTCACTTCCTGATGACCACCAAATAAAAAATGTTTTAGTTGTATATTAGAAAGCGAATTTGAAGAACCATCACTTTCGAAAACATCACACAAAAGGTTGGTTACCTTAGAAGGCCACTGATGTTTAGTCTTATTTTAAGCAGCATGAAATTCTATGAATTGACGAGATTCATGAATTTATGATAGTCCTAAAATGTTAACATTAGCCAGTATTTTGAAACTCCTAAATTCAACACAGTGATTTTTAAAGATCAGAAAATAATGTAGAGTCCTGGAGGGAAGGCACTGTATCTATTTTTTTTAAATCTATTTTTCCTTTAAATCTCAATCTCTCAGGGCCTACAACACAGTAAGGCACTCAAATTTGTTAAGTGATTAATAGTTTTGTTTTCAACACACTTCTATTATCCTTGAAACAAAACTTAAAACCTTATAAACAGCTGTTATTTGAAAGGCAATATTGAGAAAGTTAGGTTTTCCATAATAGCTCATTCCAACTTAATTGAGGTATAATAAAGTTTAAATGTTTAATTTCTATATTAGTGTGTTATTTCCCAAGATACTTGCCCAAAGACAAACACCATGTGAAAGACCACATATTACAAATAAGAATCAAATTATCTGCATAGAAATGTTAATACGCTTCTTCCAAAAGCTTGCACAATTTAATGGCTTCATACTTTCACCTTAATTTTGTTGAGGAATAATTTGTTTTCTAAAGTGATGTCTTTGCATTTCATAAAAATTTAAGTTAGCCTGTTTAAATCGACAAGGCATGGTCTTACAACCTACCTTTATTTCTTTATATCCTTATAATTTGTTCCAAGAACAATATGGGGGGTGAAAGGTATTATTTCTTCTGCAATACCAAACAAAAGCAAATTACATAAAATAACAGATAAAAGGACCAAGTTACCAGATTCTATTATGAAATACAATCATAAAGTGGTACCTTGGGATAGACCTTAAACAATTGAATAGAATATTGCATCTTCTCTTTAAGTTTATATGCAAATCATCTAAAATAGATCTGGACTACGTCCAAAAGGACACCTGAGAAAAAAATTATACCAGGTCTCCCACTACGCAATTTTAATATTTACAAAATCATGCCATGTCCTAAAGAGTTCTCAAATGTTGATTAAATAACTTGATAATGTGGCAAACTCCAGCTAATAGTTATTACTAACCTACAAAAATCATCATAGTGGCTAACCTTTACTTAGCACTTAGAAAGGGCTAGGTTCTATTGATTACTGTTTTATTACTATTAAATTCATAACGAAGAGAACTGGGGTTTAGCTAGCTTATGCAATTTGCCCAAAGCTAAATATAGCTATTAAGTGAGAAAATCAGGATTAGAACTTATTTAGAACTTAAAAAAGCAAACAAACACACATTATCAACTTTAAACCTAGCACTAGAAGTCAACAATCATTTATAGACAAAAACCTATATTTAAAAATACATATAAGAAGCATTCTTCCCATTTGCTAAATTTGGTATTGCTGAGTAATTTTTAAATTGTTCAAAATCTGGACTTTGTTCATCATATAATCATTCTAAAATACTATTTCCTACAACTATTTTTTGAGGGTAAGACTGTATCAATAACACCTCTCTATCCCTGGCACATGATAAAGACATAAATGTTATCAAATGATTCATAGCAGTATTTTAGTAGAATACTCATGACTTTAAAATGAAAACCATGAGCTTTTCCTATTATTTTTAGTTTTCTATAATACATGAGTTTTTCTGGTTAGCTTTAGATCAGATATAAGAAAAAAAAATAGACCAAATTTTTCCTTATCTAAGTACAAGTCATATCATCCTACAAAGGAGGAAAAAAAAGCTAGTTTTGTTTCTGGATCTTTAAAACGGATGTTGAGAAAGTCACTGAAGAATTCTAATAATGAACAGAATTCAGAATCCTTCAGGTTTCAGCTTAAGTATCACTTTATGTGAGCAGCTTGCCCTAACTATCTCCTCTGTGCTCAAATAAACTGGAAGACAATTCTACTATCAGGATAAGCCTTTGAGTTATTTTTCTCCCTAAAGTAAACAAAACAAAAATTACATCATCTATTGAACTCTTGGTCAGTCAAAAGAGCCTTAAATTTGTTCAAAATATATCTTTTATTAGAAAACTAGCCTTTTGAACCTAAATGTCTTTTGTTCAGACTTGGTAACTAGAATAGAATCAAATCTCTAGTCTGACCAATTTAGAATTACAATCTTGGGAACTTAGAGTTTAAACAAGAACACTAAAGTCAATCCAAGAAATGTATTAAATACTCTGAGATGTCAGAAGAAACAGTGGCAGCATCTGTCGAAGGGAACCTGTCAAGTCAGCTCAGAGGCTGAAGGAAGTGCTTGCCTACTTCTGGGCTCAAAGCTCAGTCTTCTAGCTCTTCACATTTTCTCCCTTGGGGATTTAAGTCAAACTCCTCACTTCAAAATCACCTCTAAACAGACTGATGACTTCAAAATTGCTTACCATAGCCTTTCCATCTGACTAGAACTCCTGTAGCATGTTCCTATTTGCCCATGGGGCATTTTCACTGCATGCCTGTCTTGCTATCATTTCCAGTTCATCCTACCTGAGGTGAATTTAATGCTCCCTGTTTCTATTGGTGGTACTTTTATCCTCCAAAGCTCAAAAATCGCAAAAGTTCACCAAATTTAATTGGGTTCTTCTTCACAGTATCTCTTCTATGAACCCCTTCCTGTACGTTGCATCTACTGCTAGTAATGCCCTGGACTGATGGGCAGAGGCAGAGTTACCCTCTTTGTAGAACCTGTTCCCAGGACTCGAGTGGACCAATATTCCTCAAGCACAGCTTTCACCACATTCCTTCTCTGCTCAAAAGATGGAAATGAGCAAAGGGTGGGGGGGGTGGGGGAAAGAGAGACAGACACACACACAAACCAAGAAACAGACTCTTAACTCTAGAGAACATGATGGTTACCAGAGGGGAGGGTGGGGGATGGGTGAAATCGGTGTTAGGAATCAAGAAGTGCACTTGTGATGAGCACTGGGTGATGTATGGAAGTGTTCAATCACTACACTGTACAACTGAAATTAATATTACACTAACTGGAATTTAAATAAAAACTTAAAAAAAAAAGATGGATTCTGTAGAGGCTGCTTTTAGGTAACAGGCTTGAGCGATGGAAACTTGACCCAGGCAAAAGGGCCCACAGCGACCCCCCTGGCTGAATACAGCCAGGCCCATCAGGTGACCCACCTCAAAATATCCATAAGCCTTAACTGAGCAATGGGTTACTTTCAACCAGGTACGATTACCAAAAAGGGGAGACATTCCCTATGTCGTCAGATCTCCTCACCTTCCCCCTTTAAAAACAGCCTCCACCCGCTGCCTCGTGGCAGTCTCCTCTGCCGTCCTGCCCGCGGCTCCCTTGTGGTGTGTTCAATAAGCTGCTATCGCCTTTGTTCTGCCTCAGGTGAATTCTTTCACCGCCCCCACACCATGCGCGCTTCCAAATGATCATCGCCCCACGTTTGGGGGTCCCTGTCCAATCAGAGAGACACTGCAGATTCTCTACCCCTGAAGGAAAATATCTCTGATGGTTAATTTCAAGTGTCAGCTTCATGAGGGATGCCCAGACGCTGGTTAAACATTACTTCCGGGTGTGTCTGTGAAAGTGTTTCTGGGAGAAATTAGCCTTCAAGTTGAACTGAGTAAGGCAGACGGTCCTCCCCAGTGTGGGTGGGTATCATCCAATCCCTTGAGAAGAAAAAGGCAGAGTAAAGTTGAATTTACTCTCTGCCTTCCTGAGGCTTGAGCTGGGACACTGATCTCCTCACCTCAGCATCTCTGGTTCTCAGGCCTTCAGACTTGGACAGGAATCTACACCATCAGCTCTGTGGCTCTCGGGCCCTCAAACCACACTGCTGGCCTTCCCGAGACTCCAGCTTGCGGGTACTGGGGCTTCATAGCTTCCTTTATCATGTGAGCCAATTCCTGATAATAAATCTCATTCCTATTGGTTCTATTTTTCTGGACAACCCTGATTAATACACCATTCAAGGAGTAGCCTGGTGTTGGAAGTCCCTCCACAGAAGGCCTCAAACTCCCTCTCTTTTCATTTCTCATTACTGCTCCTAGAGCTGGTTTCCCCCTCAGGCCAAGTCAATATACTCAGTATCCCCAGAATACTCCCCAAGCCTTCCTAACCTCAATATGGGGGGAGAGGTGACATCATAAACTTGTTTGTAAAGCAGTTAACATATCAGATTCAGAATTTCACACATCTGTTCTAATGATGACTTTTTAAAAAATAGATACATTTCTCATGAAAGGGAACACCGGACAATATTCCAAACTTTGTAATTCATTTTCATAAAAGTATGAAAAGTGAAAATTTCATTTTCATAAAGACACAGGAAGTGTTTGCGGTACAATATTAGGCTAAACAATTAGAATAAAAATATATGGAGTAATCTTTATTTTGTAAAACATACACACAATGCACACAGGACTTGAAGATACGGCAGTGTTATAATTTGTTGTCTCTGGATACTAGGATCACATGTATAATTTGTAAATGTAGATTTACAATATACAGCACAGTTCCAAACTCACATTTACAGACTATTCTTAGCTACACAGTCTTTCTGTTTAATAAATACTGAAGATACAGGTCTCCGTGACAGCAAATATGCTTTGGAAAAGACCTCCTATTATGAATGCTTTCTGTTGCTGCAAAGGGGAGAGTTTTATAAGCCTCTAGTTTTGTGTACAAAAAAAGAACATTCTTCCCCATTTTTCAGTATCCCTTTCCTCCACTGGTAGCTCTTATCTTTTTCTTCATATCTCATCTTGTTTTTCATATCCATTCATATTTTTCATATCCCATCCTCTTAATCCCAAATTATAACATCCAGGATTAAAAACTATCTGCTAGCTTTCCTTCTTATGAAGTTTAATTCTTTCCATTCCACTTATACATAAGTTATAGAAGCTTTTGCTTTATCAACTCTTGGATTGACAACGGCTTATATAGATCTTTCTTGACTTATGAAAGGGTTAAATCCCAATAATCTTCTTGCAAGTGGAAAATATTGTAGGTGGAAATGCATGTAATACACCTAACCTACGGAACATCATAGCTTAGCCTACCCTACCTTAAACGTGCTCAGAATGCTTACATAAGCCTACACTTGGGTAAAATCATCTAACACAAAACCTATTTTTATAATAAAGTGTTGAAAATCTCATGTAAGTTACTGACTACTGTACTGAAAGTGAAAAAAACAGACTGGTTCTATGGGTACAAAATGATTCATTGTTTACCCTCGTGATGACCGGGCTGACTCAGAATGAGGCTCCCTGCTGCTGCCCAGCATCATGAGAATATCTTACCATACGCTAGCCCAGGAAAAGGTCAAAATTCAAATTCTGAAGTAAGGTTTCCACTGAATGATTACTGCCTTTGAAACACTGTAAAGTCAAAGAATCCTAAATCAGACCATCGTAAATCAGGACCATCTATACATTTTGGTTCTGGTAGGACACCTGAATTAAATTCACTACAGGTCCTTAATAAATATTAGTTGAAAACATCCACCACCACCATCACCAAAAAGGGTCCTGATCACATCTAACGGGGAAGAAAGTAACATTCTGCATGTTTCTAAATGACACATGTATATTCCCTAGCCCAGTTCCTGTTACACTTACCTACTGTAAACTTTAGTTACTAAATTGTTGATCTGTTTGTCAATTTTGTATTTGCGGTAATCTTCCAAACCATCTTTTATTGCAATAATTGTCAGGACCACCACGAGAGGTAGCATCGTAATTTCCTTTTGGAAGGCTTCTACCAAAGGCACCCAGTTCAAGACAGCTAGAAACAGGAAATATAAATTGGCGGCCCTGCAATCCAAACACACACAAGGAAGGGTTAACAAATCACATAAAAGCCTAAAGCAAAAGGAACAAAAATATCTTAGGGCATTTTCCTACATTTCCCTTAGTTGATTTTCAATGTGACAGAATAGTGAACTAGCCATACCTGACATATCTGAACAACCTGTCACTCCTGTAGATATCCAGCTCATGGCTTTACTGTAATAAATGAGGTATTCTTTATTAAATATATGGTATGAGAGTCTTGGGTTGTGAAAACATAAGAAACATCACAGAAAACACTATTTTCTTTTTAAAAGCTCAAAAGAGGGGCGCCTGGGTGGCTCAGTCATTAAGCATTTGCCTTCAGCTCAGGTCATGATCCCAGAGGTACCGGGATCGAGCCCCGCATCGGGGTCCCTGCTCCGCGGGAAGCCTGCTTCTCCCTCTCCCACTCCCCCTGCTTGTGTTCCCTCTCTCATTGTGTCTCTCTCTGTCAAATAAATAAATTAAAAAAAAATCTTTAATAAATAAAAAATAAAAGCTCAAAAAATTTAGAGGAAATTCAGTGTTAACACACTGTAGAAATAAATTTTTCAAAACCCCAACTCTCTAGCCTTCAGAAGTTAATCTGCATGTCCAAACATTAGATTCAAACAAGGCTCAAGATAAATAAAGACGCCTGGGAGGTTTTTTTTCCCCTTGAAACCAACCCTTCTATTTCAGCTTTTATGAGATTCATTTTTTCAGGAACTTCCTCCACTCCTTTATTTTATATATTCAAATACTCCTCCACTGGCCCCTAAGGTAAATTCAAGTAGCCCATTTCCTTAAAAGAAATAGAATCTCAATCCTGCATAGCCCCTCAAGTTTTTATCACATATTTTCCTCATTAACCATTAAACTTCTCAAAATTAATTTACCCCCATTTCTCCTTCCTCATCTCCAACTCCTTGTATTCTGAAAATTCTTTCTTAACCTTTTTTGCTACTTTTTTTTCTTTTTTAAAGATTTTATTTATTTATTTGACAGAGAGAGACACAGCGAGAGAGGGAACACAAGCAGGGGGAGTGGGAGAGGGAGAAGCAGGCCTCCCGCAGAGCAGGGAGCCTGATGTGGGGCTCGATCCCAGGACCCTGGGACCATGACCCGAGCCGAAGGCAGACACTTAATGACTGAGCCACCCAGGCGCCCCTTTTGCTACTTTTTTGGCCTCAATTATTTCCATGTGGACTGTATCCAAACCAACAGCACTGACCCTGAACTCTGTTCAAGTTTCAGATTCTAATTCATAAGAGACAGAATCACCCATAGCATGTAAAGCCATTAATTCAGCAAATTCACATCTATATTTTAAACGTATCCATCACTCAATAAATGTATATGGAACCTACATACAGTGAATAATGAGAATGACTATATGCAAAATGAATAATGAATGTTGAGAATCTGTATATTCACATTCGCATCTCAAACTCAACATTTATAAAAACCAAATCATCTAGCCAAGTTTCTTTTTATTCCTGTCTTTACTTTTTCTGCTAATCCTCCTGGTCATTCTCAGCTCAATATGTTCATACCATCTTTTTACTTAATTCCCTGCATCTAATCCATAATATCTGTAATAATCCTTCTTTTTGTTCCCACATTTTTCTAAGCTCAGGTCTTACCACTCGCCAGGGTATATATAGTATCTCCCTAAATGTTCTCTCTGCCTTTGCTTTGTTTCTAATTGCGCCAGGCAGAGGGCTCTACTTTCCAGACCTCAAGCAATGTATGCTACTGCCTTTCTGCTTTTACTTATCATACTCCTTCCCCCATCTGAAAGGTGCTTTGCTGACACCTCTGCCTTGAAAATCTCACTCGCTCTCCATAATTAAGTTCAAATGCCCTTTCCTCTTCTCTTGCTCCATTATTTCTCTTCTGAGGCTTCTATCCTACTTGTTAGCACTTTATAACACTCGTCACATCCGCTGTGTCTTTTCATTGTATACGCATCTTGTTTCCCTTGCTAAAAGCAAACTCCATTAGGAAACGAGCACCATTTAGATATGTATTTCCTTCAATGCCTAAACTCATAGGAGAGCTTCAATAAATACATATTAAACTGAACTACATGTCGTTGCTTCACCTAGTGAAGAGCTCTATTTCCCCATATCATCAAGTAAGAAAAAGCTCAAATTAAAACGCAGCATGGTCTAATAGAAAGAACACGGAAGCAAGAGTGAAAAGACTCAAGGCTATAGGGTCAGCTCCTAATCACTGGCACGACATTGGGTAAACCAGTGTAACAAACTTCGTTTCCTAATCTATAATATGAAAATAACAATATCTTCTCTGGTCAAGAGAAAGCATTTACCACTTATAAAGTGCTATGTGAACATAAGGGCTCATCATTTCACAACAAACTCTACTAGAATCGTCAAAGTAAATGTCCCAAGTCTTACCTCAGGTAACATATAATGTTATAGAAATGAAAGATCTTATGTTAACTAGAATAACAAAGAACATGCTAAGACTTTTACCTGTGAAATTGTTCAAATAAATTTCTTGGCACAAAATTTAGAAGTGTGTACTTTGTTGTCCGTATTCGGTTATTCATGTAGGTGCCAGAGTACTTTTCATACTCATCCTTGAAGGGCCACAGGTGGGGAACAACAACCCGGTGCTTTCCTGCCAGTTTGGGAGTCCGAGAGGACCTGCCCCCGCAGACAAGCAGAGAGGAATAGCTGTATGGCCTCTCATCCTCGCCTCTGTTTCTACCGCCCATCAGCCATTGCCAGCGATACCTGGCCCATTGTAGACACTCAGTCATGTCCAAAATGCGGTGAGATCCAGGATATGCAGGTGACCTGGCAAAACAAACAAAAACCCACTAAAACACTCCTCATAAGCTTCTGGAAAGTCTTAAAGGATAGTAAGGGTAGTAAAATTAAAATTTTTTCCCACAGCAAATAAATATATGATCCAATGGTTCAATGGGTATAAAGTAAAACTACTCTTTGGAACTAGTAAATGGAAGAAAGTAAAACTAGTCTTTGGAACTCCATTTTAGCCAAATTTTTTATTAAATAAAGCATATACCTTCTGCCTCAAGAGCCAACCATGTGACCATTTAAGCAACAGGAGACAGCACCTAAAGGCGACCCCGTAACCTGAAGCAAATAATCTGGGTTTAATGTGCACAAGTCTCTTAAGTTATCTGATAATTATTTTTCTCATCTTTGAAATGGGAGTGCCACACATATGAGGCAATTTATGTAAGGATTTAATGAGTAACATGTAAATTATCCAGCATAAAGCCTGATGCAGAATAAGCAGTCAATAAAATCCATTCTGTGAAGATTACAAAAATGACCACAAATTCTTTCCATCCCTGTATGTACAACCCTTCACCTGTCAAGTGATGGAACCCAATGAATCTGGGCTTGGCCATGTGCTTTTCTTTGGGTAATGAAACACCAGTAAACATGATGCAAGCAGAGAGTTGCAAGCAAGAAAAGTGCTTGCCCATGGAACTCCCTCTCTCTCCCTCCCTCTTAAAACTCTGTGGCCCCTACCAGGGGTCTGAGTACAGGCCAGTCTACTAGACGATAAGTCCCCATGACCCACTTACCACCATTGCTCCTGTCAAAATATGGGTAAGGCCAACGACTACCAGCGGACCATTAACCCAATGTGTGCCCAGTGACCCAATCTAGAACAGAGATGAGTTGTCCCAACTGAGCTTGATCCAAATTGCCAACCCGCCAAATTGTGAATCAATAAAAATGACATCACCAAGTTCTGGGATGGTTATAAAACAAAATCTAACTCTTATATGGTCTCTCCTTTATTTTCCTTATTTCCAAGTTTTCCTTATTTTCCAAGAAATCTGGCCCTGCCTAGAATGTGAGCTCATGAATTTAAAAGAAAACAAAAGCTAAAAGCATATTCCAAGCATTTTGCAAAGCAGTTTACATGCATTATCTAATTTAATATTTACATCAATTTTACGATACAGGTATTATTTCTATTTTACAAAAGAGGAAACAGGCTTAGAGAATAAAGTAACTTGCTAAAACTTATATGGTTAGTAAGGAGGTAAAGCTGATTCAGACTAACTCGTTCTAACAACAATTTCTGCTTTAACTGTTAATGCACTTCACTGATCTTTGTAATCCAGAGTAGCTGGTGCTTAGTAGATGCTCAATAAAAGTCCAAGCTTGGTAACAAGCATGTCACCAAGTGTGTAGAGGACAAAGTCTGGAAGCCTTGGTTTCTATCCTTGCTTTATCAGTGCCACTGCATTTATTTATCCACTTCTATGGGAATTCACCTCTGGAGATTCTTATTTAGTAAATCAGTGAGTATGTCCTGATAACCTGAACTGTTAACAAAACTCCACAGACTTCATCTGGAGAAAAATGAGGTTATGTGCTAGAACCTAGAGTAGGCTAGGAATACTGAGATGATCTAAGACCTAGATCCCCTTTCTCCAAGCACTCAGGGTCTAGGTGGGGTGACAGCCATGTAAATACATAAATGCAATCCCAGGGATAAAACGTTGTTTGAGGGGACATCTGGATGGCTCAGTCGGTTAAGCGTCTGCCTTTGGCTCAGGTCATGATTCCAGGGTCCTGGGATGGAGTCCCGCATTGGGCTCCTTGCTCAGCAGGGGGCTTGCTTCTCCCTCTGTCTGCAGCTCCCCCTGCTTGTGCTCTCTTTCTCTGACAAATAAATAAAATCTTTAAAAAACAAAAAACACTGTTTGAGACACTGACGTAGTTTGGGCAAATTATTTAAGCTGGCTTCCTTCCTAAAGTTCATTCAAAGTTTACAACATGTCTACTGATTATTTTCTCTAAAATGTTATATTAATCAGAAATTAATCATTTTCCCCTAAGAACATTAAAATTGTATCCAGCTTTCATGGATCTGAAATCATAGATCATTACCTACCTGAAGATCTGGTCCAATTACATTCTAGTAATTCTAGTGGGTCAATATTTTTAATAATCCATTCTTGCTAGCACACTTATTTACTATACATTGGTCCTTAAGCAATCCAACTGATTACAGTTATGCAGCATCACTTTATCACTGTATTTTAGAAAATAAGTTGAATTACAAGTAATAATCTACAAATCCATATCTTTAAAAAGTATATGATCTAAAGCAAAATAATAAAAACAAGTAAGAGCAGAAAGTCCTTTTAATGGGAAGAATACAATAGCCTCCAAGTATGTGTATCTGTGCCTGGATATTGAACCCACAACATATAACCTCTATTACCATTAAGAGAAAATATTCATAAAGTCAGTCTTATCAGTTTTTTTTAAAGATTTTATTTATTCATTTGACAGAGAGAGAGCGAGAGCATGAGCGGTGGGGAGAGGCAGAGGGAGAGGGAGAAGCAGACTCCCCACTGAGCAAGGAGCCCACCGTGGGGCTCGATGCCAGGAGATCATGACCTGAACCAAAGGCAGATGCTTAACCATTTGAGCCACCCAGGTGACCCAGTCTTATCAGTTTTACACTAATAATGGAAATGAGAAAAAAAAAACAAACTTCTATCCTTATCAGGTCTCTGTCCTTTGGAGTTTGCACTCTAAAATATGTGTTCATAAAGGGCTAAATCAGTAAACACTGGCCAAAATAATTCTATCTTTTCAACATAATTTTTTAAAAGCCCACATATGAAAATGAAAAGTCTAGTTTTCACTTCAGTGTATAAAAATAGCTTCTTAACCTATAACTAGTAATGATAGTTTGAGTTATTAAAGTAGTTCATAACATATCCAGAAATCTCCCCCAGAATAAGGATGTAAGAAAGTGCTTTATAACTGAATCAGTAGATAATGTAAAAATACTGAACATAAGAACTAAGTGCTTTTCATGCATTTCACCCCATGCACATCAGGGGACTTATGACAAACCTCATGTTCTTCAGAGGGTTGAAATTTTATAGTATTTCTAGAAACTTTAAGTTTTCATTCGTAATTAAATTCTTAGTAAAACATAGGAGTGTGTATCCCTCTGGTGTCCACAATCTCAACAATAATATAGATTCTCCTTAAATTTTTAAATTTCAAAGTATAATTTCTTGAGAATGCAAACAGAAATAAACAAACAAATACGACACGTGGGAGGCATTAACTTTTGGTAATTTATGGTGTATCTAACAAATAACCCTACCCTAGTGGTGGTTCACAAAAACAAACAGCTTTTCATTCCAAGGGTCTATTCCAGAACCTTCTCTCTCCCCACTCACTCAGTTCCAAAGAGACAAATCTATGACTGGAGAACATTTCATTTGCCAAAGTATCCCCACATCCACCATCCTCTGTGCCTCTTCAATGTCCTGAAACTTCTGTTAGGTGCTCTATTTACTCACATATTGTCTTCCCTCCTCCCCCACTTTCTTATTCCCAAGGAATTTGAGTGAGGATAGAATTGGGGCTGGCTTATTGCCCTCTTCAGCTGACTCTCTATCCTCTCCAAGGCCAGGCAGCTCATGATCTTCTAATGCCTTCCCCTCAGCACTGCCATTCTCTCCTGAAAAGTGATTACTAGACCAAAGGACTGATCTACACAAGACAGAGACGTTGTTAGCATTTTCACGGGATTGAAGAAAAAAGACCAAATGTGGAGGTAATTGGCAAAAATCCTTTCAAATTTCCAGGTTAGAATTTAAACCATTTTATACTGAGCAGGAATGACCAAGGATCTACTTAGTCATTCTAGTTCAAGCATTTTCAAAATGTGTCTGAATGCACCGAATTGGTTTCAAGGTCTACTAATATGTTGCTATACACACTTTGGAAAGACACTGCGTGTGGTTGCACATGCGTTGAAAGCCTACAAGGAAATGAACAGATCCATTTTTAGCTCCTGTTCTGGTAGAAAGGCCGGGGAAAACAGCAGCTGGACTAGAATGTTCAGGGAGGGCAACATTTTTCCCACCAGGAGCAAGGAGCCTTTTAATCTTTCTCCATCTACTCCCAGCAAAGCTAAAAATGTATTAATATGTAGAGAAGGCTCTGGTATTAATAATGCTCACATAAACAGCAAAATTTAAGATATGAAAGGAAAGCAGATCAGAGTCATACCTCATTGAGTATCAGCATGAAGCATATTTTAAAGCTCAGACTTTAGAGAGTATTTAGAGGTCACAAGCCAGTGGCCCTCAAGCAAAATTCTACTCAATGATGTATCTTGTATCATGATGTTGGCAAACACATTGTAGTAATTTTTCTTTGAATATAGGACTGATATTTTAAAATGGAGATGAATTCACAGAAAATTTTGATATTCAGTTTCTCTTAAAAAGAAAAAAAAAACAAAACCACCACAGAATATTGGGCATTTATTTTCACATGGTAACAAATGTGAGAAGCCTTTTTACTATAGCCCCTGACCTAACCCTTCATTTTCCAGTTCACCTATTTTAACTGAGTAAATGAGCACTCTGTTCACCACTTTTTGAGAAATCAAATTCTTCCTGCTCTATAGACTCTGGCTCGAATATCAGTTGTATCACTTATTAGGTATGTGACCTATGTAATTAACCTCTACGCCTCAGCTTGCTAATGAAAAAAATGAGACACATGAAGAGTCATGGGGTACACAGAAGACAAACAATGTTCATTCTATCCCCCACTCTCCTCTTTGGCAATTTCTCAGGTCATACAGAAGTCAAGGTTGGTAACCCTATAAATCGGGCTGAGGTCCAAACTTTCAATATATTGCTTTTCAAATTAAATAAAGTTGTCCAACTCTAAGTAAATGCGCAGTTGAATATATCTGTTGATACATGGAAAGTAATCAGCATTAAGCAGGATACAAATAGAAGACCAATCACAAAAGACAGACATGACATAAAATGACCTTCACACCAGCTGACCTCATCCTCAACCATTCTCTCTGAAATTCACCCCAACTATGTTCATGAACAAACTGTATGCCACTTGTCTGGTTTTTTTCTAAGCTTCCCTCAATAACAGTCCCCTAGGCACCTCCCCCTGGAGATCCTGATTCAGAGGATCTAGAATGGGGCCCATGAATGTGGAATTTAATTAGTACCCAGGTGACTTACCAGGAAGGTTGCAAAGCACAGCTTATACCCTGCATCTCTGCAAATGCTGCTTTCTGGAAGGCTGATCAATCCTATCGCCCACTCACCATACCAGCCCCTATTCATCCTTTGGACTGCTGTAGCTTGGCCATGCGGTGGGGGGGAATTGAGGAGGATCCACACAGGAGATAACAGTAAAGCATTCCCTGCTCCGCTCCCATTATGATCCTGAGCTTGGCTCAGTCACTGCACTTGTTTCAGTATTTAGCAGGTGGCTTTGTTCTTCAAAGTCAAGGAACTTCAAAGTCATCTCATTGCTTTCCAAACTCCACACCAGAGTCTAATGCTTGGCCAAAGTTAGGTTGTCAACAAATGACTAATGATCACTGACTTTTATAGAAAAGAGGCAGTATGGGAAAAGGACACAAAACACTCCATTTCCTCTTTCATGATTCAGCCTGGCTTTCCTTCCATTAGAAGCAGGAGTAATAAGATCTAAGTCTGAGAAAACAAAAGTAGTCAGCTTGTGACTGCATTCCTTCCACCTTAATAGAAGGAATCTGCTTCTCCAAGCCTGAAAGACTCTTACAGAAAACCACTGTTTTCCTTCCTACTGGATTTATAAGACCAGTAAGCAGTACAGTAGTGATTAAGAGCACAGACTCTGAAGCCTGACTCCAACATCAATTCCTGGCACCTCCATTTGCCAGCTAACCTTGATCAAAGGGTTGTTGTGAGGACTAAGCGATTTAATATATGTAAAACCCTTAGAAGAGTGTGTGAACCATAGTCCTGTGCTAAGTAAAGTTAACGAATATGGTGATTATCTGGAAAATATTCTCTCAATTAGAGTATTTACTCATAAATATTGAGAATTTGTATGCACAGTACTGACCCTCACAACTATATCCAAGTACTTATCTATATTTAATTTCTTAGACTGTATATAACCCACACTCAGCTTTAGCAACTCTGCTTTCCATTTAACTGGAGAGTTTGCCAGGCAACCAACTACCTGAGGATAGCAATACCTTCTAGTCAACTGTTCCCACGGGTAAACAGAGCAACCTAGTAGACAAAACTCTGATGAACAACTTAGTATGAAGCATTTTAGGATTTTTCAAGATCATCATTCACAATTCTAAGATTTAGCCCACTCCATAAAGAGCTGATTTATCATGGGGTTCTGCTAACACACAAAATGGTCCCACACTTTATTTGACCTAATACTCTGCCACAGATTGGAACACTGCCTTCAGAATTAACAGCATTAAAAAAAAAAAAAAACCCACAAAGAACCAAATGCTTAGAGTTCAATTATCATCACTTAAAACCAAGAATTTTCAGACCTAGATACTTTATTCCTGAATGAGCTACTGTCCTTAAAGGTAGGGAGGTTTAGTATTTCATTAAAAAAGGAAAAAACCTACAGTTTATACCTAGGTTTCACTAAAGTCTCCATTCCTAACTTCATTTTTAGTTTAAGAGTAAACCACTACTTGTGAAAATCTGGATTACAACAAACTTGCTGCTGGTTAGTGATGGAAAAATACCATTAAAGATTAACTATATGAAAAGGCCTGCATGCTCCTGGGCTGAGCATGGAAACTTAAAGCCCAACATTACCCAGATATGCAGTGTCAAAAAACACCTGACTCTTGGTTTTTAAAACACTTGGCTTTAACTAACATTAGCATTTTACCTAGAATTTTAAAAATTAATCAGTATGGCCACAGAGCCTAAAGGTCAAGATTCTTAACACATGGTAACACTGGAAGAGAAGGACTGGGTATGAGATTAACATAAACCAAATGCTGTATACACCCAACTTGCAATACTCCTTCACAGCAAGGCAATTATACAGTAAAAAAAAAAAAAAAAAAAAAAAAAAGTTTCATTGCAAATAATCTCTTCTCACCAACATATAAATATCTATATGCATTAAAAATATGTGTAAAATTTTTCATAATTGCCATAAAAATTATAAACTCATGACACTTACGAATATTGATGGCAAAACGCATAAGATCCACCAAATTAAAAACAATGCAAAAGAATGGCTGCTGGTTGTCTCTAGGGGTTGAGAGCAGCCTTCTAGTAACAGCCAGCAAGGAAATGGAGATGTAGGTCCTACCACTGCAAGGAACGGAGTTCTGCCAACAACCTGAGGAAGGTGGGAAGTTGAAAACCAGAGTTTTCAGATAAGAACTCAGTTTGGATAACATCCTCACTTCAGCCTTTGAGGACCTGGGCAAAGAACCAAGTCACACTGTACCTGGACTTTTGATCAACAGAATTATACTCCTAACCTGGGGTTGTTCTAAGCTACTAAATTGTGGCTGCTATAATGGCAAGAGAAAACTAATGCAGAGGGCCTAAAGGTAGATCCCTGTATAAAAAGAAACAATCGGCAAATGTGGAATTTCAAATCAGTGGGAAAATGGTGACTTAACACCTCTGGAATAAATGGTTATCCATCTTGAAAACCAGAAAGCTACATTCCTACTTTACACCACATTGAAAAGAAAAATAGACTTTTATTTGAAAATATTTTAATAAATGTTTAATTCAAAAAATAAATCTCCAGGTAGATTGAAAACTTAAATGGAAAAATTACAGTAAATTTACTAGAAGAAAATTCAGAATATTATTTATTATTGTTAGCTGGGCAAAATTGTAACTTCTCTCTCACTTAGCCAAGTTTTGTCATAGTCGGTGCTAGTGAGGATAGGGGGAAAGCAACCCTCTGGCAGTGGGAAGTGAATTGCTCCAATCTCCTCCACTGCCACCACCACCAAAAAACATTTTGACAGTATCTATGAAAATTGAAAATACATATAACTATGGACACAGCAATTCCATTCTGGGGAGTTTTACCTACAGGTATGGGTATATGTACAAGAATGCATACTGTAGTTCGGGGTCTATTTATTTATTTTTTTGGTTTGGTTTCTGTAGTAACAATCTTGGCAATACCATGAAAGTCCCAGCAGACTACACTGTGACATATCTGCATTACAGAATAGCCATTGACCTGGACCAATGACTATTATGTATATTTAGGGGGAAAAAAAGGAAATGACAAAGAAATGTAAATATGAATGATCAAACATTTATAAAAATGAATGAGTACAGACCAAAATGACTGATCTGGGTTCAAAGAATGGTGAGAATGACAACTTGGGCACAGCTGAAGTTTCACTTTAACTACCTACCTAAATATGCAAAGGTATACACACAAGATCTAGGACACACATGAGCGAGTGTGTGTGTGTGTGTGTGTGTGTGTGTATCACCTCCCCAGTCCCTCAGGAAGATAGCGCCAGTTAGTAGTGTTGTCAGCTGTGAGGAATGTGGAACCTGCCAGTTCACAAGATTCTGGAACGTAAGCCCACTGCCTTTTCAAATTCTTAGGCTGGAAGAGGGGCCACATGAGCACACAAGGGTACACACAGGTCACTAACCAAGGGCTACCTTAGTGGACCACAGCTCCAGAGGCTTAGGCTCTACTTCTTACTGCACTGTTGAATCCACAATCGGCCTGGCCTGGATTTGCTTCACATAATAACACAAACTGCCTGGATGTATGTTCACATCCATTTGCAAGAACGTGGATAAAAGTATAGAATAATTCACACAAGGCTATGAATATTGGTTATGGTAAGAATACAAAGGGAGTAAAAAATGAACCTTTCTTTGTCTTTGTCACAATGAAGATATATTGATAATTTTCAAATAAAGTTTTTGAAGGAAGAATCTGTAATTAATAGTTCCAAAACAGCCTAATGTTGCTCTAAGCATTAAGTCTGCATGATGCTACATGATCCAATATTCCATTCAAGCTAAAAAAAAACCCCATGAAGTTCTAAAATCTACAAGAGATTAATCTGAGTCACAAAATCAATTAAGGCCGGAAATAAATATAAACAAAGCACTGCTTATGAAATATGTACTGGGGCGCCTGGGTGGCTCAGTTGGTTAAGCATCCAACTCTTGATTTGGGCTCAGGTCATGATGTCAGGGTGCTAAGATTGAGCCCTGCATCAGGCTCTGCACTGGGCATGGAGTCTGCTAAATATTCTCTCTTCCTCTCCCTCTGCTCCACCTCCCACCCCCGCATGCTCTCAATAAATAAATAAATAAATAAACAATAAAATACTAACACTTCTATAATGATTACTGTTAATGAAATACGCTCCCCATATCATTTATGACTTCCATTTTTTAGAGTAAGAAACAAAAGGTCAAAGGTTTTATAACTCAAGGCATGCAATGTTTTACTCCAAAGTCATGCTTTTGTAACTGTACAATACTACTCCTATAGGAAATTTAAAATCAAATAGATCATTTAAAACTATATTATTTCTAATTAGTGTACATTTTCTTTCTAGAAGATATTAAGAATCAAAATCCTTCAATAACAGAGTGTGCCTAAAATAACATATCACACTATGTTCCTTCTTGAACACAAATGTACTTGTAAGCAAACAGTTCTCAAAAACCCTGTTTCCCTTAATGAATACTTAATGAAAAGTTTGTAGCAAGGCAGATAACCAAAGGTAAATATGGGGTAATGAATTCCCTGGGGCCCAGTTAGTATTTAAAAATGTCTGAGGTCATCACCAACCAACAAATAACTTGAAATATACACATGAGCTCACTTGTCTGAAAGAGAAAAACATTCTTATGTACAGTCACTTCAAGATGCTGTTTGTAGCTGTCAAACTCCAGCATGCATTAGAGTATCCTGAGCCATACTCCTGACTTTCTGATTCTGCAGGTCTGGGGTAGGGGCTCAAGAATTTGCATGTCTAGGGGCCCCTGGGTGGCTCAGTCAGTTGGGCGCCTGCCTTCGGCTCAGGTCATGATCCTGGGGTCCTGGGATCGAGCCCCACGTCGGGCTCCCTGCTGAGCAGGGAATCTGCTTCTCCCTCTACCCCCCCCCCCCGTTCATGCCTGCTTTCTCTCAAATAAATAAAATCTTAAAAAAAAAAAAAAAGAATTTGCATGTCTAACAGTTCCAGGTAGTGCTGCAGCTGCTGTTCCTGAACCATACTCTGAGAACCACTACTCTATGCTAAATCACTTTATTTCAAAATGTACAGTTGAAATTAAGAGTGAACAGTTTATTAGGTACCCCTCCTATCACCAGCAAGCCCATCTCCTCCGAGTGTATAGACCAAGGCTGTGTACCAATGACTTGACAGCCCATGCAAGCAGATGCTCTCATCCAAGGCTAGAATTAACTAAAATTGTGAAGGTCTAATTTACACAAAAATCCCCCAGAGGCTGGGGACGAGGCCTGCAGGATGGATTTTGTCTACGGATTTAATACCATGATGGTCAGTTTCAGCCAACATTTCCAAAAGCTCAGCAAGGGAGGACAATAGGTCTTGGCTTTGACAGACTTCCAATCTTCTTCTCAACCAAGATGAGAAAACCCTAACAAAATATCAAAGTTGTTATATGCTCGAGACCTTGGAAGAAAGACAGTTATCTAGCAGGGTCAGTAAAAAAATACAGAGTCATTTTATAGCTACAGGTTTCCGAGAATAAGCTAGGCACTGTTTCACAGTAGACTCAAGACAAGAAAGTCTCCTTGACCTAGATGTCTCAGGTAGCTCTCCCTGAGGCAACAGTGAGCCCTGATAAAATCTGGGCTTATTCCACTCTGGGTCATCTCTGACTTACTTGTCCAACTCTCTATAAGAGGCTTATTGCCCTCAAGGAGACCAATTCCTTATCTGACTGGTAATAACGATGGCAAAATGATGCACCATTTGATATCTTTGCTGGTTTCTTGGTTGCATCAGGTGCCAAAGGAACACACTGGCATGGTTCCTTTAGTAACTTAATCTCTTGTGAACTAAAAGGAGAAAGACTTTTCATCACCCCACATAATCTTTGGAAAAAATATGAACAGTTATAGATGTATTTAACAGGGTTTGGTGATGACAAGGGTCAATTTATTTAGTGGGAAAACTGGATCTTGAATAACAAAGTCTCATAATCTTCAGTGCTCTCCAGCGGGTGGGAGGAATCGGATTTGCCAAATAAAGTCATCTTGGAGTTGTGTGTGCTCTTTAATAGTTTCTATTAATTGAACTTTTTTTTTTAAAGATTTTATTTATTTATTTGACAGAGAGAGAGAGGTAGCGAGAGCAGGAACACAAGCAGGGGCAGTGGGAGAAGAAGCAGGCCTCCCGCCGAGCAGGGAGCCCGATGCGGGGCTCGATCCCAGGACCCTGGGATCATGACCTGAGCTGAAGGCAGACGCTTAACGACTGAGCCACCCAGGCGCCCCTATTAACTGAACTTCTTGAACTAAATCCCCAGAAGTACATAGTCTTTATTTTAGATGCACGCAAAAGCCAAAACACTGAACTGAATTACTTTTGATAACTGCCGATCATTATCATGGGAGGAGGTGCTATATAGGTATATAAAAAACTAACTCATAGTATCTTTCATTTTTACCACTAACGAAGAACTCATTGTGATAGTTTTGTCATTCTTAGGGCCCTAAATGGGGAAAGGTCAACTCGACTCAAGCACATAACCATTATGCATCTTTAGAAAAGACTGCTTAAACCAAGTTCACTCAGTCCCAGTTCATTCAACACGACCTGAAAACCAGACATTGTGGCTGATGCTGGGGAGACAGAAACAAAAGGTACTGTTCTACATCACAGAAGCAGCCTCTCACCAAGACTGAGGGGAGGAACCCTCCACAGCAGCGAGTGATGTGTTTGATATCATCGCGGTTAAAGAGCCAAATCTGAATTTTCAAATGCAACATGCTTATTTTGAAAGAAGAGAGACGTATAAAATAGGAGTGTGGTACCTAGATGCATGGTTTTATACTGGGAAGAGTTACCCATCCTTAATGTTTCCAAACACATTAAATATAAAGACATCTTCAATCCTCTCATGTGAGAATAAAACATATACATACACACATTCAGACACTTGAAAGCTTTACCATCTGTCTTCTTCAATGTATCTCAGCTTTCCCTTGAAAAGGACCACACATCCAAATGAGTTACCTTTTGCTGATGCTTAGGCTTCCAACTGGTTTAAGCTAGCAAAAAGGCAGGGAAAATGGTGCCTGTAGTTGTATGCATATTTCTCTGTTACTGAGTACTAAAAACAGCTCACCCATAACTCATGGTGAGTTCCCAGTATGTCTCTGTCTATTTTTAAAGCTGAAAAACCACACACATATGAAACTGTTAATGATAACAATCTTTAATACTGTGTTTTGATATTGGTGATTCTAATAGTACTCCTAAAATATATGTCACTGAAGTGACAGAATAGCATGTTTTTGAGATTTGATTATTCAACACTAATGAAATATTCAACCAATAAACCTAAGATCGTAACAGTATCTACCATTTATACAGACAAGCCGAGTTCTGTGTTGGGGATAAATAAGTGATAACTTTAATCTTTACAACAAAGTATATATTATTATCCCCATTTAGGGTTGAAAACACTGAGGCTCAGAGTGATTGAGAAACTCACGCAAGGGACACAGCTTGGTGAGTGGCTGCTTACCCCAGCCTAATCCAAATATCTCCGATGGAATGAGAGTCCCTGTGGCTATTAGAGTTCTGACAAAGGACACAAACACTTGAGTAGTAAGCTTGCAGAAGCCTCTGGCAGCCTACCAAAGAACACAAGGATTGCAAGAAAGAGGACTAGTATAAAAAATGTGAAATTATGTTACTTAAGGCAAAAAGAACTAAAGACATACTTCATTTGAAGAACTAAAGTTAACAAATCAGGGGCGCCTGGGTGGCTCAGTCGGTTGGGCATCTGCCTTCGGCTCAGGTCATGGTCCTAGGCTCTTGGGATCGAGCCCCACATCAGGCTCCCTGCTCAGCGGGGGCTCTGCTTCTCCTTCTCCCTCTGCCCCACGCTAGCGCTTGCTCTTTCTAGTGCTCTCTCTCAAATAAATAAATAAAATCTTTTAGGAAAAAAAAGTTAAATCAAATATTTGTATTTAATTAAAAAAAACTCATTTGATGCATTCAGTAGAAAGCTCTTTACATGTATTTGACACATGGTTCAGTACACACAAATAAAGGTTGCTTTTAAAGGATTCATTTTGAACCTGACTTCAGTACCATCTGACCCCACAGGGACCTGTAAACAACTAAACCACGATCCTTCACTGCCCCCCTTCATGCATGGCCTTAGTTCCCTTTATTCAGTTTCAGTTTTATGGTCAACCCTCTTATCACTTCTGTATATATTCTCTCTGCCCCTTAGCTCTGCTCTCCTTTCTTGACAAAACTCTTACCCTAGTTGTATTCAAATCAGTTATATCTAAATCCGCATTATACTCTGTTGTAGTACCTACAAGTGGAAAGTACCTGGGGAGAAACATAATGCCCCTGATCAATGTCACTTTCAATCACTAAGCATGAATCAGGAACTGGCCACACATGCTGGCTGCAAACAGCATTTCCACTCTCACCTTTCCACTTTCACAGACAAGTATTTCACACCCTCTCCTCTCATTTGCCCTATCTCCCTCCTGACTTTCTTCCTGCTGATGACCTTGTTTCTACTGTACTGAGAAAACCAAAGCCATCAAAGCAGACCTTCTACAGGTTCCCCTATGTAACTGTCCTCCAGCTCAGACCTCCTCCCAAAACTCCAGACTCAGGTATCTGACTGCCAAGGAGGCAGCCCACCTCTAGATGGTAACATGGACAGAACTGTGCTCCTCCCCCAAAACCTGCTTCCTCCACAGATCAGCCCTATCAGGTGATGGCCGTTCTACCCTTCCAGATCCTCAGTCACAAAGCCTCTGATTCATCCCGGGGTCCTGTCCTTTCCTCAAAACCCATATATGGGTGCCTGGGTGGTTCAGCCAGTCAAGCATCTGACTCTTGATTTCGGCTCAAGTCATGATCTCGGGTCATGAGATCGAGCCCCGAGTCAAGCTCTGTGCTCAGCTTGGAGTCTGCTTAGGGTTCTTTCCCTCTCCCTCTGCTCCCCCACCCACCCCGTTCATGCTTGCTCTCTCCCTCAAAACAAACAAACAAAACCCCACAGTCAGCAAATTCTCTTGGCTCTTCCTTTAAAATATATCCAGAATCTCACCACTTGGCATCACCTCTACCACTACCACCTAGTCCAGTTAAAACCCAAGTTACATCCTGAATTTTTCACAATTTAAAACTCTCTAGAGGTTCTCATCTTAATTATGAAAACAGCTGTCAGTGTCACCTGTGTCTGCCTCCCAAAGTCCTCTCCGATCTACTACTCCTCCCCTCCTTCAGTCTCTACTACCCAGTCTACTACTCCCCCCCCCAACCTCCCCCAGCAATCCCTGCTCTCCTTCCCAGTTTTATTTACCCAAGAACTTTTGCTCACTTTCTAACATCATAAAATTATTTTTGTATTTTAGCCCTTGTTGTCTCTCCTCTTCATTAGAGGAGGACTTTCTACCTTTTTTGTTCACTGATACAACCTAGGCCTCAAAAGTTATCAAGCACAGAGTAGACTTTCAATAGTACATGTGGAATGAATGTATAAATGAAGTAACACCTCTCTGATACGCAGCAAAAAAAACAGGATACCTGTAACAATCTTGTATACACCAGCTCCACGAATTGTAAAAGCTTAGTTATTTCATGATCTCACTATATCTTTTATTGTACATGCTAAAGTTATTAGAGTTTCATATTAAGATATATACCATGTAGGGGCACCTGGGTGGCTCAGTTGGTTAAGGGTCCAACTCTCGATTTCAGCTCAGGTCATGATCTCACAGTTGGGAGACTGAGCCCTGCATTGGGTTCTGTGCTGAGCATGGAGCCTGCTTAAGATTCTCTCTCCCTCTCCCTCTGTCCCTCCCCCTCGCTTGCACGCACTCTCTCTTAAAAAAAAAAAAAAAAAAAAAAGATTTATACCGTGGAACCCTAAAATGGCCACTAACAAGATGATGCAACAAGAAGACATAAAAAGGGAAATAAAGGGGTGCCTGGGTGGCGCAGTCAGTTAAGTGTCTGACTCTTGATTTCAACTCAGGTCACAATCTCAGAGTGGTGGGATCAAGTCCCATGTTCGGCTCCGCGCTCAGCGTGGTCTGCTTGGGATTCTTTCTCCCTCTGCCCCTCCCCTCCCCACTGCATTCTCTTTCTCTCTCAAATAAATAAATAAATAAAAATCTTTAAAAAAAAGTGAACATTTAAAAAAGGGAAATAAAACAGACCCTATTTTTAAAAATAGCTGAGGTATTTGAATTTCATGGTTATAACACTCTTAAGGAGGAAGTTTTCTGAAAACTATTTAAAGTAAAGGAAAAATATTTCAAGAGGATAAAGCTTAGAAACTTAAAGAGAAAATTCATCATTTTAAAGCTGGAAAAAAATCTTAAATATCCAACTACACTTTATACACAAGAAAACTGAGATTCAGAGACATTGACTCACCAATTATTATACATCAAGTTAGTGGCAGTCACATAAAATAACCCACCTGTTCTCTCCACTCCATTTTATTACTCATTCATATATAGGCAGGCTTTTATTAATTCCTAAACTGCACATTATCTATAAATGCGTCATAAATTCATTTTGACATTTGAATATGCTCGCTAAAATTTTGTATGATGGCGTGCTTAAACTGTATTTAAAATCACTAAGATTTATTCACATTTGTATCTACCTTAAAATTTTCACAGATAATTTAGAGGAACTACCCTACTGTGTCATTTTCATCCTAACAAGTCCTATTATCACTCACAATGGCCTACTTTTTACATTGATATCTTATAAAAGCAGTATTAGAAACTATTCATTTCTGGTTTAAATATTTACAAGAAGAACATAGCTGGGAGAGGAGCATGAACAAACACATGGACACTGACAAACTACAAATCCATGTGAAAGAACATTTCCAACTTCACCAGTAACCTAAAAAAAGCAATTAGATTACTATTTTTTAATATTTTTTGTACTAAATATAGCAAAGAGTTTCTTTATTCATAATGCTCAATGAAAGCAAGCTTTCATACAGTGCTGGCGTAATCTAGCCTGCTTCTTCACTTCTCTGGAGCCAAAAGGTAATATGCCTTAAAATGTTCATCCGCCTTGGCACTGAGTAGAAAGACGATCAATTCAGCACTGGAAACGGCACTAATCCATGTGTCCAGAAAAAGAGAAATTGTTAAATTATGGTATAGCTAAATGGAAATATAATATAGCTGTTTAAAAAAATATTCGAATGAACTTTTATTAAAAAAAATGTTTGGGGGCACCTGCGTGGCTCAGTGGGTTAAGCGTCTGCCTTCGGCTCAGGTCACAATCCCAGGGTCCTGGGATGGAGTCCTGTGTCGGGCTCCCTGCTCAGCGGGGGAGTCTGCTTCCCCCTCTCCCTCTGCCCCAATCCCCCACTCGTGCACTCTCACTCACTCTCCCTCTCAAATAAATAAAATCTTTTTAAAAAATGGGGTTCACAAGGTTTTAATCCATGATCTAGATCTGTATACCAGTATGAACTCAAATGGAATATATAAACTATTTATATATATAAATCTGGAATAAAACAGTTTTAAACTATTAACACTGGTTATTTTGCGGTAGTAATTAATAGATAACTTTTAAATATCTTTTGTACCTGCTCATATTTTTTACTATGAAAATACATATTTACTTTATCATTAGAAAACAGATCTTCATTTCTGTGAAAAACTATTCTAAAACTAATCCCACCAAACATGTCTAAGTTTAATCACAAAGCCAAATGCTTATGGTAGAGAAAAGCATACATGGAAGTTAGTGCATTGCTTCTACATTTAAGATTCAGGGAAAAGATGCAATCCTTTAAGTTTTTGTTTTAAGAATAACCTTATAAAATGTAAGACAAGCATGCTGTCTCAATGCTGAAAAAGATATTCACATCCAAGTCCACAAGCAGCATGTGTATCATACTAATAATACTTGATATCATGTCAGAGAAAACAGAAACATGAGTTAGTATATATATATATATATATAAGCTTCATCATAAAGGCAAATATGTATGTCCCTGCCAAGAAAGCTTGAATGTAATTAAAAATGTTGCAAAGCCACCTCAAGCATTCAGGTCTCCTTTGGACAAAAGATTATTACTAAAGATCTCATAGATGTAGGTGGTTAAATTTTAAGATAGCTTACTTAAATGCCCAGGGAGCTACGGGAGACTGTCTTCTTTACGAAAATTAGCTGTGAAATAGAATTTAAATAATTTTCTGCAAAAAGATAATTTGGGGGGGGTGGTGGCACCTGGCTGGCTCAGTTGGTAGAGCATGTGACTCTTGATTGACTCTTGATCTCAGGGTTATGAGTTCAAGCCCCATGTTGGGTGTAGAGATCATGTAAAAAAAAAATTAAAATTTTCTGCAAAAAGTTTAGATAATGTTGCAGTAAAACACATTATACTTATGTAGGGCATATACATTTCTAGATATAAAAGGAATCTCAATCTTAAAAACAAGTCATTATACTTTTCAAATATTACTTTCATTGCTCTATATATTAGAAAATTAAAGTCAGTGTGGGGAAAAAACACTGGAAGGTCAGGTTTTCAATTCTTACTAAAGGACCTATTTCAAGGATCTTTCTGCTGATTTCCAGTATCTTCATAACATGACCTATCTCCAATATTCTGAAATGAACATGTTCAGCACCATGTGGGCCTAACAGTATAAAGAGAACTGACAAAACATTTCAGCAATAAATGAGACTTAAGCTGACTTGATTAAATCCCAAGCATACTGAAAGAACACAGCCTGTGTTATATACAGACGCACTATGAAAATACTTTTATGCTGGGACTCTAACTTTATATGGAATTAATCAATTACAACTTGAATGATCAGAGTAGGAATCTGTATCAGTCCCCACCTCCACAAAGGCACTCAAGGACCTCTGGTAAGAAAACTTGATTCTCCAGGCACAAAATCCCTACTGAGGATGAAAAAAAAAGTCCTCCTTTTTCCCTTACAAAACACAAAAATGTTTAGTTTAATTATGTCTTTTGAAGCCAGCTCAGTAATAACACAGGTATTTGAAACGGCATACAGGAGTCAATGGAACTGTCTTCCCTAGAGGCCTTTTCAACTAGACCGGGCACCCGCCCACCAAAACCCAGTGAATATGACCTGCTCATCAAGGATCTTACCATAATCTTATGTTCTCAAACTATCACAGATCGGAATCACCTGTAGTTTGTGAAAATAGCCTCTGTGCCCTAAACACACACACACACACACACACACACACCAGTTTCAAATTCACACACACACACACACACACACAAATATACACCAGTTTCAAATTCAATAGATCTGCAGTGAGGCCTGAGAATTTATATTTCTAACAAGTTCAACTGAGGCTGATGGGTACCAGACTTTGAAAACCACTGACGCAGGCAACTCAAATCTGCTCTGGAAAAACTTATTTTTAATTTCTAAATATACTTTCTCCATGTATTCATTGTCATTAAATATTTTCATGCAACTAATCACTTCTATCCCAATAGTGTATATATTACCATTCCTCAAATCATTAGTGAAACTACTCTTTCATACACAAGAAATAGGATATTTTCTGGATGTGTAACCACAGAAATTTTCTTGAGATCCAAAAGAAAATAACATGCTTAAAAGAATGAGGGATTAGAGGGAAAAAATGGAGTTATTTGTAGCTAAAATGGAAAGAATGTAACTGCTGAAAGATGGCATATACTTGTAATACTAGGGGTTAAATCAGTAGACTACATAAAATATTTTCCAAAGGTTTTTTGCAGATTATTAACCTGAGCTCTAAATATGAATCAAATAAACACATCAGAGTAAAACTTTAAGTCATATTTTCCTTTAAATGTATATGGCATCACTGGATAGTCTCTTCAATAAATGGTGTTGGGAAAATTGGACAGCCACATGCAGAAGAATGAAACTGGACCATTTCCTTACACCACACCCAAAAATAGACTCAAAATGGTTGAAAGACCTAAATGTGAGACAGGAGTCCATCAAAATCCTAAAGGAGAACACAGGCAGCCACCTCTTCGACCTCAGCCGCAGCAACTTCTTCCTAGAAACATCGCCAAAGGCAAGGGAAGCAAGGGCAAAAATGAACTATTGGGACTTCATCCAGATAAAAAGCTTTTGCACAGCAAAAGAAACAGTCCACAAAACCAAAAGACAACCGACAGAATGGGAGAAGATATTTGCAAATGATATATCAGATAAAGGACTAGTATCCAAAATCTATGAAGAACTTACAAACTCAAAACCCAAAGAATAATCCAATCAAGAAACGGGCAGAAGACAGGAACAGACATTTTTCCAAAGAAGACATCCAAATGGCCAACAGACACATGAAAAAGTGCTCAACATCGCTTGGCATCAGGGAAATCCAAATCAAAACCTCAATGAGATACCACCTCACACCAGTCAGAATGGCTAAAATTAACAAGTCAGGAAACGACAGATATTGGCAGGGATGTGGAAAAAGGGGAACCCTCCTACACTGTTGGTGGGACTGCAAGCTGGTGCAGCCACTCTGGAAAACGGTATGGAGGTTCCTCAAAAAGTTGGAAATAGAGCTGCCATATGATCCAGCAATTGCACTACTGGGTATTTACCCCAGAGATACAAATGTAGGGATCCGAAGGGGTACATGCACCCCGATGATTATAGCAGCAATGTCCACAACAGCCAAACTATGGAAAGGGCCAAGATGTCCATCGACAGATGAATGGATAAAGAAGATGTGGTATATATATATACAATGGAATATTATGCAGCCATCAAAAGGAAATGAGATCTTGCCATTTGCAACGATGTGGATGGAACCGGAGGGTGGTATGCTGAGCGAAATAAGTCAATCAGAGAAAGACATGTATCATATGACCTCACTGATATGAGGAATTCTTAATCTCAGGAAACAAACTGAGGGTTGCTGGAGTGGTGGGGGGTGGGAGGGATGGGGTGGCTGGGTGATAGACACTGGGGAGGGTATGTGCTATGGTGAGCACTGTGAATTATGCAAGACTGGTGAATCACAGATCTGTACCTCTGAAACAAATAATGCAATATATGGTAAGAAAAAAAAAAAGAAGAAAATAGCAGGAGGGGAAGAATGAAGAGGGGGAAATCGGAGGTGGAGACAAACCCTGAGAGACGATGGACTCTGAAAAACAGAGGATTCTAGAGGGGTGGGCAGTGGGAGGATGGGTTAGCCTGGTGACGGGTATTGGGGAGGGCACATTCTGCATGGAGCACTGGGTGTTATGCACAAACAATGAATCATGGAACACATCAAAAACTAATGATGTAATTAATATATGGTGATTAACATAATAAAAAACTTTAAAAAATTCAATTACCTGCAAAGTGCAATAAGTTGAAGTACAATAAAATGAGGTATGACCGAATTCAAATTGTCTCAACGTATATATATTTAAACTGTTCCTGAGGCCTGTAGGTCTTACACGGGATAGGATATAAACACCAGTAAGGGACAAATGAAAACTGTAAATGGTATTAAGAAGTTAATGGTGCTCACTGGAATTATAAAATGGATTCGTAATAAATGGCCAATTCCAATAATCAACACAGTGCTACCCACCCTTTAAAACACATTTATCTCAAATAAGAAGTGATGATGTAATTAACTATTTTCAAAAAAGCAACAAATACATCTGCAGCTAGTAGAAAAAATACAAGCTCTAAAAGCTCAAGTGATACTGATACTGATAAAAGTTCAAGTGATGCAGCCATCAGCACTGAGGCAAGACCCTCCACCAGCAAAAAGATTACAACTCGCTGAAAACTCAGATAATAATTAGCATTTTTTAGCCATAGAGCATTGTTAAATTAAGACAGATAGGCATTAATGTATGTACATTGTTTTGGTTAAGGTATTTACATTGTGTTTTAGGCATAATGCTATTGCACACTTACTAGACGACAGAATAAAGTAGACATAACTTTTATATCAGTGGTCAGATTGACAGTCTGCCACATACCACAAGATCTTAGCCCCTCTGAGCCTCAGTTTCCACATCTGTAAAATGGAAATAACATCATCCACCTCACAAAGTTTTGTAAGGAGGTTTATTAAATAATGCACTGTGCCTAACATGCTGAATAACTTCATCTTTCAACTACTGTTTGTTGAGCTTCTACTATATGCCAGGCAATGTTACAGATAACAAAAATAAATCAGGGAATAAAACAGACAAAAATCTCTGCCTCCTAGGAGCTTACCTTCTAGTGTTCATTTATTTTACCTTCTCTTAGGCACCGTGCTGGGTACGTTGGAAAAGAATAAAAGTGCCCAGAACAGGTCAACATACTCAATTTAACAAAAAAAGATAACACTGGTATAATCATACAGTATAAAAATTTAGAAAGCAGAAAGTCCTATGAGAAGACATGACCTGAGGCTGGAAGACAGAAAGGGAATGGAGGGGAGGCTTCTGGGGAGAGAGAGCATGTTAAATGAGCTTTGGGAAATGTCTACAATCTGAGAGGAGAGATTTGTAGATTTTAGAAAAGGAAATATTATGAACGAAGTCTGGGTGGCTGAAAAGCCCCGTGTTCATTTAAGTACCGCTGAGTACTTCAATATGTCTGGAGCTTCAAGTACAAAATAAGGAGTGAGGGGAAATTAAGATGGAAATCTATGTTAGGACCATGTAAGTTCTTATTAAGATGAAGAACTTACTTAGTTTGAAGGAAATGGAAAATCACTGGAGACATGTGAGAGGGTGTGATATGGACATTGAAAGGATTTCTTTGCAAGAAGTTGAAAGACACGTCAGAATGGGGGAGAAAAGGTAGGGACACTAGATTGGAAAAAGGGAGCAATGTGCTTCAGAACACGGTTGACCAGTAACCGAACAAGGAGTGGTATCATTGGAGATTTCCAAAGGTACCTGAGTGCACCCCTGTGACAAGAGCAGCACCAGTGGCTGGCAAGGGCAACACGGGAACAACCTGGCAGGGACGACTCTCCGATTTCCCGCTATTCCTCCCGTCCTCTGCCCGGTACCAACACTACATCCTTAACACCATATACTCTATCCACACATTCCCACCACCACCTCGTCCATCTGCACCATGATGCAAATCAAGCAGGCAAAAGTGTGACAAATTGGGCACCGGGGACCACAATACCCCCTCTTTTGCATTAGTGTAGCTTAAATGAAATGTTACAATTTGAGAGACAGGGAAGACAATATGGGATTCTGAGTAAGAATTATTAAAATTCCATTTTCCTGGGGTGCCTGGGTGGCTTTGTAGGTTAAGCGTCAGACTCTTGGTTTGGGCTCAGGTCATGATCTCAGGGTTCTGAAATCGAGCCCCCCCCCCCCCCGCCCACTTCTGACTCCACACTCAGCAGGAGGCTGCTGGAGATTCTCCCTCTCCCTCTGCCGACCCCCAAACTCCCTCCCCCACCCATCCCCATGCTCACTCACTCTCTACAATAAACAAACAAACAAACAAATAAATAAAATTCCATTGCCCTATTGAAAACATTTCACTTTTCTCTCAGTCCTTGGTTTAGGAACCTTAAAAGTATGGTAATAGTTCAAAAGCAGGCATTTTTCTAACCTGGCAAGGCAGAAATGTTGATTTGTTAGCTGAGGGACATCACAGGTAAGTAGAGAGAATCTTCGTGATAAAAATATGAGAATACCTCTTTAGGAAAGACTTCAGTGAAGAAAGGATTTATAAATTAAGATTTTTTAACTATAACCTTCAGTGTATTGTTATAGCCTATAAGGGAAATGAGAATGTTTTTAAATAGTGCTAATTATGAGAACAATAACTTGAAGAAAAAGAGGTCACAACATTTTTGGATAATTTTTTAAAAATCTGAGAGAGAGAGCATGCGAGCGCACGCACAAGCACAAGCGGGATGAGGGGCAGAAGGAGCAGCAGACCCCCTGCTGGAGCAGGGAGCCAGACAGACACGGGGCTCCATCCCGGGACTCTGGGGTCACCACCTGAGCCAAAGGCAGGCACTTAACTGACTGAGCCACCCAGGCACCCCAAATTTTTGGATAATTTAAAACTGATTTTCACCTTCTTTCTCAGAAGCTACTCTGATCTTTTTATTACCTTTCCTATATAAAGAGTTGAAATTTTATAAGTTTGTTTTGCTAACCTAAATACAGTCATACTCCTTCCTCTTCCTCATTCAGAAAGGCCTTGAATGGAGTAAGTAGATTTTAGAAATTTAGAAAAAAAAAGTGTGTAATTAAAGCCTAGTGGCTTGGGCCCCAAGCAGATGTGATCAACAGGAAATGAAAAGGAATAAAGCTTTAATCAGTCCAACACTGCTTATTATTTCAGAAAACAGCTGGGGGCAGAAGAGTGAATGTGACTAGAATAAGTTTTATCTTGGGATTCCCTTATAATCCACATGTTCTCACCAGCAAATATAATCCAGAAACAATGACGACATCTGACAGGGGATTACCCACACAGAGACTACAGAGGCTTTATGCAAGAAGGGAAAGGGAATATCATCTATGTGCTCTTCGTTCTAGGACAAATTGCTTTATTAGGATAGTGACTTGTTTTTTCTGATAACTAAAATATATTTACTGTCGAAATTTTAGAAACCACAGATTAATACCATGAGAAAAACCAGAAATCACCCAGAACCCCATCACTACACATAAGTAACATTAACATTTGGTTTATTCTCCACCAATAAAGTAGTTTCTGTGCATAGATTGGATATTTTTTTCAAAAGTAAGATTTGTAACTTTTCATTCCTATCACATTTTTCCCTATCATGAAAAAGTCTTCCTTCCCAATAACTTCTCACATTTTGATTGCCTTTCCACGTTAGTTAATGTGATGTGTAAAAATGTGGTAACTTATTGCTACGCTGAGTATTCCCCCAATACAGGGAAATAAACATCCCAACCTTAAAAAAGCCCATTTTTCTCTTTTGTGATTGCCCATTTATGCCTATTTTTCATTGGGCATAATTTTTCATGTGGGTGTCTATTTATGTCTCACTGTGTTTTATCATATCTTTTGAAAGGGCTTACCAGTATATAAAATGTAGACCTTAGAGTTTTAAGTTCAGTTTTGGCATTTCTTGGCAATATTTTTCAAAACAGTATTTTTATGATTATAAAAATAATAGTTGTTGTAGAATATGTGGAAAAATATTTTTAAAAAGCTGTAACTCTACCACCTAGAAATCCAATTTCTTTTTCATATATGTCAGCGAATATATCCATTGATACAAACAGGAACTTGTAGGCAAACAGTAAGTACAACAGTCTTGTTCAATGTTGTTCAAGGTTTGTTAATTTAGAAAAATGCCTGACATGTACTAAGGGCTTAATATTTGAGAAAGTGGTATTTTATATTTCAAAATTGTATTTTACACATTCAAGATAATTTAGTGTTAAATTTTGCTTTTTCACTCAAAACATTGCAAGGATTTTTTTAAATCATGAAATTTTTTCAAAACTATTTTCACAACTGAATTTTATCAATATAGATATATAGTACATTAATTTAAGTATTTTGCTACTGGGGGCTTTTTATTGTTTTTTTTTCATATTACAGACAACACTGTAATAAACATATTTATAAATCTTCCTATAAAATTCAGATGATTTCCTTGGTATATATTTCTAGACCCAGTCAAAGCCTGCAAAGATGTACAGGTTTTAATACATTTTCCCATATAATTACCTCAAATCGTTATATGAATATACCCTCATTTAGAAGCATAAAGATTTCATGAAGGCCACAACTCTTCTACGAACCTAGTACCACTATTACTTCTTACTCTAATAGTGCTACTAGTTCCATGAAAAGTTTTGTTTCGGGGCGCCTGGGTGGCTCAGTCGTTAAGCGTCTGCCTTCAGCTCAGGTCATGGTCCCAAGGTCCTGGGATCAAGCCCCGCATCGGGCTCCCTGCTCAGCGGGAAGTCTGCTTCTCTCCCTCTCCCACTCCCCCTGCTTGTGGTCCCTCTCTCGCTGTGTCTCTCTCTGTCAAATAAATAAATAAAATCTTTAAAAAAAAAAAAAGTGTTGTTTCTATGGCTAAGATGATTTCTGAAATGAAGTCCATCTTAGATAATAGGAAGGGAATAATGCCTTTAAGCAAATACACTCACTTCAAACCTCCTCTGAAATAAGGAAAGCTGCTCAGCTGCTCTAACTATGGTCCAAGAATGGTGATTGCATCCAGCATGCACAATATTGCTCCAAGGGTTGATCAACAGATTCTCCTTTTTTTTCAAGCGCTGACAAGAGATTAAATTTATGTTTACCAATGTGTTGGATTTGGGGAATCCTCAAGTGATCTTGCTTGTAGCATTTTCTTTGGTTTTCCTTTATTAAAAAGACTACTTCTGATCAGACAATAACTAAAACATGTACTGTAGCCTTCAATATGTGAACATTTTTTACCTCTTATTTTAAAAACTGATTCTAAGAAGTTTGTCTAACCAATGAGTCATTTCCTTCATTTTACTGACATCAAAATAAAAAATATCCTACTCTATTTCTATTTAGGTTCACTAAGTAATTGTACTGAAAAAGTATTTGGTTCTTGCCATGCAAAAGTCAAGCTTCCTGAAATCCTGGGGTTTTTTTTTTTAAAGATTTCATTAGAGAGAGAGAGAGAGAGAGCAGGGGGGAGGGGCAAAGGGAAAGGAGGAAGCAGATTCCAAGTTGAGCAAGGAGCCTGACATGGGGCTGGATCCCAGGACCCTGGGGATCATGACCTCAGCCAAAGGCAGACGCTTAACCAACTGAGCCATCCAGGCGCCTCTGAAATCCTGTTTTAGACTGCTTAGGTTCTTCATTTTTTAATACAATTTAGCAGGCATTAAATTAGCAGTGTCATTTTTTAAACTCCCTAAAACTTGTTGAATGTTGCCAAGCTGTTTTTCAATATATGCAGTATGATCTCATTTTGATAAAAACAAACTATCTCAATGTAGGTATGTAATATGTATTTGTAATGAGACTAGAAAAGAGTCTAGAAGCCGACATTACCTCCTGGGGTAGCTTGGACTGCAGGCTCACACTGGGGCACTGCATGAGTTTAAGGTGTTACAGGGATCAGTGTCACGTGTCTGCTCTTAACAAGCCAAAGACTTTTTTTTTTTTATGATGGTACTCTTCACAGAAATTTGACCTAGCCCAGTATAAAAATTACTATCTCCTCTGGAGCTTTCGGATACAGCAATCAGTTGGTGAATAAGGCGCCCCTATTCTTGTGGATCAATCTTTCAAGGCTGATTAGAGTCAAAGGCTTGCTCTCAGACTATAGAACTGTTTTCTCCCTGTAAAGAACTAGCAGGAAAAGAAGCAGGAAGAAACTTTTTGGTCTTACTGAGGTAACATTCAAACAGCTGAGTTCGCATGCCCTTATAATTAAGGGTAGTTTAAATAATATCCTTGTTAAAGTCACAGAGGCTCGACCCTCCAAACTGGAGGATTTCACTAACCAACCTGATGTCTCTCTGCTGTACATGGTAAAGTATGACTATGTTTTATACGAGGAAGGATGCTCCGAACTATTAAGTTCTGCAAAGTTAGTGTGTGCGGGGAAGAAGGCGGGCTTTTTTGCCCCACTCCTTTAAAAACTATTTCTGAGCAAACTCCAACACAAGCACCTTTTCCTTCCTAAGGAACAAACCCGGTTTATTTACTGGGCTAAAACTTCAACCCCCATCCTCTTCGTTACCTTTGAGACAAAGCCAAAATTGCCTTAAACTGTTCCATTTCACAATGAGGTGACAAGTGTGTGTGCGCATAACTTATCTTTTCACAAATCCCAACTTTAAGAACAGATAAAATAATTCCTCGCTTGAAATCAAAATCAAGTGACTGAAAATGGTGTTTCTCCTTCCCCCCCCCAAATTCAACAACAGCCCTAAAATCTACTTTTGAGGCACTTCATCAAACCTGAAAGCAGTTACTGGGGAAGCGGGAGAGGAAGAGGGGAAGGGAGGGAGGAGAAGGGTGAGAAGTGAAACAGAAGACAGTCCAAGGGGTTCGCACGTTCACCCTTACCAATTCCTCCCTCGGCACACATCACAGCATGACGATCGCCACTCTCAAGGTGCAAGAGGAACACCAAGCACAAATCCGACGAGTGGAGGCGGGTTACGCTTCTACGCCAGCCATTTGCTTTTGCGGAGACGGGGGGGGGGGGGATGGGGGTGGGAATCAATTCTCAGAAGACAGCCCCCAAACTCCGCTGCCGGAGCCAGAGCAGGAGCCGGAGCCGGAGCCAAACCACGACCTCCTCCTCCTCCCCTCCCGGCCAGGCTCCGGAGCCGCGGTGCTTCCGAGAACAGCCAATCGGCCGCCGCCCCGCCTCCCGTGACGTAGGGGGCGGGGCCTGGAGGAGGTTGGCTTCCCAGCGGCCGCTGGGACACACAGCTCCCTGTCTGTCTGGTGGAGATCCCGGGGTGGTCCGGGGCCTTTATAGTCCCACCCCAGCCATTTACTTAGCCTTGAAAGGCTTGGCAGTTATTTTTTGGAGGGTGAGGGGATCAAATCTAAACATTTAATGTCATCGTTTTATACTGGGAAAGAAAATGAGAAGAAGACCACAATTTTGATTTGGTCTCCCCCCCCCCCCCCCGTCCCCACCCCTTCCCTCACTCAGTGCGATGTGCTCTGTTCATACACCTGCCATGGTCTATTAGCTTAAAACTCAGGGCTTTAAAAAAATTGTTTTCTTCAAAATAAATTCCAACAACCCATTTGGTCTCTCAAAACTTCTGACCAACTAAGTGCTTTGAGAAAGGAAAGGGAATTAGGAAAAGAACCAATAATGGCAATAATTCAGATCGAAACCTAATAATCGCTGGCTGCCAATCGTTTTATTCCAAAACCTCCACAATTCTTTTGTACATCTTAATGTTTTCTCAAATGTTTCTCATATATGTATCGAAAAGTGAAGGAAACTAAAGGATCATACAAATATTTCACTAACAGTGAAGAGCTCTCCAGGGCAAACTCATGCATCCGCCTGGGAGGCTTGCAAACTCTCCCAGACCAGGCTGGAGAGGCCAAACAAGTTCCTGCACCCACTAAGAAGGTGCGTCTCCTAGAGGGGAGAAACAAGTTCTGGGTGTGGCTTCCTGTGATGGCTGAATCTGGAAACCTCCTTCTGCAGGCAAGGGCAAATCTCTGTAGAGTTTAGTCAACTCTGGGAATAAATCCAGCTTCATAGAGCAGACTGTCATTTATGTGGCCTCTGAATTCCTGGCCTTGGTAGCATTTCTTGCAATCATGTGAGTGTCCCTAAAATGATTTAAGATTAAACAAATTTTCTACCTTATAGCCAACCTTCTTTAGGAGACTTTAAATTTAAGAAAAGCCTCCCAGAGTTTCCCCAATCAGCACTGATGCTGTAATCTCAATGGAGGGCCTTCCTGGGAGGATGCATACCAGGACAATTCAAGCAGGCAGCTGGTATTTGCAGCCTGTTTGGATTGCTTAAATCAGTGGTTCTAACTAGGTACACATCAGTCAACTGGGGAGCTGGATGCCAAGGCTCCACCCAGGTCAATTAAGCTGGAATCTCTGGGAATGGGGCTCTGGCAATTTTTTCTTTCAAGCTAATCTGCAAGGGTTGAGAATCTCTGGCTAAGATTTAAATTACTGTCTTAGAGAAAAATCTGCATAATATATAAATTAAAAAATGCAGTAGCTGAATAAGGTGAAACATTTTGTAATATAACTTATCCTTATATATTCTTTATATATTTGTATATTTTTATGTAAATATAGAAAATATATAGTAAGATACACACCAGAATTGTTTACTCAAAGGGGAAGAATGGAAGAGTGAGAGGATATTATTAGCTTTCTATTCGTGTCTGTATCATTTGACAAGGAAAGGAGCATGTACCCCATTTATGATTTAAATATATCCAGTCAGGTTTTAAAAATTAATACTTAATGGATGTCATTGCAAATAGCCACCATTATAGTGGCCTTCAGTTTGTTTTTGCAAATGTTCCTCTAATATCTAACTTTTCTCCTGAGGGTTATTTCCACTTTATTAAAGAAAAAAGAAAAAATCCATAAAATCTTTAACACATTAGCTACCAAAGTGTGATTATTAATCTATACAGTCATTGCCAAACTTAATATATGTACTTCCTTATAATTCATATAATGTATCTATCGTCTGATGAAGTTTTTAAACTAATATTCAAAGTATATAATATAGATGTAAGGAAATTTCATCTTTTCCAACTGGAAAATTATTTGTAATTAGTAACTCAATACTAATGGCTTCATAATTAATTCCCAGTAGGAAACATGGCATAGTAGTCAAGCGCCTAGGTTTGACCTGGCTTTAAATTTTAGCTCTGTATATTTTTAGATTAATGATCTAGGGTACCGGGCACCTGGGTGGCTCAGTTGGTTGAGCGACTGCCTTCGGCTCAGGTCATGATCCTGGAGTCTCGGGATCGAGTCCCACATCGGGCTCCCTGCTCAGCAGGGAGTCTGCTTCTCCCTCTGACCCTCTTCCCTCTCGTGCTCTCTATCTCTCATTCTCTCTCTCTCAAATAAATAAATAAAATCTTTTAAAAAAATGATCTAGGGTACCATCTCTAAGCCCCATAGGTAAAATGAATCCAATAATATCCACCATAGTGTTATTAAAATTACACCAAGTCATATAGCTGCTTTACACAGGGCTTATCACTGTACAAAGTAAATAATGGGTACTTAATAAGTGATAGTTTATTAATCCACTGACTTCTATTTTCCTCTCTTTTCTTAAACATACTCAAAGATTAGCATGGCAGCAATGGACTAAGAATTTATCAGGAAACATTTTTTATAAAACAGTAACTTTATTCTTCCCATGGCCATCAATACTTCTTATCTACTTATATATGTGAAAAAGCAACATTCATTCTTTCAGGTCACTTCTTTATTTATTTACTTTTTTTTAAGATTTAATTATTTATTTGAGAGAGAGAGGGCAAGGGATCACGAGAGAGCAGTGTGGAACGGCAGAGAGAGAGTCGTAAGGAGACTCCGTGCTGAGCGCAGAGACCTACTCGGGGCTCGATCCCACGACCCTGAGATCATGACCTAAGCCGCAACCAAGAGTCGGGTTCTCAACCATCTGCACCACCCAGGTGCCTCCAGGTCACTGCTTTAGCATAGAACATATAAAACAATGGTTTTTTTTGTTTGCCTCAAAATATTTTACATATAACAGTGTTTCCTAACGTGACACACAAGCTGACTTTTTATGATTCATAAACAACCATTTCTTTTTCTCTGTACTTATTAACAGAGCATGACTCAAGCACAGATGAGGGTGTTTCCCAGGATTGGCTTCCTGACTAATTTCTGGACAAAAAAAGGAGAGGTCAATGCCTCAAGCAATAGGGGTTTATGTCTTATAAATGAACCCTGATTTTAGTAATATCATTATGTGTTTTTTTTTTCTTTTTTTCTTTCTTTGACATTTACTGAGTGTTAGTAAAACATTTCTGTTAGGCACTATTCTAAGTGGGTTACATCTATTACCTCACTTGATCCTGTTGTCAGCCAAAGTTGGAGCAATCTGAAGTGTGAAGGATGAGGAGAAGTCAGCCAAATGAAGGGTGAATAAGGGTAAGACTGTTTCAGATGCAGGATACATTCTGGAGGTGGGACAGCTGTGGCATTTGGGATTTATAGGCCATATTCATGTGACTAGCATGGAGATTCTCACAGGATACTGGAGGCTTTGATCTGATTAGTTTGGCCATCTCTACAATGGTTTGACATTTCTGGCTCCATATTTCAAGTGTGTCCTACGTGATCATAGTCAACCCTCTATCCTTTTTCCTACCACCAGTCCACCTAGTCAATTCCCAACCCTGAAGAGACTTTCCCAGCTGTTTCTGCCCCTTATGTTTCCAGATTGTGTTAGCAGGAGAATGTTATGATGATAAGCTACTTGAAAACTTTAGTTAATGGAGTCCACACTCTTGGTAAGCAAACTTCCTGTTTATTGCTGGGTGGTTTCTTATCATTCTTAGCCAAGCCCTCCTCTTCTGACAAACACTTACTGAGCACCCACCAGGTGCCAGGACCAAACAACCTCAGCCTGAGCTCACCACCTTCACTCACTAGAAGTGAGTACACAGCATGCTGAGATGGATCCAAGCAACATGATGTGTACATCTCATTATTCCCCCTCTCTCTCACTCTCTCTCCATTCCTGCATTTCTATGTAAGCAGTCCTCCCTTCTTGAAAGAAGTTCATTTCTCTCTGAAGTTGAGATCTCTGGCCACTGGCTCTTGCCCCTTCCATGGCCTTATGTTATCAGTTATTGCCTCTTTATACCATTACTCTGTTTCTCTTCCCTGAATACTTCCCCTCAACCTACAATTATTTAATTTAGAGAAGAATTCATATATTCCCCACACCAAGAAGGAAGAGCAGAAAGAAGGTAGGAAGGGAGAGAGAGAGAGAGAAGAGAGAAGGTTCATGAAAAGAAAGAAGGGGAAATGATAGAGAAGTCTTTCTTTTGATCTTGCTATTGTTTCAGATCAAACTACGGTTTCCTCTCTCTCCTTACCACGTTACCAAAATTCACTGGAACATATCTTAATCACTTGCTGACTCTGTAAGCCTCTGCAATCTCATTTCACTCTCTTTTCTCCCCTGAACTTATCACTGGTCCCAATTCCAGTTGTCAAATTCAATGGTTTCTCTCTCATTCTCCATTGTCACAAATGACTTTGATGACCACCCCCAGCTACTGGGAACTCCTCTCTTGGGGAGTGCTGGGGTTCTTCCTGGTTCTCTTCTTCTTTTTAATTTTTTAAATAAAAAAAATTTTTTTTAAAAGACTCTTGTCTGGTTCATCTTCTTTCTTCTTTACCTTAGGTATAGGTAATCTTCCAAGGACTGCTCATTCATTTCATGATTTAGTTATGGTCTCTAGCCTGAGGACTTCTAAACTTTCTGCCTTCTACTGAGCTAGCTGCAGGTCTGCATTTCCAAGTGTCCACCAACCACCTCCTCCTCCTGATAGCAATGTCATCTTGATACCTCCAATGCAGCGTGCCCTTTTCTCTACACTTGCTACTCCTAGTTCTCCTTCCTGTTTCCCTACCAGGCTCTGCTGTGACCAGAGCTGGGGTTCAACCATGACTAGGGAGGTCTGGTAAGCTAGTGGGGCAGCATACCAGGAGCTTACTGGCATCGGAGAGCTAGGAAGAACTTGGGATTTAGTTATTTTAAGAGGAAATTCCAGGCCGATTTGATTGGCCTCGCAAAAATCTTAATCCTCATAGGAGTTGGATGACTCTAAGGAGAGCATGTTTTTCATTTAGAATGACCTTTCCCCTCAAGTATCACCACAGAAACTTAATGCCAGTTTGTGAAATGCTAATACCACAATGTTTACTATAGAGGTATGAAACAGGAGTTATGGAGTATAAAAGACAGAGAATTAGTTTTTCTCATGGGATAGGGGAACTAGCAAAAGTTTCATATGGGGTTGTCACTTGAGTGGGGCTTCTGATATGTGTAGAAATGATGGAAAAATAAAGGAAAGGCCTCTGGCCAAATACAAAACTACAGATAAATAAGAAGAAAAACACAAATACATTGGAGTATTTGGCACATTTGAGAATTGTTTCCTTTTTGTGAGACCAGTGCAGAGTAGGGAAGGAGAGAAAGAGTATTAGGACTCCACTGTGAAGGTTTTGAGCAAAAGAGTTGTGGTCAGTCCTGTGCCATGATAAACTAAAGACACTGGACAGAATAGACACTGAAGTGTGAGAGAGATGGAAGAAAGGCCTGAAGCAAGGATCCAGTAGTGGTGTGGGAAGGAAGGGATACATTCAAGAGTCTTTGCAAGGTCAGATCTTCTCTATTAAGAAAAATGAGAAGGAACAGAGCTCCGTCCCGCAAAGGAGGTTGTGTGGCTGGTAGGAAATGTTATTGCTCTGCAGTAATGGGGCCACTCAGAGGGTCCTGAGCCTTCCAGAAGAGACTTGCCCTGGGAAGGCTGATGAGCGGAATCCTAGGTGCTGTATTTTTGGTCTGATAGATGATAACATGACTTAAATGGTGACAGGACCTGACTTCACTCTGTTGAGTTAGGTGCTTCATTAAGCCTAGTGCAAATTTCCATGCTGAGTATAGTGACATTCCTGCCATCTACTGGGTGAAGTGCCAAATCTCTTCTCTGAATGATTTTGCTGATCAAGTATCTCCATTACAGTAGGCTCCCCTTCTTTATCTGGGATGTGTTCTGAGATCCTGGAAGCGCCAATAGTATTGAAGCCTATGTATACCATGTTTTTCCCTATATATACAGACCTACAATAATGTTTAATTTATAAGTTAGGCACAATAAGAGGTTAACAACCATAACTAATAATAAAATGGAATTATAATATACTGTAATACCAGTTGTGTGAATGTGGTCTCTCTCTCACAGTCTTCTTGTATGTACTCACCCTTCTTTTTCCTGTGATGATGTGAAATGATAAAATGCTACGTGAGGAGATGAAGTGAGGTGAATGACGTAGGCACTGTGATGTAGTGTCAGGCTACTATTGACCTTCTAACCGTATATCAGGAGGATCTTCTGCTACTGGACCACGGTTAACCACAGGTCACTGAAACCATGGAAAGCAAAATCTCAGTTAAGGGGTGATTACTGTACCAGGAAAAAAAATCACAATAGACAGTCAGCATGACCAGGGAGGAGCACACATTGGACTTCAAAGGTGCTGGGGATGTTTATCATTAAGCTCATGGGTGGTATCATAGCCAGGATTCTACAGAGGACAGAACCAATACGATGTATATAAATATATATTGGGAGAAAGAGAGAGACTTTAAGGAAATGGCTTACGCCATTGTGGGCCCCAACCCTGCAGCAGGCTGGAGACCCATGGAGGAGTAGATATTGCACTGTTGAGTCCAAAGGCAGTCTTCTGCCAGACCTCTCCCACTCCTGAAGGAGGTCAGGTTTTTTCTGTTGCTTTCGACTGATTGAATGAGACCCACCTACATTATGGAGGTTAATTTTCTTTAATCAAAATCTGCCGATTTAAAGTTAGTCTCATTTAAAAAATACCTTTACGGAAACATCTAGAATCATGTTTGACTAAACATCTGGGTACTCTGGCATAGCCAAATTGGCACACAAAATTTACCATCACTGGTGGGAACTTCCTTTCATTGTTGTTTTTAAAATGGTTAATATAGGGGCGCCTGGTTGGCTCAGATGGTTAAGCATCTGTCTTCAGCTTAGGTCATGATCCAGGGCTCAGGTCATGATCCCAGGGCCCTGGGATCGAGTCCCGCGTTGGGCTCCCTGCTCAGCGGGGAGCCTGTTCCTCCCTCTCCTTCTCCTGCTGCCCCTGCTTGTGCTCCCTCACTCTCTCTGTCAAATAAATAAATAAAATCTTTTTAAAAAATGTTTTAAAAAATAAATAAAATGGTTAATATACATTAAAAATTTTTGGAAAGATCAGTACCTTCGTCTTGGAGGCTGAGATCACAATTTGGAGTGTAAGATCCCAAGGTTAGCCAAGACAGTTGTGAAAGCCCTGGTGAGCAAATAATAATAAACTAATAATGAAAGAGACTTTAAAAAGACAGCCAAACAAGGGCCCTTTGGAATGCAAGGGAGTCAAATGCGTTAACAAGCACTACCGAAACAGAAGGGCAAGGGACAGGCCTGTTTCACACACCTGGTCTTAGCCTGCATTATCTATCTCCCACGGATTCAGAAGGTTATTAATAAGCTCCCAACTGGAAGTTCAGGGCATTTGCTGAATCATTAGTTGAGATCTGAAGGGAAGACTCTAGAAAATATCCTAAGGATTGCTTCTGTCAATCCAACAGAATTGAGAGGCAGGAAAGAAGGCTGGTTGAGACCCCCTGATGGGCTGCCTCCCTTGCTGTGCGTGAAACTGCTTCTGGGCCACATGCTGGCATTGACTATTCTTCTGAAAACCGTTATTGCTTCAATCCACCCAGGGCACAATGTTTAATGTTCAGATTAATTTGGACCATCTGTCATCTAGGAGACACATGTACTCAACCCACAGTGAGTACGGAGCAAGATAAATATTTCTTTGTTTGCTAAAGTGATGTTTCTTAAAAATTATGTATTTATCAAAGTTCCATAAATCAAGTTTTATTTCAAATGCCCTAGAGAAATTCTTGATTAAGGGAACCGGGTAGAGCATCCTTTTATAATGTCAAATTCTGTTATGTTTGTTTTTTTAAAAGAGGGCACTGATGATGTTCAGTGTGCTATACAGTCCTGTTAGGTTCTGAGCACTCCTTCACCGCCCCCCCCCCGATAGTTTATTATTGGTTGCATAAAATTCATTTGCTATCATTGCCTTAGGGTTTTTATAAGAATTCTTAACAATTTTTTGTGTGTGTGTGCATTCCTTTAAGCCAGCTTTTACAGGTGCTAAGACAGAGGGCTTATGCTACTCTTTTATATGCTCTCAATTTATATCATTTAACCTATGCTAAAACATCTTTGATTTTCTAAAATAATCTTTCTTTCCAAAAATAGATTAAAATGGAGTTAAGAAAAGTGAATTTACAAAAGTATCAGTTTTCTCTGTAAATTTTAAAAACACTGCCTAGAGCAGACATTATAATTTCTATACATCATTCTTCCTACATTTCAGCATGTGAAGTGGATAACTCTGTTTTACTACAGTAGAGAAAATCAAGACATCGTTAGTCTTATTGAATTGTGTTCTGATGACATTGATATGATGGTCAGAGTCTAGATTGGGCTTGGCCACTGGTAACTGTAACTTCTGGGCCTCAGTTTCCTCTTTTGTAAGAGTTAAGTTGGATTAGGTGCTTTCTGGGCTAGTTTGGCTTCTACCCCTGTAATTGTCTGACCAAGTTCTTGTTTCCTCTTTGTTCCATAACTTAACGACAATGCCAACAGAAGAGCTGTCTTAGAGAAATCTACCCACTTCACTCTGGTTCTAAATATTCCTCATATAGAAACTTTTTCTTCTTGGCCTCAAATTTTGATTTAAAAAATGTACTTGTTTTGGATATATCCTGACATTGAATTTTATTATCTGGCTTTTTGGTTTGTGTGACTCCTTCCAACTAAATTGCTATGTGCATTCATTTCTGTTTATGGATATTTAACCCAACTCCCAAACCTTGCATATTCACCTGTCAGAATGACTCTGATCACCCTGATGTTGAGTTCCCTTTCTTCTGAACTCCTGGCGTAGACCCATCATGTGAACTTTGCCTTTATTATTGCTTTGTTTTTGTAATTTTAAATGATCTAGACAGGTAAAAAGAACATAAAGCAAATTTACGGTATTCTATTCAGAATTACATTTTGGATTATGGGCCTCTAATTTCTTATTTCTTTAATGAAACATTATCAATATCACTAAAGTTCCCTTGAATACTATTCCAAGTCCTGTTTCCAGAAGCTATATATATATATATATTGTATAACCTTCCAGGATCTTTAAAAAAATATATACATATATATGCTGTCCTGCTACTTTTTAATTTTAACTAGTGTACATGACTATTATATGGCATGCCAATATTTAGTTCCACGTCTTTTTAACTGAACATTATATATATTTTTTTGTTTTAATTCCAGTATAGTTAACACAGTATTATATTGATTTCAAGTGTACACTATAGTGACTCAATTGTTCCACATATTACTCAGTGCTCATCAAGATAAGTGTACTCCTAATTCCCTTCACTTAGTTCACCTATTTCCCTACCCACCTGCCCTTTGGTAACTATCAGTTTGTTCTCTGTAGTTAAGAGTCTGTTTATTGGTTTCTCTCTCTTTTTTTTTCCTTTGTGCATCTTTTTTGTTTCTTAAATTTCACATATAAGTGAAATCATTTGCTTAACATTGTACTCTCTAGATCCATTCATCTACCGGTGGGTACTTGGCTGCTTCCACAGTTTAGCTATTGTAGATAATGCTGCAATAAACATCGGGGTCCATGTATCCCCTCGAATAAGTGTTTTCATATTCTTTGGGTAAATACCCAGTAGTGCAATTGCTGGGTTGTAGGGTAGCTCTATTTTCACCTTGTTGAGGAACTTCCATACTGTCTTCCAGAGTGGCTGCACCAGCTTGCCTTCCCACCAACAGTGCAAGAGGCTTTCCTTTTCTCCACATCCTCGCCAACACTTGTTGCTTCTTTGAACATTATATTTTTAAGATCTAGCTCTATTCTCACTGATGCAGTAAATAAGTTCATTTAAGAGCATACAGCATTCCATTATATGACTGTACCTTTTTTCATTTATAATTCTTTTATTGATGGAAAACTACAATATGGATGCCCTTTATATTGTGGCAATTGGTTCATAAAATAAATCTCCCCTATGACATCATAAGTCCTTGAGTTTCAAAGATATTTTAAAATAATCCCTTTCCCAGGAAGAGCCAAAATAATAGACTAAAATGAGAAAATATCTTTAAGTGCCAATGAAAAGAATGGTAAATTGGAGAAACCAGAAAATATATACCTGAAGACATAGGTCTGAGGTTGAAAATCGCTGAATTAAGCTGATGAAAGGTTAAAAACTCAGGTGCTGAAGCAGAAAAGAGTGAGAGCCATGAGGAAGGAGAAGCTGCCAGATAGAAGGTGAAAAAGAATCATAATGTGCAAAAAGAAAAAAAAAGTACTCCTATGATTCCACGATAAAACCAAAAGAAGTCTCCCCAAATTGCAATAAGCTGTAACTCACACTGCTTGTTGGAACAAGTGCAGGGCAAATGTCTCAGTGGCTTCCTCTACTGTCATAACTGGCTCGGGATAATATATTAAGGGGGTTTGGGGCCAAGTTACATTTGACTGGACCTCATCCAATAGAGCAATGAGCTGGTTAGCAGGACCTTTTTAGGCCAGTTGGGGATTGCAGCCATGGGTATTTTCCTCAGGAGCTGAGGGTTAGGGTGGAATGTAGACCCCAGCATTCCTTCAGGAAGAAGAGTGTGCTGAAGGGTGTATTTTCCATCTCATTTGATGGATATCAACCAGGCTCTGCAGGGAAAACAGCAAAACCTTCAAACCATCTCCAGAAATTCCTCAAGCCCTTTGCTAGCTTTCCTCTCCAATCCCCTCATGCTAAACTTCGCTGCTGAAAGCTCTTTGCTGAGGCACTTCTTCCACAGGGCCTCTGGACCAGACCTTATTTACCGCCCTCAGGGGTTCAAAATTACCTATTTATTTGACTTTGGCCAAGACTGCCTTCACATTTCCGGCGTGACTAAACTTTAGAGATGCTGCTTCCCGAATAAACCCCTGACCTCCACTTTCCTAGAGCATTTTCTTTAGAAAACTTATAATTCTCCCCTTGGAGATGGAAATCTTTTTTAAAAATCTCTTGCCAGTTTTACAATTTAGGAACATCTTTCTCAAGAATTTGTGATTCATACTTCTGAAATGTAATCACCAAAGGAGATAGCAGCCCTATCTCTGTTACCATGGAAGGGCAGAAGCTAATTCTGGTAGGTGCCTTGCTTCCTATCGTAAACCTGCGTCCTGCTACAAAGACATAAGAAAGTTTACTTTTCCTTTGCGTAAAGCCAGTCAGCAGATACAGATGTCCTGTGTTCTCACTCACACACTAGCACTTAAAAATGCTCTCACTCTGTTTCAGTGGAGCGGAGTTCTGATCTCTCCCCTACTTGAGGGACTTCCTTGCCGATTTAACACTGTTCAGTGCAACTTTTGCTTTGACACTCCCAATTTTCTACCCAAATTAAGATTCCTATTTCATAATGCTGCCTCAAGTGAGATATCAGGAGGAAAGTAGTCAGGCTTCAGTAATTTATGCTGTATGAATTGCCATTACTCTTTCTTCAGACTCTTAGGGGCTTTGTATATATTTTACACAGATATTTGTCAATAGTCCACATGTGTTTCTGAACTCTTTTCAGGCAAAAAACAACAAATAATTTATGTATTTTAGACATGGGGGCAGAGCTCTTTTTGGTCAAGGAGGTAATTTGGGACTATCCTCTAAGGCTTTAATCTCCTGGTTCTCAAGTTCAGCTACACATTAGAATCACCAGAGGAGCTGGAAAAAAAGTGTTACTGTCTTCTATCCCTAGAAATTCTGACTTAAGTGTCTAAGGTGTGATTTGGTCATAGGGAGTTGGGAAAACTCCTCAGCTGATTCTAATTTGTAGTCAAAGTTGTGAATTACTGCTGAAGCTTCCCATAGTGTTTTGTTTTGTTTTGTTTTTAATCACTTGTCTTTCTGAATTCAACAAACACTTAATGGGGAATCTCCTTCATGCTAGACACTGTCGAGAATACTAAAATGAATGCATCATGGCCTCTGCTTTTCAAGGAGGTTTCAGAACAACGGAAGACGTAGAATATAAACACATAGTTGCCATGCAGTGCCATAAGGACTAAGACAGCAGTTTGTTCAAAGAGTTGTGGAGACACAAGTGGGACAGCAATGAAAATTCTTTGAAGATGTGTTTGAATTCATTAGGCCAACTGGATGTGCCTGGAGGGAGCTGCAGGAGAAAGGAGAGAAGATTCTAGGCAAAGGAAACAATAGGAATAGCAGAGTGATCAAAAAACCACCATCCTCTAGATGTTCTAAAGGTCTTTGTCACGGTGCTGATGTTGTGACAACATTGGTCTCAATTGATCAGATCTCTTGGTTAGTAAGGGGTTACATCTACACTTTCCAAATCTTCACTTTTTCTATGAAGTTTTGTCCAAATCAGTGGATCTCAGTGCTGGTTTACATTAAGTCACATGGGGTGTTTTGTCAAACGAAATAATGTTGGTATTTTAACCCTCCACAAGATTCTGATATTATTGGTCTAGGGGACGAGGTCTGGCTATTATTTTTTTTAAAGTTTCCATATGATTGTCTACAAACACACACAACGAACATTGTGCAGGGCCATGGTAGTTTCTCAAACTAAATTTTGGGAATAGTTGTGCAACTGTATAAATTCAGTAAACGCCACTGGACTGTACTTCAAATGGTGCGATTTTTTGGTATGTAAATTACAAAGCTTTGGGGCGCCTGGGTGGCTCAGATGGTTAAGTGTCTGCCTTCAGCTCAGGTCATGATCCCAGAGTCCTGGGATCGGGTCCCGCATCGGGCTCCCTGCTCCTTGGGAGCCTGCTTCTCCCTCTGCCCCTCTCTCTCTCTGTCTGTCTCTCATGAATAAATAAATAAAATCTTTAAAAAAATAAAAAAAAATAAATTACGAAGCTTTTGCAAAAACAAAACAAAATACAGTGTAGCACATCAAAAGTGAAAAATCAATCACTCAAAAATTCCCTGGAGTGACTCTAATGTGCTATCTTGATTAAGAACCACTGGCTGAAATTCTAAGAGCTCACAGATTTGGAGAATTTTCCGTACAGTGATTAAAGAGGTGGCAACTGAGAAAAGAGGTCTTACAGGCATAGAATTTTCATCAGAAAGACTAACTGTGCACTTGACATGCCATTCTAAAAGACATGCCAACCCCTGAGGACGTAGTGTGGATTACAGTGCATTCCAGTTAAGTTCCAAAATTGCAGTTCACTCAAGTATTTCACTTTAACAAAGCAATTTCAGAGCTTTTGATATATTGTACTCTTCAGTGCTACACTGAAATAACTGTTATGTATGATCTCATTGCCCCTTTTAAGTCAAAATGCCTATTTGTTTCAAAGATCACTTTAATGGAGAACTCAGATGGCTTAAGCTCCAAGAATATTTTCTGATAAAGAAAATACTGGAATAAGGAGGTATTAAAAGCATTTCTTAATTACATATAAAGCTCAAAAAGAAAAAGACTTCCAGTTTATTAAGCTTATTCACCAGGATGAAACAAGACATTTATCCAAGTGACTTCCAAGACACTGTCTCTCTGGGCAGCCAAATCTGAGTTTATTCAGATAAGATTGAATGCAGAACCTACCCAGTATTTACAAATTAGCTATTCATAATTTCTTTCGATGCAATGGAATCAATGCCAATATAACATTTAAATATTTCCTGTATGACTATAAGATGATAATTAAACTCATTTAAACTTGAAGGCTCTTTCCTCTCAACAATTTATGGACAGGAATAATTTTAAATAGATTGCAATGAAAATCACTAAGCACATCTGCATTGCAACACATCTAATTATGATGAACAAATTAGTCAACTTCAAGTCATAGGATAACCCGAAAAGCAGGTCTGAACTGAGAAAATAGATGTGGAAAGCTATAGACAATTTCTTTTATTAAAGGGTGCAATAACTCTGAATAATGACTTAATAGCTTTTGATTCCTAGAACATTTGTCAGAAATCGTACTTACTGAAGCAAACTAATGTAGTCAGTTCCTGGGTAGCGAAAGTAGGGAACCCTAGAATTTAGGGACAAGAAAAGGTAATCATCTGAAATTAACTAGTAAGACTCAATCCACAAGAACAGGGAATAGAAATTCCCAGAGTAACCCTATGGAACAGACATATTTCCTAAATCTTGGTCAAGAGTTTGTATGAAGCAAGTATAAGGGTATGGTAGCTAGTAAAAAGGAGAGTCAAAGAAACAAAGTTTTTAGTTCAGTCAAGAGGAAAAGATGCTTTGTCTTTTTCTCCTTTTTTAAAAGATTTTATTTATTTGAGAGAGAGACAGAGGGATCACGAGCTGGGGGAGGCGCAGAAGGACAAGCAGACTCCCCACTGAGCAGGGAACCCAACACTGGGCTCAATCCCAGGATCCCAGACCCTGAGATCATGACCTGAGCCTAAGGCAGACACTTAACTGAGCCACCCAGGCGCCCCTAGGATGCTTTGTCTTTTCTTTACCCAGAAATGTTCCTGGAATGAAAAAGGACTATGGTTTATTACAATTTCAAGGAAACATTTTAGATCTATTCTCTCTTCTTTCATTTAGTCTTATATTCACCAAGCATCTTTCTAATCCATGATTTGGTTAAAGGAACTTATGGGTCAAGAGAGACTGCCCTAAGGAGAAACAATTCTTATTCTGTGACATTCTGGTTTATCAATCAGTCCCTTGAGAGGTGGCTTACACAATAGAGATTTATTCTCACAGATCTAAGGACTAGAAATTAAACATTCAGGTGTTGGCAGGTTGGTTCATTCTGAGTGCGGTGAGAAAAGAATCTATTCCAGGCCTCTCTCCTCAGCTTGGAGAGCCAAGCTATCTTCCTGTATCTCTTCACACAGCCTTTCCTCTATATGTATTGGTGTCCAAATTTCCCCTTTTCATAAGGGCATTAGTCATACTGGATTATGATGTACCATAATAACCTCAATTTAACTTGATTATCTCTATAGAGACCTGTCTCCAAATAAAGTCACATTCTGAGGTATTGGGGCTTAGGACTTCAACATATGAATTTTAAGGGGGACACAATTTAACTCATAACAGAGAGGAGAGATATTGGGGGACAAACAGCAGTCTCTGCCATAATGTCCATCTTGTGTCTGAATGATTGGCACAATCCATCCCCCTCCCCGCCGCCACTGCCCAAGTCAGTTACTTATAGGAGTTCACAGGGATGAATCAGCTCCATTTTTCTCTTGAACTTTCTTTATCAAGGCACCTCACCAGACTAATTAGCACAGCGCATGTGTGTATGTGTGTGAATGTATCTCACTTTGTTCCCAGGGCTGCATGCTACCTGTGCTCCAAGTAATACTAATACTGGAGAGAGATAATGGTTAACTTTTATACTATGGGCAAACTACATTCTAGATGCCATGTTAACACATTGTATGCATTATTTCATTTTCACTTCACAGCAACACAGTAGTTTGGCATAAAGTAGATGCTCAGGTGGGCGTAGTTTTATCCCTATCTTCAGTCAAGGAACCCGAGGTACAGTGAATTTAAGCAATTTTCCCAAAGTCGCCTGGCTGGTAATTGACAGGGATATAAATGGACTCTGACTCTAGAGCCAATACAGTACGCTGTTCCTCAAAAAGTTTTCACTAACACAGTGGCTTAGTTTATGACTCTACCCCTTGGCCAGGGCCCAAAACCTCCAGCTGTCTGGCAGGACAGATGCTTTATCTTGTCTTATAGTCAGCATTTTATTTCTATATCCTCTTTCTCTTTCAAAAGCATCCAACCCACAATAAATTCCATTGATCTTAGTTCCATAGTTCCAGAATATCTTTTTTTTTTTTGAGATTTTAACATGTTCATTGTTTTCTTTTTTTAGTGAAGTATAACTAACATTCAGTGTTAGTTTCAGGTGTACAGTGTAATGATTCAATAATTCTATACATTACCCAAAATACCTTTTGAGTCTTTCCATTTGTATCTGGGTTCCACTGCCACCACTCATCATCTAGGCCCCTAGATTTCTACAGTCTGTACATGCAAATTAGGTGATATTAACTTTAATGCCTACATTAGTTAAGATTAATCTGGAATATCCCCCAAATGGATTCTCCTGCTTTCACACTTCTACCCAAGAGCTGGTTTTCCAAAATCTAACTGCTTTCCAGAGTATAACCATTTAAAAATGCAGACTAGTTCATGTCAATTTGCTGACTAAGATCCCTGCCTAGGGGTGCCTGGGTGGCTCAGGTTATGATCCCAGGGTCCTTAGATCAAGTCCCATATGGGACTTCTTGCTCAGTGGGGAGCCTGTTTTTCCCTCTGCCTGCCGCTCCCCCTGCGTGTGTTCTCTCTCTCTCTCACACAAATAAATAAATAAAATCTTAAAAAAAAAAAAAAATCCCTGCCTGTCTCTCTGACATCTCCACCACACTTGCCTTGCTCACTACCTATGGTCTGGCCACACAGGCCTTTGGTTGTTATCTTGAGTAAGGCAGGCTTTCTCCTGCTTCAGGGCCTCTACATTCTAATCCCAACTCCCGTGCTCCCCAGATGTTTGCCTTCATGTCTCCTACTCCTTTATACCTTAGTGTAAATGCTACTTCTTGGCAGTGTATTCCTTGACCATTCTAAAGTATATTTCCACCATCCCTCTCTATTACATCACCTTGTTTCATTTTCTTTAGGATGCTTCTCCATAGTTGACATGGTATTATTTGCTTACTTGTTCATTATCTGAGGTCCTGACAAACACAACTAGAAGGTAAGTTATTGTTCACTGCCTGCAATACCAGAGCCGTTCGAGTATCTAAAGCTTGGTAGATGTTTAACCAGTTAATTGTTAAAGAATGAATGAATGAATAAATCTCCCAGGGCATGATGCACAAAATTCTTTCTTGCTCCTTCCACTTCAAAATGAAAAAATTCCAATCAAATAACCTTAAGAAAATGCAACAAATTAACTCTTCCTGACTTCCAATTTCAGCTCAGCAAGCACACTCAGTGAGGTTTATCTGAGATGTTTTTTACATTTCTCTCAGTTGTGATCAGTGACTTCCATTGCCTCTACTGCACTAGATAACAGCTGAGGTGGATTTTGGAGGCAGATCACATTCCCAAGGCAGAGACCTTCCAACACTATATCTAGGAGGGTAAAGAAGACACTCTGCTTTCTGGAACCCACTAAACTTTGGCTAGATAACAAATGAGGAAAGAAGGCCACTTACAAGGGAATCTAATAATGTTTTTTTTTTTTTTTATGCGCCAGGCTAGACTTCAAGAACTTTACATATATGAACTTATGACTCTAAATTCTGTGCTAACATTATAACTAATTACAGATGAGGAATCCTAAACACAGGGAAGTGAACATAGCTTGCCCAATATTACATAGATACTAATTTGCCTAATTGGGGTTTGAACTTAAGAAGTTTAGCTCCAGAGTCCACGTTTCTAACTATCACTATAAGTAAGATTTGGAACATGGAAGCTAGAGCACACTTAGAAAAATGGGACTGTAAGAGAAAAAAGTATGTTTTGAAAACCTCTTGGATTACACACATAAGAACATCTTCTTACTTATCAAAAAGCAAATATTAAGCACTCTTGTGAACTTTATTAGAAACTATTTGTTAAAGGTTGAGATTGTATGTGTGTATACTACTGTTATTTATTCAAGTTTTAATTTTAATTCCAGTTAGTTAAAATACAGTGTTATTTTAGTTTCAGGCATACAATACAGTGATTCAACAATTAAAGGTTAAGTTTTGTTACAACCAAATTCCAAAGGAAAGACCAAATTCTTCCTAATATCTAGTGTTGCTTGAGAGAGAAATCAGGACCTAATTCTGTGTCCTCTGACTAAATCTTGGGCCCTGGTCTCTGTGCCTCTTTGCCTTATTTTAATCTGTTTTATGACCTTAGGAAGTCATATCACCTCAGAATGTCTTTCTTTCCTCTGTAGGGCCAGTGAAACACAGACTCAGCCCAGTAACTTTGCAACTAATACCTATATGACCTTGGACAAGGTTGATACTACTTCACCAAATTTGTTTCCTCATCTTTAAAAGTTGAGGTTAACACCCACAACACAAGGTTATAGGGAGAATTAATAAGAGAAAATATATGAAGTGTTTGGCATAAAGTAGATGCTCAATAAATATCTTTACCCCAATTTTTACAATATATAAAATCTAGCTTTTTCTTAGAAAACAGACTCTACCCTTAGTAGACATACTAACAGACAGATTAGCTAGGAAGTTTCCAGATTCCTTGTTTCCCTAACTATTACTTGAGGGGCTCCTATGCACAAAGTCAAAGTGTCATAAGATAATTCAGTTGGGGCAATAATTGTTGTACATAACTATCTATAGAAAATAGTAAATATTTTAAGTGAGGGACAGTCATGAAAATTCAGAGGAAGAAATTGCTTTCACCACCAAGAGATGGGGCATAGAGTATAGAAAGGATGTTGGAGCTAAACATTGAAGAATGTCACTAATACATAGTATTTCTTTGCATAGCCCACAGACTAACATAATTACTTTCTCCTCTGTGGTATGCTTCATCAGTTTTCACTACTTTTATTATTAAATTTATATTAGACAGTACTTTCTGTTTCTGTTTCCCACTTACTGTGCATTTCTGGATAGCAGAACTATTTTATCCCACTAAATTCCCCAGCACCTGATTAAAGTAACAGCTATAATGAGGAGAGAAATCACAGAAAAGCTGTTTGGCTTTTTTGTTAATTTAGTGTTAACAATGTGGCTGTAGAGTCTGACTTTAACTTTAGGCTGTGCCTCTTAGCTCTCGTGACTTTTAGGGTTGACATAAAATACAGAATGCCCAGTTGAGTTTGACTTACAGATAAACAAGGAATCGTGTTTTAGTATAATTATGCCCCCTGCAGTATTTAGAGGGCACACTTCTAAGAAAATAATTTTTGTTGTTTATCTGAAATTTCGGATTTAACTGGGCACTCCGTCCTTTTGCTAGATCTGATAATCCTTGTGACTTTTCTGATCTTGTTATCTGGAAATGGGCGTGAAAATAGTACCTTCTTAAGATAATCTATATAAAGAATATCTCACACAGGTAAACCCTTACTTAACCTTCCAAATCAGAACACTTTTGTAGACCTACGCCAAAACTCAGCTCACAATACGGTTACTCTTATTAGTTGGTTTTCAACGCAGTGCAGAGGAAGTTCCATAGAACTCTGAACAAAGCTGTAAACTGCTTTGAGGATTTGCAAATTTCCCTTCAACCTAATAAGGGTGTTCAGCAAAGTAATTCCAGGCGGAAAAGGGATTGCCCTTAGTTACCGGGAAGGCGTGGGCTGTGCCTCTGCGCACGCGCACAAGGGCTCCGGCGTCTCCACGCCCGGCCCCCGCCCCACCCGAGAGAGTCACGTGGGTGAGCCGACGCTCTAGAGGCGCCAGCGGGCCTTGTCATGTGACCGAGGTTCCTGCTTCGTACTAGGATGGAGCCGGAAGAGGGGACGCCCTTGTGGCAGCTGCAGAAGCTTCCAGCCGAGCTGGGCCCGCAGGTGAGGAGAGCGCACGCGGCGTGGCAGGCGGGGTTCTGGCACAGCTCGGCCTGCAGGTCCGGCCCGGTCTGATCGAGATGTCTTCGCTGGGCTCACCCGGGCTGCCCAGGACAGGGACGGGGGAATGGGCGTGATGTCGGGGTCCAGCCCCCTTCGTCCCCTGGAGAGCTGAGGAGGCCGAGGCTTTTGGCGCCACCTCCGCGCCCCTGCTTGGAGCTGCTCCTCGAGGGGCTTTTCGAGCTGACTTGCGGCCGGCCAAGCTCGCACCCGGGTGGGGTCGGCCCGTCAGCTCCCAAGCGCGGCTTGGTGACTGGGCTGGGGAGCGAAGTCGCCACCATAGTATTTGAAATCTTACAACGTGGAGCCAGTGGTTTGCAGCCTCTCCTTCATTCATACAGTACACACCTTCACTGTCCCTGTGCACCAGGCACAGTGCTAGGTGCTGGGGACAAGCTGGTGACCTAGAGAAGTATACCCTGCCCCCTTGAGGGCGACAGAAAAAAAATTGGTAAGTGCTTCCAATAACTGGGCGACTTACTTTAGGTAGCGTGGTATAAGGTAGCCTTTCCCTCAAGAGGTGACATATACATTGACACCCGGAGCCTGGGAAGGACCTTGGCCGTGAGGATCTGGGAAAAGCAGCTTTGTTCATTCATCCGGCCAGCTTTGCCCTGAAGTTTGCCTTGTGCTGAGTGCCCATATGGTATAAGGTGAAATGGTGAATGAGATACAGCCTGTGCCCCTGTGGAGCTTGCTATCTAATAAGGAAACCAAACTGAATTAACCAGTAATGAGCTTGTGGGACAGGTAGCACCCCAGATTCGAGGGGGCAAGGAGAGGCTTTGCAGAAAAGAAACATCTAAATTTCTAGGTTGAGTTCTGAAGGATGAGTAGGAACCAGACAGTCTAGAAGGAAGAGTGTTTTAGGCAGGGGAATAGCAGCTACAAGGCTAGAGGAAGGAAACCAGCCTCCACAGGTTTCAGGACCTGTTGTAATTTTTAGAGGCTGAAATTTGAGTGAGCAGAGCAGGGAGAGTAAGGCTAGACAGTTTAGTAGGAAGTCAGGTGGCTCCAGTCTTTATATGCCTTGCTTGTGTGTTTAGCCGCAGTACCAAAGGCACTGGCAGTTTTGAGTTTGAAAAATCAAATTAGGAGACAGTAATTACATCTAATAAGTATCTTGACTGAACTGTGAAAGGAAAAGAAAACCCAGTGGTTGCTGTAAGAGAAAAATCTGACTGAGAAGTGGGTTTTTCCCCCTTTGAAAAGAAGGAAAGACCTGGAGGAAATTTGCCTGTCTCTAAAAGAAAGCAGTATGTGCAAAATTGAGCTTCATTATTAGCTCTGGGAGCTGTGGTTCTGTTTGTCATCAGAAGTCAGTCTACTAATTCATTGTATTGTAATTAATACATAAATATGTTTACTCCTCCTCTGTCCCACAACAATTCAGGTCTCATTACACAACTTCTTGACTGGTTGGCTTGCCTCTGGTCTCTTTTATTCTGAACTCCTTCCGGGTAGATACTTTATCTTTAGTTCTGGAGAATTGTGTCTGGCTCAAGGTGGGTTCTTAATCAGTATTCACTGAGGGAAGGAATTAATGCATATTAAAATCTGCTCAACCATGGGGCAGTTATCTGGATGCCAAGCTTTGGTGGGCTGGCCTTCAGTGTCAGTGATAGGCATCACTGAGTAAGTCCCAATTCTGTTCCATTCACAATGGGTGAAGGGTGGGAGTGGGGGCTTCGCCTACATAATGTGATAGAGGGGTATGTGGTAGGCAGCTTTATAAGCCCCACATTTAGATCTTCTTTTTTCCTTTATTCCATTTACAGTGGGAAAGTGTGGGGGAGATGGAGAATAGACTTAATTTTTATCAGGATCAAAAAAACCTGTCTTAACTCTTTTCTGTGATTTTACCAGTGCGGAAACGGAAATGTCAGCAGAGAGTTTGAGTAATGTGCCTGAGGTATCAAACTAGTAAGTGGTAAAGGTGGAACATGTGTTCAGATCTGTTGACCGTGAGTCTTTGTATTAGCCTTCTGCCCCTGTCTTCATTCTGCCTACTTCTTAGGTAAGGCCCATAACCTTTCCCACCCTGTGGGGTGATCACACCTAGGTCTCTGCATCCAGCCAAAGATCTCATCCCTGAGTGTCAGGCTTCTGCTGAGACACCCCAGGTATCTCAAATTCAGTGTGTCCCTGGCTGAACTACTCGTTTTTCCCCCCAGAACTACTCTTCCTGTGGTTGTAGCTTCATTTTTGATTTAGGGCACCACCATTTACCCAGCCACTCAACCTAAAATGTGAGTATCATCCTTGGTTCCTCCTCCTTTTCACATCTCTTTTACCTCTGTACTGGCTCCATTTTGAGTGTCCTCAATTATTTAGGCCCCCCCCCGATTTCTTCCTGGTAAACTGAGGGCAGGGGGCCTTTGGTCTCACCATCTCTCTTTTCCTTTTCTTTCCTTTTATCTCCCAACTTGTTAGCAAATTTATGGAAAAATAATGCAAATATTTGAATAGGTTGCTTCCCTGTGGAAATAATTAAAGAGCCTAGACACTGCAAACAGGGCCTTTTATGATTTGGCCTCCACTCACCTCTCCAGTCTTATATCCTGTCTTTTTTCAAATTGAACAAGTGATTTTACACTTCCAGTCTGTGCATATGCTGTTGCTTGTGACTAGGAATGCCCTTCTCTTCTGTTTCGATGGCCAGCTACTTGTCCTTTTAAAACAGCCCTTTCCTGCTTCCTCTCTGTGTTCCTTTGTATCTTCTGTAAACTTATAACATAGCTCCAATCATTCTGAATTGCATTTATGTATTTGTATGTTTGTCTTTCTCCAGTGGACTAAAGCTCTGATATGGTAGAAACTTGTTTATCTTCAGTTTCTCATTTGTAAAATGGGGATAATAACAGTACTTACCTCATGGGGTTGTAGTGAGGATGAGCACAGTGCTTGGTACTCAGTTCGGGCTCCATAAATGGTAGTTATTATGGCTATTTTTGCTTTGTATTTCCATTAACTTGTTTAACAATTGGATAAGGTGCTCATTACATATTTGAATATATGAATACAAACATTTATAAATGAATGGATAAATGAATGAATAAAAACATTTACATCCCAAAAGATAGCACTTTTATTTGTTAGTTAGAGTTCTGTGTTTTGCTTTAGCCTGGGGGCAGATTGGGATAAGATGGGATATGTGTAGAGAATTTTGAATGAATTTCAAATTGAGAATGTTTGTTGACTTGTGGTAAATAAAAAGTCTGTTCACATAGTGCATTAGCCATCATTTGGAAGCGGGGTTACCAGTTTCTCATTTCTATTCTGATATGTGTGGTGTTATAGAGAAAGAGTTACTGCTTAAAATGGAGTAGAATATGGTTCAGGGGGAAAGAGTTGGAAGACTTGTTGCTTAAATTCATTTCCAAATTATTTGGATTCAGATACTCTTTTTACAGGACACAAATATTCCCTGGGAAAGAAAACCATATTAATCATTTATCTAGTATAGTGCTGGCATAGTAGGCACTCACTTAATGTATGTTAAAGACATGGAACATAATACCAGTAGTAGTGGTGGTGGTGGTGGTAGTGGTAGTAATAGTGATAATAATAATAAGAAGAAGTATGACAGTGGCTAGCAATGTTTGTGTTTTATACATGCCAGGAATGTGCCAAGTAAATTTGCATGTGCTCATTTAATCCTTACTACCTTATGGGGGTAGATGATATTTTCATTTTATACATGAGGAAACAGGCACAGAACATTTAAATAACTTGATAAAACTAGTTAAAGTGGTGGAACTAGGATTCAAACTAGACAGTTTTATTCCAAAATTCAGTGTTAATAACTGTGTTCAGTTATATATGTGTTAGGACTTCCATTGCTGATGCTAAGGTAGGGTAGAGATGAATGTAAAAAAGAAAAAGAAAGGTACTGACCGCTTTCTTGGAGTGGACCAAAAGAAGTGAGTATGAATGCTGTGAAAATGGAAGTAAAGGGAAATGAAGTTTGTCGATCTATGGTAAAAAATACCTTTAGTCTAAAAGTCATACTTTTTTTAGATTATTGATATAAATACAATGTCTAAGTAATACCAAGGTGAAACCTTTATATTCACCATCTTTCTTTCATGAATATTGGGGAAACAACAGTGTATCTATGAAATTATTTTAGCTCCTGAAATTATAGAAAATCTGGGGTTTTTATTGGAGCTTTAATTTTTAATTAATGAGAATAATGTTAAAAATAGTTATATTTCAACCTCAGCTGCTTTTGTAGATAACATGAGCTTGTCCCAACTATATTTGTTTCCTGCAAGCAAGATAAATCTTTTTTATAAGTTTACTTATAATTCATTTATTTCCTTTTCTCTCTAGCTTCTTCACAAAATAATTGATGGCATTTGTGGCCGAGCTTATCCTCTCCACCAGGATTATCACAGTGTTTGGGATTCAACAGAATGGAAGAATGTTCTAGAAGATATTACCAAATTTTTCAAAGCTGTAGTTGGTAAAAATTTATCTGATGAAGAGGTAACTTCACTCCAGTTTTCTGTACCTTATAATAAATAATAAATTGTTTTCAGGTTTTTCTTAAGTTGGTCTTTAGGGCACTATATTATACAAGAGCCATCATCAGTAATACACACACACACACGCACACACACACACATACACTTTTTTTTAAAGGTTTTATTTATTTGAGAGAGAGAGAGAGAGAGAACATGAAAGATCAGGAATGGGGGTGGGGGTGGCGGAGGGAAAGGGCAGAGGGAGAGGGAGAAGCAGACTCCCTGTTGAGCAGGTTGAGCAGGGAGCCTGATTCGGCAGAATCCCAGGACCCTGGGATCATGCAAAGGCAGATGCTTAACTGACTGAGACACCCAGGCGCCCCCAATAAGTATATATTATATTACAATAAAAACCTCATAATTGTGAGTAGGCAAATCTGATTGTGGAAGTTCTTATTTTTTATAGTTTTGGTTGTTTGTGTTTTTAAAATTGTGACATTTAAATCATGTAGAAGAAAACTAAAAGTTATATAACTGACACCTGCACTTGCATTATCACAATTAAACAGTTGTTAACATCTTTATGCATTACAGGTTTGTGTGTTTGTTTTAGAAACAAGACATTATAGATATACCTAAATACCACCTGGGCATGCCGCCCTTCCCCAAGAGATCACCACTTGTGAAGTTGGTGTACATGTAGTCTATATTGTATGAATATTTATATTATAAACAATATATATAATTATTTGAGCTAAACATGTAACTTGTGAATGATAACGTGTATCCCTTTGTAATTTTTTATGGAATGTTGTGTTTTAGACTTATCAGTGTTGGTAAATGTAGATCTGGTTCATGTATTTTAACTCTTACAGTATTTGATGGTAGGAATTAGCAGGACTTATTTTTCCGGCCCCCTCCTGATGAACTATTAGATCATTGCCTCTTTAATGTATAGTATTTCTACAAATATTTTGTACATGTCTCCTTGTCCACATATTAGCCAACTTTTCTTGGATAGACATCTTGACATGAAATTATACGGTCATGGAGTATCCTTCCATTGAATTGCTTTTGTACTTTGGTCAAAAATTATTTTGGCATGTTTGTATAGGTTGCCTACTAAAAATGTAGTTATATATGTTCATTTTGATTTGGATGATATTCTGGGTGGGAGTTCTTTGTTAGGTATATGTATTTTAAATATCTTCTCTCATATGGCTTGCCTTTTCACTCTTAATGGTGTCTTTTTGTGAACAGAAGCTCTGAATTTTAATCAAGTCCAGCTTTGTCAATATTTCTTTTGGTGGTTAGTGCTCTTAAAGTCATGTTTAAGAAATATTTGTGCCAAAGTCATGAAGATGTGTTTGTTAGTTTTCTTGTAGAAGCTCTCACATTTATGTTACTGATGCATTTTGAATTAATATTTGTGTGTGGAGTAAGGGTCGAGTTCACATTTTTTCACATCAGTAGCCAACTGACCCAGTAACGTTTATTGAAATGACCGTCCTTGGTCCCATAGAATTTCTGTGCAGCCTTTGTTGTAAATCAGGTCACTGTATATGTATGTATCTGGACTTTTTAAGATTTTATTTATTTATTTGACAGAGAGTGCGAGAGAGAGAGCGCTCACAGACGGGGGTGCAGGAGAGGGAGAAGCAAGCTCCCCACTGAGCAGGGAGCCCAATGTGTGGCTTGGTCCCAGGACGCTGGGATCATGACCTGAGCCGAAGGCAGACACTTAACCAACTGAGCCACCCAGGTGCCCCTGTATCTGGACTCTTAATTCTGCTCCATTGTCTATATTTTTCAGTATTACACTGTCTTAATTACTGTAGAATTAAAGCTATGTTACATAAAGTCTTGATATCTGGCAGTAGAAGACCTTTAACTTCATGCTTCTCCAAGATAGCTTTGGCTATTCTAGGCCCTCTGTATTTTCATGTACATTTTAAAATCAGCTTGTCAATTTCAACCAAAAAACCTGATCGGCTGCCATACCAAAATACTATACACTGGGTAGCTTAAACAACAAGAATTTATTTCTCACAATACTAGAGGCTCGTGAGTCCAAGATAAAGGTGCTGACTGATTTGATTCCCTGTTGAGGGGAATTCCCTGGCTGCGGCCTACCTTCTTGTGTTTCTCACATTGGTGAGGGGAGAGGGACAGAAGCCATGCTCTCTTGTGTCTCTTTTTATAAGGGCACTAATCCTATCAAGAGGGCTCCAACTCTTATGACCTATTAAACCTAATTACTTCTTAGAGGCCCCATCTTTAAATATCATCACAATGAAGGTTAGGATTGCAACATAGGAATTTTGGGGTGACATACTTAAGTTCATGGCGTGGGGATTGCACTGAATCTCTAGATCATTTTGGGAAAAATTTACAGCTTAATATTAATCCTCCCAGTCCATGAACATGGTATAACATTCCATTTGTTTGGATGACTTCAATTTCTCCAACATTTTGTAGTTTTTAATATAGAGGTCTTGCAAATATTTTGTTAGATTTATTTCTAAGTAATTGATATTTTTGATGTTTTTAAATTTTGTTCTCCAATTGTTTATTGCTAGGATGTAGAAACACCGCCAATTTTATGTCTTTACCCCATGCTTAATAGTCTTTAAAAATTTTATTTGATGGCTTATAAAATGGGTTTTTTTGGTATACAATTATTTTCTTGTTAAATTTTAATATCTTTTTTTCCCTTACCTTATTGCACTAGCTAACATCTTTAAAACAGTGTTGGAAAAAAAAAATCAGTCTTATTCCTGACTTTAGGGAGAATGTATTCACTATTTTATCATTTATTGTGTTGGCTGTATGATTTTCTGGATATCGACTATTAGATTAAAGAAGTTTCCTACAGTTCCTATTTTACTGAGAATTGTTATCATTAATAGGTATTGAATTATCTTTAAATACTCTTTCCCTAAATTTGTTATTTTGTTCTCCTTTATTTTGTTGATGTGTCTTTCATTGGATTTTTAAATGCTAAACTAACCTTGCATTGCCAAAATAAATGCCACTTGGTCATGATGTATTATCTTTTTATGTATCTCTAGATTTGATTTGCCAGTATTTTATTTAGGATTTTTGCATCTGTTCTTGTGTGATACTGGCTCATAGTTTTTCTTTTCTGTAATGTCCTTGTCAGGATGTCAAGTTTTATTCTGGTCTAATAAAATGAATTAGGAAGTATTTTTTCTCTTATTCTCTGGAAGAGTTTAAGATTGATTTTATTTCTTTCATAGTACTATGTTACTATGTTGTATAATTTTCAAATATTTGGAATTTTTTTATCAGTTACAATAAATTAATTACCCCATGGTAAAAAAATATAAATAGTTTGATTTCAGTCCTTTGAAATCTGTTGTGATTTGCTACATGGCTCATCATATGGTTCATTTTGGTGAATGATCCATATATTTTTGAAAATAATATGTATTCTGTAGTTGTTGAACACAATGTTCTATATGTCAGGTTTAAGGAAGATAGTGTTTTTCAGTTCTTTACTGATTTTTTTTGTCTTTTTCTGTCAGTTACTGGGAGATGTGTCAACATTCTAATTATGAAGGTAGTTTTAGCCATTTCTCCTTTTAGTTCTGCCAAGTTGTGTTGTTTTATATATTTTGAATGTATATTAGGTGCACACAAGTTAATGATTGTTCTTTCAGTTGAATGGCCCTTGGGCCTTCTTTATTTCTCATAATACTTCTTGCCTTAGAGGCTACACTGTCTGATATTAAAATAACTATACCAGCTTTAGTGGTCTTTGCTTCCATGCTACTTCATCAGTCAGTCCTTTTCATTTCTGTTTTGCAAAAATTTGTTAAAATCTCTTGTCTGGGGGAGCCTGGGTGGCTCAGTCATTAAGGCATCTGCCTTCGGCTCAGGTCATGATCCCAGGGTCCTGGGATGGAGCCTCACATCGGGCTCCCTGCTCAGCAGGAGGCCTGCTTCTCCTTCTCTCACTCGCTTTGCTTGTGTTCCTTCTCTCGCTGTGTCTCTGTCAAATAAATAAATAAAATCTTAAAAAAAAAAATCTCTTGTTATGCATTCTCATTCTTTTCATGGAGACAGAAATATATATTTTTTTAACTGTCATTTTAAAGGTTTTATGAAAGGGGAGTGGAGCTGTGTGTTTACATTTTAAACAGACCCTTTCACTTATTTTCTGTTTATTTTTATTTTCATAGATATTTCAGCAATTGAATCAGTTGAATTCATTTCATCAACAAGCTATCATGAAATGCTTGAAAAGTAGGAAAGATGAAATCAAGCAGGCTCTGTTAGAAGAAATAGTTGATATTTCTTCTGCACAGCTACAGGATTTTGATTGGCAGTTAAAGGTGAGAATCTATTTATGGGCCTGTATGTTTTTTTATCTCATTTTTTGAATAGAAATGTTTATTCTTCATAATATACATCTAAAATTTCTGTTATTTTAAGAATACATTGTCAAAAATTGTATTTTTACATTAACTTAGTACAAACATCCACATAATATGTAAAAACATTACATTGATAATTTAATTAACTAGAGCTGTGAATCATTAAATGTCTTAAGTAGTGGAGTAGTATGTATTCAACATCTATTTTTGGCTAGAACTTTCTAGACTTTATAGTCTTCCTGAGATTGGTAAATACGATTCTACCTCCAGGGGGAAAATCTATAATGTGCTATTAAAAGAGCACTGAAAAAACATTTTGAAAAGAGACTCATGATCAGTAGCAATGGGTAGTTCTAATTCTGTTTTCATTCATTAAATCTTTTTAGTTAATTTAGTAGTAATTTTACTTTTAGCTGCCAAATATAAGAGATACTTAAATTGGAGCCAAACCAAAAAAGAATGAACAGGAACTTGAAATCGTGGTACATGAAGGTTTTTTGAAACACTTGAGACCATCTATCCAGAAAAGAAAAACTTTATTAGAAAAATTATAGTTATCTCTAAAGGACTAAAAGTCATCTGTATGGATGAGGGAATTGATACATGCTTTGTGGCTTCAGAGGCTAGGACAAAGGGTAAGGTCTCAGGTATATAGTTTGCAATAAGATGAGTTCATGTTCAACTTAAGGAGAACTTTTTTACACCTGTCAGTATCTGAAGATTATTTTAACCTCTTCTTGAGGAAGCATGTTCATCATTGGTCATATTCAAACAGACTGAGAAAGCAGTTACTGGAGACACTGAGGAGGAGAACTATCTTTGATACTTCCAAATCTCAGATATTATGAGTCCTGGTTTTTTAAGAGAGAATGAAGGAGGTATATGAGGATTTAATTCTGTAGTGTGTGCACTCTGAGGATGTTTGTTAGGGAAGTAGTTCCTTACTAATCATTGTACAAGTAATGAATGGTACAAGTAAATTTTTGCAAGTAGTAACACTTTGAAGATTCAGGTATTGTGGAGTTTTTTAGCTCAGATTCCAGGAAAATTGATTTTCCCTTTGCCATCTGCCAATGAAGCTGTGGTGCTTGTTTCAAAAATTATTTATATCATAAATATTTGGTTCTTCTGTTTCCTCTAGGATTCTCTTTAAACAGAAAATAGGAAGTGGAGTAAATGTTGAGTGTTTTTGCTGAGTGGCTCTAATTGAAAGTGGTATCTTGATAACATGTTTATCAATAATTTAGTAGAGAATTAGCTGACTGTAAATTAAGTATCTTCATTGCACAGGGTTTACCAGTGTTTTTAGTTTTATCTTTGTACATGGACTTCATCCTCTTGGTATCTTCACAGTTCGTTAAGCTTTAAGAAGTCTTGGTTTCGTGATGCACTGGACCCATTCAGTATTTCCTTTTCCAGCCATAACTCTGCTCTGGACTTTCTGCTTCTACCACAAACTTTGGACTGTTTGTCCTTTTTTCCCTCATCGTCTTCCTCTCTGTCATCCTCCTTTCTCAGTCTGTTGTTCATATATGTGTTGGTTTGGCATGGGTTTCTTTATTTCTTCCACCTTTTCCTGTACTTGACAGCAAACAGGAGTATTCTTAAGATGTATTGTTAATGAGCTCTGATGCATATTTAATGTAGTCTTCTTTACTACTTATTAATTACTGTTTTCCTCATTTTAAACAGCTTGCACTGTCTAGTGACAAGATTGCTACTTTACAAATGCCACTTTTAAACCTTCATCTGGACATAAAAGAAAATGGTGAAGTCAAACCATATTCTGTTGAAATGAGTAAAGAAGAGCTGCAGAATCTAATAAATTCCTTGGAGGCAGCTAATAAGGTATTTGTTTTAATTTTGTTGTGTGTTTTAAAATGTTTAAGTTTTGATTGATATCCTTAGAACAATAGAAGAAAAATTCATAATTGACTTTTCATATTTCTTTTATTCCTGATATTTTATGTTAAGCACAGAAAATACCTTGTTATGTTCTGCATCTCTAGTTTTAGATATTTAATTATAACTTGTAATTTTAATGACTTAGTTTTGAGCATAATTTATCAAGTAGTTATTTTTGATAGAATAATAGTGCTCTTCTAACAGCTAGATTTTTTTGCCTCGGTCCTCATTAATGATAAAAATAAAATTTTTACTAAAAAAAATAAAACTTTTACCTTGGGGCTATGAAATTAGTTGATCCTGAAGTGTTTTTATGATGATTATGTCATAAAGAAAAGAGTGTCTTATTTAAATGCACAGATTAGGGGTTCCTGAGTGGCTCAGTTGGTTAAACGTCTGCCTTTGGCTTGGGTCATGATCCCAGGGTCCTGGAATCGAGCCCCACTTTGGGCTCCCTGCTCAGTGGGGAGTCTGCTTCTCCCTCTGCTGCTCCCCCTGCTTGTGCTCTCTCTCTCTCTCTCTCAAATAAATAAAATCTTTTAAAAAAAGAAGTTTTAACTGCACAAATAGAATTGCTTTTATAATCCTCTAAGTACAGGAGACAAAATATGGCTTGTAGTTATGACAAAATCAGGTAAAACTGATGAGTGACTAAAAATTTTATATATAAAAAGGATTGACTAAATAACAGGAACCATTCTCAGTATTTAATGAGAAAAATCATATTTAAACAATAGAAACTGCTGCTGTCAGAAAGAAATAAAAATAACTGTCTCTGTATACGTGTGTTCCTTTCATGATTGCTTAGCATTGGGTGCCTGGGTGGCTCAGTCTGTTAGGCGTCTGCCTTAGGCTCGGGTCATGATCCCAGAGTCCTGGGATCGAATCCTGCTTTGGGCTCCCTGCTCCGCGGGAAGTCTGCTTCTCCCTCTCCCTCTGCCTGCCGCTCCCCCTGCTTGTGCTCTCTCTATCTCTGTCAAATAAATAAATAAAATTTAAAAAAGAAAAGATTTCTCAGCATTTGTTCTAGTAATCTGTTTTCCAGTGATCAATGTCAGATATTCTAACCAACTTCTCTTGCCCCTGACCAACCTTCTTGGCTCTACCTTTTTTTTTTTTTAAGTAGTCTCCATGCCCAGCGTAGAGCCCAGTGCGGGGCCTGAACTCACGACCCTGAGATCAAGACCTGAGCTGAGATCAAGAGTCGGATGCTTAACTGACTGAGCCACCCAGGCGCCTCGGCTCTATCTTTTTTTTTTTCTTTTAGATTTTATTTATTTATGTATTTACTTTGAAAGAGAGAGAGCGCGCAGGGCACGCGTGAGTGCGTGAGCAGGGGGGAGTGGCAGAGGGAGGGGGAGAAGCAGACTCCCCGCAGAGCAGGGATTTTTTTCCCAATGCAGGACTCCATCCCAGGACTCTGGGATCATGACCTGAGCCAAAGGCAGATGCTCAACCGACTGGGCCACCCAGGTGCCCCCCGGCTCTGCCTTTTTGAAACCCTGGTATATTCAGCTTCCATCCGTATTCTGCAGTTACTCAGTCATTTTAGTGCCATGATGATTGGTCCACATGCCTAGTAGCCACACTGGTAGCCTGGCTTGCTTTTGGATGGGGCTCAATGTCTTAGGGAGTGTGTGGTTGAGCCTCATGTAAATGTTAATTGAGTCTGAACCATGGATCCCGGCAGGCATGCATCATCAATTACTGTGCATTGTACTTGCTTGTTATCAGTTCTCCTGTCTTCAGAGATTTCAAAGCATTTCGTTAAGCAGATACAGGCATCATTCTGGAATAACCTGATTTCCCATCCCCCACCCCTGACTTTGTGTTTTAAGGTGGTCCTGCAGTTGAAATAACCAACACTCTGAGATTCTACTGCTACCCCAGATGCGGCCAAGTGAATACTGTGCGTTCAGAATACCTACACTATACTGACTGTTTTGCTCTGCTGAGAACGCAGCATGTTGGGCTTACAGAGATGCAAATGTATCCGCTTTCCTGCAGAACAGGAAATGACATGGTCGACAGGAAATGCATAAAAAATGAAAGATGAAAAAGCTCTAATAGCAGTTTATATTTTCATAATGGCTGTTTTGCCTCATTTATTAAATATTTGAGAAATCTTTATAGATACACAGTTTTATTGAAAACTAAAAATAGGCTCTAAAGTAATGTAAACATACAAAGCACAAATCTACTTGAATGTTGCTTAAAGGAATATATGAATCACAAGGGTGTGTATTCTGGGTATATATGATTAATTTGTAGTATTTTAAAAAATAGCTTTTAAAGAATGTGTAAGCTGCATATGTAACTCAGGAGATTCCATATCTTTCTTCTGTTTCAAAGGAAAGATTATAAAATATAAAATTTCTTAGAGAAAGAAGCTCCTCTTCAGACATGAACAAGAAAAAATACTTAAAATTGTGTCAACAGTTTTGAGTTTATGAATTCTAGAGATTAAAATCTTTTACTCGGGTGGGAAAAAATGAAAATAACACTGTTACTTCTGCATTTCTCTTTCTGATCGGGAGGCTGTGCTTTGTTAAAAAGAATAGATGTCATTGTATCATGTATATATAACTCTTCGGGTATCAGCTGAGATTAAATTTAGGTCCATTTTTGTTATAGACTTTTAATATTGAAGTTAACAGTTTTGGGTGTTAACTTCACTGGAAAACAAACCATTTTTAATTTCAGTTAACTAAAAACAAGCATTCTGAACAAATAAAAAATATCATTTTACTTTTACATATTGCTTTATTTCAAAAGACTTTCTACGTAATGCAGTGACCCATAATTAATTGGTACCTGCTGTTTGCAAGCTTAGTTGCTCTTTAGAGCATCAGACTATTATCTGAGGTGTTCAGAACGGTTACTACTATTTCTCATCATAGAGATGAAGATAGGCTTTGAGAGCTTAAAAAAAAATACCTGCTCGTGATCTAGGCAGTGCTACTCAAAATGTGTCTGTAGACTAATGCCAGTCTGTGGTCTGTGGACTGTTCGTTACAGGTCAGGGATTAGATGAGGAGCGTATGCCAGAGTGTTCATCAATATATTGCTTTTCTCGTTGAGAGATGTTGATTATGGAAAAAATATCAGCTGAATGAAACAGTGTGCTTAGGGAGGTCGTTGACTTACGCCCTGTGCAAGTTCCTTATGTCACGGACCAGTAGCAGTTTGCAGGCGAGCACTTTAAATAATGCAGGTGATTGCTGATGTACGATGGTTTGACTTGAGATTTTTTGACTTTACTTTGGTGCTAAAACAACCTGCATTCAGTAGAAGCCATACTTTGAATTTTGATTTTTTTTTTAACGCATTTTGAATTTTGATCTTTTCCTGGGCTAGCAATATACAGTCCAACACTCTTTTCTGATGTTGGGCAGCGGCAGCCCCAAAGCTACCAGGCAGCCATGCGGTCACAAGTAAACAGCTGATATCCTGACAACCATCCTTTACCCAGACAACCATTCTGTTTTTCACTTTCAGTATAGTATTCAGTAAATTACATGAGGTATTCAACACTTTATTAAAAAATAGGCTTTGTAATTGCACTACTGGGTATTTACCACAAAGATACAAATGTAGGGATCCAAAGGGGTATGTGCACCCCAATGTTTATAGCAGCAATGTCCACAATAGCCAAACTGTGGAAAGAGCCAAGATGTCCATCAACAGATGAATGGATAAAGAAGATGTGGTATCTATACACCATGGAATATTATGCGGCCGTCAAAAGGAATGAGATCTTGCCATTTGCAACAACGTGTATGGAACCGGAGGGTGTTATGCTGAGCGAAATAAGTCAATCAGAGAAAGACGTATCATATGGCCTCGCTGATACGAGGAATTCTTAATCTCAGGAAACAAACTGAGGGTTGCTGGAGTGGTGGGGGGTGGGAGGGATGGGGTGGCTGGGTGATAGACATTGGGTAGGGTATGTGCTATGGTGAGCGCTGTGAATTGTGCAAGACTGTTGAATCACAGACCTGTACCTCTGAAACAAATAATGCAACATATGTTAAGAAAAAAGAAAAGATAGCAGGAGGGGAAGAATGAAGGGGAGTAAGTCGGAGGGGGAGACGAACCATGAGAGACGATGGACTCTGAAAAACAAACTGAGGGTTCTAGAGGGGAGGGGGGTGGGGGGATGGGTTAGCCTGGTGATGGGTATTAAGGAGGGCACGTTCTGCGTGGAGCACTGGGTGTTATGCACAAACAATGAATCATGGAACACTACATCAAAAACTAATGATGTATGGTGATTAACATAACAATAATTTAAAAAAATAGGCTTTTTGTTAGATGATTTTGCTCAACTGTAGGCTAGTGTGAGTGTTCTGAGCATTTAAGGTAGAGTAGGCTAAGCTGTGATGTTCAGGAGGTGAGGTATATTAAATGCATTTTTGACTTACAGTATTTTCAGTTTATGATGGGTTTATTGGGATGTAAACCCATCATGTTGAAGAAGACCTATACTGACTTAAGGTCCTTTGGAATTTCAACCCTCCATTTTCTTCCTTTGATGAGCAGAAAATCTTGCTGTACTTACTCTTCCTCTCACCACCTTATTTATCACTCCATTAGAATATTTAACCACTTTATTGAAATCTCACCGTACACTGAAAACTTCACATATTTAAAGTGTATAATCTGGTAAGTTTTGACATCTATACACCCAAGAAAGCATCACCTCTGTCAGGATTGTGAACATGGCAATCACTCCTAAAAGTTTCCTCCTATTTCTTTGTAATCCCTGCTCCTGTGCCCTCCCCCCCAACCCCCAATCTGCTTCCTGCCACTCGTAGACTTGTTCACACTTTTCAAGAATTTAGTATTAGTGGAATCATATGGTATGTACCTTTTCTTTTGATCCAGCTTCTTTCAGTATTGAGTTCATCTGTGTTATTGCATATAGCAATAGTTTGTTCCTTTCTCTTTTTGAGAAGTATTCAGTTGTAGAGTTTTACCATAATTTGTGTATCCACCTGTTAAAGGATATTTTTGTCGTTGAAAATTTTTATGGCTATTATGTAACAGAATCCTGTGAACATTCTTGCGTAAACCTTTGTATGGATGTGTGCTTCCTTTGAATACTTTGAGGAGTGAAATGTTTCCAAAGTGATTTTACCATTTTACATTCCATCCAGCAGTCTGAGAGTTCCACCTTCACCTGTTCGCTAACACGTGCTTTGGTCAGTCGTCTTAATTTCAGCTGTTGTAGTAAGTGTGTAGTGGTATCTCGTGGTTTTAATTGTATTTATTTCCCTAATGACCGATGGTGTTCATTGTCTTTTCATGTGCAATTTGACATCTGTAGATCTTCTTTGGTGAAGTGTCTTTTCAGATCCGTTGCCCATTTCTAAATTGGGTTGTTTTCTTACTGTTGAGTTTTGGGAGTTCTTGATAGCCTGGTTACAAGTCTTTATCACATATATGCCTCGCAAGTTTTCTCCCAATCTGCGGCTTTCTTTTTCTTCTATAAATGGATTTTTTTTTTTTTAGAATAATTTTAGATTTACGTAAAAGTTGAACAGGTAATCCAGAAAGATCCCATATACCCCACATCCAGATTCCCTTATTATTAACATGTAAGTATGGTACATTTGTTAGAATTAACGAATGTCAATACGTTGTTATTAACTAAATTCCATAATTTATTCAGATTTCCTAAGTTTTTACCTAATGTTCTTTTTTTCTGTTCTGAGATTTCATATTATTTAGTTGTCATGTGTCCTTAAGCTTCTCTTGCTGTGATAATTTCCCATACTTTCTTTTTGATGACCTTTACAGTTTTGAGGAGTATGAGTGAGGTATTTTGAAGGATGGCCCTCTATTGGAATTTAATGTTTTTCTCATGCTGAGGCTGGGATTATGGGTTTGAGGAAGGAAAATCACAGGGGTAAAGTGCCATTTACATCACATCATATTGAGGGTACATATTGTTAGCAGGATTTATGATTTGACATTGACCTTGCTCACCTGGCTGCAATAGTTTATCCAGTTTCTCACTGTAAAGTTACTCTTTATTTCTCCTTTATCCGTATTGTACTCTTTGGAAGGGAAGTCACTGTGTGTGGCCCATATTTGAGGAATTGGAAGTTGTACTCCCCCTTCCTGAGGTCAGACAGAGTACCTATATAAGCACAGATTTGTCTCTTCTATTTATTAACTTATTTAATCATTTATTTATATAATATGGACTCATGGATATTTTATCCTTTTGGTTATAAGCCAGTACTGCTTATTCAGGTTGCTCCAGGTTTGGCCACTAGGAGCATTTTCAGTTGGCTCCATTTTCCCATTGACATAGCTCTATCACTGAAGGTAGGTATTTATCTGTTTTTATATTTCCTTAACTTTCTGGCAATACAAGATGCTCTGGGCTCATTTCATCTATTTTCTGCCTGGTTCTAGAATCAGCCATTTCTCCAAGGAGCCCTGGCTTATTTTATTGACAGAACAAAGAAATATATGTATGTAAACTAAGCTGTGTGTATATACGTATATATAAATATTTCTTTATGTAATTAGCTGTATCTATATTAAGCTACACATGAGTTCATCTTGATGTCTTCAACTCTAATCCATTACCAGGTGGATCATCCTCACCTGCTACCCTTATCTGTAAATTTACAGTCCAGCAGTAAGAAACCTGACTCCCACCATCTACTATCCATATATGTGTGAATTGTTTATGGCAGTATCTGAATTGTTATGGCATGTATCTGAATTGTTAATCCATGGGAAACAATTTTATCTTCTTGGAAGGGATTATGTACAGTTCTCTTGCCTTTAGTCTTACAGACTTCACTCATTTCCAGGTTTACTTAGGTCAGTGCCTCCCCTCCCCCTCCTTCAGTGAGGTGGTTTTATACATTTGTAATTAAGTTAGATTTTTTAACGTAGTCTGTATTCCTTGCTGGGATTGCCTGACTTCCTAAATGATTTTTAAATTTGCATATATTAATTTTCACTCTGTGTTGAATAGTTCTGTGTTTTGGCAAATGCCTAATGTCATGAATCCACTTTCCAGAATAGTTCAACACCCTAAAAATCCCTCATGCTTAATCTATTCATCCTTCTACCTTCCTCTGAACCCCACAATCAGTGAGTTTTCTTAATGTCTTTATAGTTTGCTTTTTCCAGAATGTCATATAATTAGGATCATACAGTATGCAGTCTTTTCACACTGGGTTCTTTCACTTAGCAATATACATTTAGGGTTCTTCCGTGTCTTTTCGTGGCTTGATAACTCATTTCTTTTTTATTCTCACATAATATTTCATTGAATAGATGTGCCAGTTTGTTTATCCATTCACCTATTGAAGGAAATTGGTAATGCCCAGGAGTGTGATTGCTGGATCATACTGTATGACAAGTTTAACTTTGTACGAAACTACCAAATTTTTTCAAAGTGGCTGTATCACTTTGTATTTCTTTTTTCTTCTCACTTGTGGCAAAAAACACATAATATGAAATCTCTGAACAAATTTTTAAGTGTGTAGTACAGTAATGTTAACTTGCTGCACATTGTTGTACAATAGATCTCTAGAGCTTTTTCATCTTTTATCAGTGAAGCTCTACTCACTGAACAGTAACTCCCCATTTCCCCATCCTCCAGTCCCTGGCAGCCACCATTATGCTTTCTTCTTCAAGAGATTGAATACTTCAGATACTTCATATAAGTGGAATCACGCAATATTTGTCCTTCAGCAACTAGAGTGTTTTACTTACCATAATGTCCTCAAGGTTCATCCATGTTTTTTTGTTTGTTTTGTTTTTTAAAGATTTTTTACTTATTTATTTGGCAGAGACACAGCGAAATAGGGAACAAAAGCAGGGGGCAGAGGGAGAGGGAGAAGCAGACTCCCCGCCGAGCAGGGAGCCCGATGCGGGGCTCGATCCCAGGACCCCGAGATCATGACCTGAGCCGAAGGCAGACGCTCAACGACTGAGCCACCCAGGCACCCCAAGGTTCATCCATGTTTTAACATATGACAGAACTTCCTTTTGGGGGGGCTGAATAGTATTCCATTTTATGTATATACCACATTTTCTTTGTCCATTAATCCACAAATGGACTTTCAGGTTGTTTCCGCCTCTTAGCCATTGTGACTAATGCTGCAGTGGACATAGGAGTGCAGACATCTCTTCAAGATGCTGTTTTCAGTTCTTTTGGTTAAATACCCGGAAGTGGGATTGCTGGATCATAAGTAGTTCTATTTTTAATCTTTTGAGGAACCTCTATACAGTTTTCTGTAGTGACTACACCATTTTAGATTGCCACCAGCAGTGCACAGGGGTTCCATTTTCTCCATATCCTTGGCTGATACTACTTATATCACAGATACACAAATACCTATCTTGTGTTAGCTTCATATTATCTATAATTCTTACGGCAAATCCTAAACATGTAACACATATATGTTATTTTTCTAAAAAAATTGGATGGCCATTTATTTCGTCCATTGCATAACATAGTCTTCTGGAAATAGTAGCCATTATAGGATGTCTCTAAAATCCTTGGTAGCTCTGCAAGGCTAAGGCTCTGCTGATGAAGTGCTGACTCCCAGGTACTTTGCTGGATGGATGTTAAAGTTATCTTTAGGCTGGAATTTAGACTCTTCATTGAAAAGCTATTCTGCTAACCATCATTAATGGATATATGAACTTCACACCTTTAGTCTGTTCATTATTTTATTGTCAACATATTGTTTCTGAGGGGAGACAATGAGTTTGGAGGTTGGAGGTCTTCCAATTAGGAAAGACTGACAAATAGCCCAACTCTAATATTCATATTTACAGTGGAGATTTTAAAAGAAATTTGACATAATGCACCTCACAAATGGATGCTGTTAAAGTCCATTTTAGGCATCATTTTGAATACAAGGAAACAATTTCTTTTTTCTGATACACAAACACTCCATATGTCCAAATGTTTGTAAGGCATGTTATCCTAAAGAATTTTTTTTCCCCCCAAAAATGAAAGTGGTACAGAAATAAGCTCCCGGGAAAGTGCTGGTACTTTTTCCCCAGTTGTTGGATAATACTGCAAAGAATTTCTTCCAAATAAAGGGATTTTGCTTTGTATTAAATTTTACAATAAAGGCTCTGAAATGATAGATTCAGAATTCTAAACATTTTTAAGAATTATAAAAAGATATGCCTGAAATCTTGCATGTTTTTGAACGTAGTACAAACTAAGCTTTTTATATGTAGGCATTTTCAATTAAAAAAAAGTTTTATTTGAGTTTTAGGAATAAGCAAGCTAACATAAATTGTACATATTTACAGCAATAAACTACATTTCAGAAGCTGCACAAAGGCTTTTGTGAGTATAGCTGATGGTTTTTGACACCAGCCTTCAAATGTGTTTTTTCTGTCATTTGCTGAAACATTTAAAATCCTGTAGTACCAGAGCAAAGAAAACAGCAAGTTATTTTATAGCAAAGCCACACTATTAACAAAAATACTGAGTGAACCACAGTCCTGTGACTGCTGGAGTATCTGTGAGTCCTGAAATTGAGAGCACAAGCATTTCTTGTGTCCATACCTGATTGCATGTAAGTTGACTTTTTATTTTACAAGAATACATGATTACTCAATGAATAAGAATAGAAAAAAGGCCACGAAAGCTAAAAGGGTCAGGAATCAGAGGACACTGCACAGTTTCTTATTCGCTGATTCATTGCTTAGAGGGAGGTCTAGTTCTTCTTTGATGTGTAGAAATCACAGTCTACAGGCTTCATGGATTTTGTTCACAGATTGTTTTTGAGATAGCGAAGTCATAATGTCACATACTTGAAGCACGTAAAAAGGGAATTAATGAAACGGTTAGAATATTTTAATCAAATCCTTAACAGAAAGATTACAGTTGAACACCCTGTATGAAAGTTTGATTTCACATGTTAAAAGCAACTACAGAAAAATCTCAAGTTTCATTAGAACAGCAGTTTCAGTCAGAAAATGCAGCATATATTGATACAAAATAGGAACTGGAATTATAAAAGTAAAGAGTCCACCTTTCTTTTCTTGGCATTTTTAAAACCTTTCCCATTTCATTAAAATTCCTATTGGTTTCCAGAAATACTTATTCTTGCCATTTAGCTCCTCTAGTGGTCTGGTTGGTATACAAAAGTATTACCTGCTTATGTAAGAAAGCAAATGCTTATGTCAAAAGAACATTAATGTATTGTAATTTATGTTTCTTTGCAATTAAAGAAGTTCTGCCTGCTGAAAAATAAAGAGGGACAAAGGGATTCTTTTATTTACAAGAACTGTGTAATACCAATCAGGATATGAATTAGCTAACTCCTGTTTGGTAGGAGGGTAAATTGACAATTCAGCAAATTGATGAGTGGGGATTTAAAAACAAGGGATAAGACATTTAACATATTCAGACATATTGGTGAGTTAAGCGTAACAGATTTTGAGAGGCAACATAAGGTATGAATTTTTGTGTATAAGTAGCACCTGCTTTTGAAAGCCCCAGCTATTTAGGACAGGGTGCTGTGAATTAAAATAGCAGGAAACTGGTTTGGAAAGTTTTGCTAATTTTTGGATTCAATCAAGTTTTAGGTGAGGTGGTGCCAAAGAGGTGTTCCATTGCCGGCAGGATGGAAATTTCCCCCACTCTTTAGCCTGATGAGTCCTGCTTTCCCAAATCTTCTGAATCACTGTAAGAAGATCTTTGCCTCAGGTTGAGTCTTATTGGGTAAAGTCATGGGAATGAAATAATTATTCAGAGATGATGGACAGCCAAGCGAATTTTTCAAGCAAGCCACCCTAACCCAGATGTGTTTCTCTCAAAAACAGTTTTATTTGTATTTACACAATGTTAAAGTTTCCAATTTACATTTCCATTAACCTTTTAAATGACATGACATTATTTCACATTAGCCATTAGGTTCCCATCACAATGGCACAAAATGCTGCCTGGTGGTCAAAAATAAAAAGCTTATTTAAAGATGTCAAAAAATTTTTAGTCCTTGTAAACATATCATTTAGAATTTCTGAAAACCTCATGCAATCTTGACTTTGGAATAATGCCACATGGTAGTTTTTACCAAGAGGGTTATTGGCCCTCTCTAAAATAAGGAGTTGAACAACACAGTCAATAAGTATATGCATATCTAATCACGAGCATTCCCTACTTAGTAGTGGATGTTCTGAATATGAAATATCACTGTATTTATAATTCTGCTTTCCATGACACTGCAGTGAGTTAGAATAATCAAGGGGCTTCCCTAAAAATGTCTCGGGAGCATTGTCGCAAAATATAAAATATTTCAAGCTTTATCCAGTGAGTATTTTAAAAAGATGTAGGAAATGGATTAACGTGAGTTGATTAGCTTAAAAAAAGAAAAAGATACACTGCAATTCAATGTATTTGGGGGAATATCAAGTAGAAAAATACGTTATCTAGTAAAACTGGGGTGGCTGGTTGCCACTCTGAGGTAAGGCTTGCAAATGATGTATTTCTTTTATGCAAATTTGTAAATAATATACATAACAGGAGAACAGGAGAGTTAACAGTTGAAAGGAGGGGTGCAGAAAAGGTATTTCTCTGTACATCTATTTTACGCAGTCTTGAGGGACAGTGAAGAACTGCCCGTCCCTCTTATAGAGTTCTAAACCTTCTATTTATTTCTTGGCAGAAGTGAAATTTGGTGTGCAATACCATCTAGAAGTATTCTCTTGGAATTCACATTGGAGTGTTCCAATTATGCAGTGCAATCCCACTTGGGAGAGTAAACACCCCACAGAACCTAGATTCAGAAGGCTTTTAATAAGGCAAATGAGGGTAAATGGGTGAAAAGTGAGACTTCAAATGAACAATTTCCTGTTTCCATGAAGTTAAAGCAGTAGTAATCAGCATGGAAAGTTCAATTCTGCCAGAACTGGTCGAATCTAGAATGCTGTTATTAAGATTCAGTTTGTTTAGTCATAAGCAATGGGGGAAAATCTCCATGATCACTTTGCATGGACCCAAACCTGGGTCGACTATAAGTTTGACTACATTTTTTATCCATTTAGAGGTTGTACACATAGGCTCTATGGAACTAAAGTAATTTGGGGGAGGGTGTGTTACCTATAATCCTGAAGTACTTCCTATTAAGAAATTGTATTTTTCTGTTGCTACATTTACCAGTGTAGGTCATTTACAGACTCTCTACCATGACAAGAACAATAGATGCTTTGGGCAATACAGAAGAATTAGAAAATGGGGCATTTACCCTTAAGGACCTTACACTTTATTTAGGGAAGGAGAGCATCTCTTTGCAAAACTCCTGGAAGATAACACAAATTCAGCATCCATTATTATTAGTGGCCATAAGAATTGAGGGAGTGCTAGCAGGAGAGTGAACAGAATGAGGAAAGGTTGCTCATGGATGGCTTTTCTGAAGATGGTGGCTTGATTCATAATCCACCCACTGGGGAGGGGCTAGGAAAGAGGAAAATCTGGGCAATGGAAATAAAATGTAAAACTTCAAGCACAGCAAGGAGAACATTTTGGGATGGGAAGTGGCTGTGGTTTTGGCGGAAGGGTAGGAAAAACCTAAGGAGTAGTTTGCTTGAGGGTGGGTCAGAGGAACAGTGAGAGATAAAATGAACCCGAGTGATAGAGAGACTGAGGTCAGACTTAAGTGATTCATAGGGAGCCAAGGTGTGTATTTTCTCCAAGGTGTTAATTTATCAATATTTCCCATACCCACAAGGTATGGGGATTATAAAACCTATAAATAGTGTGACTATATCATTGTTATCTAAATGGACAAATTTGAGAGTTAAAATGTGGTGCAATTGGTAATTACACACTGGGACTGTCTCAGGGAAACTGGGGCACGTTGTCCCCTAACAGTAATGTTATCCCAAAAGAACTGGGGCACACCTCAGGCTATTCAGTTGTTATGTGAACTATTCCTTCTACACTTTCCCTCAAGAGAATAATGAAAGGCTTTTGTGTGTTTGGTGGGGGGGGGCGTGGGCAGGGAGGAGGAGCAGGATAAAAAAAGAACAGAAGTGTTTACTGGGCATAGTATCTAGATGTTGGGGGTGGAAATTGTACTCTTTCTTCCTCCCTACCCTCCTCTTATCTTTGAACCACCCAAAACCTGGATCATCCAGGTAAAAAGGATTAGATAGAGTGTGATAGAGTAGACAAAGTTTTGGCCTTTGTAGCCACAAAACAAAACAAAACACCCAAACTCAGATCAAATACTAATTCTATCACTAACTAGTTATCAGATCTGGGGTAAATAATTTAACCTACTTAGCCTCTATTTCCAGATATTGGTATCGTCATCATAACCACAGGGTTGTAGGGAAGATCGAATCATGAAATTATGTGGAACAAAGTATTTTCTGATACCTTAGACCAAAGTGTGACAGTCACTATTGGATATCTACCCAAAAACCATTCTTCTCTCTTTTTGTTAACATATTCCATTGTTTTCCCCTGCCCCAGGCATTGGGCAACGCATTGTGTCAATATTGTAAGCCCATCATGATAATTTCATTCCTCTTACCAGTGACTGGTTCAGGAATGGTTGTGCAATCCAACCCTATCCAAAGGAACAAAAAATGATGGCAGGGAGAGTTTTTTGGGGAAAGATTCCCTGGCTCTTAAAAAGAGACCTACGGCAGGACGTTACCTTGTTTCTGCCACTTGATATGAGTGCATGAGTATAGCCATGTTGCAACCGCAATGGGTGCTGATAACATACAGAGTTTGGAAGAACTGGGTCCTGGGTGACATCATGGAGCTATTGAAATCATTAAGCCAGTAACCACCCTATTTGCTATAGGAGCTATCATTTTGATTGCTGAAGTTACTTTTAGCTGTATCCTTTGTTACTTGTACCTGAATGAATCCTAATTGCTAAACATCTTAGTAAGTATCCATCTCAACTTGGTGAGAATTTGAAGACTTAAAGTGCTTCCTCTGTTTTTAAAAAAATGACATTAAATATGAACCTATCTCAAGGTACAGAGTATGAGAAACCTGAAAAAGAAAACTCTAAGCTCACTACTTGAAGAGGAGTGATGAGCGCACCTGCACATGGGAAGTTTGGAACAATAGGATATAGACGGTGTGCGAGGTCAAGGGGCAGAATGTTAGGCCAACTACATAAAAACGTCCATCTCATTGGTCGACTGGCCTACAATAGAAAAGAGGAATTTTTAGGCATTCTCCTAACAATTCTGAATGGTCAGGAGACACTCAGGAGAATCATGGAAATTTAGAGTTGGAAGGTATCTTTTGAAAAAGGGGAAAAGTTAAGAACACCAGTGTGCAGGAATCGCATTGGGGATCAGGCTCAGAGACTGGAATGGGGAGGGTGCATGCTTTAAAAATATGAAGAGCTAGAAACGCTAATCTCAATAAAGTAAACTTTCAGTTTCGTCATGGCCCTGCCTAAAACATGGCGAATTGAACTAGTTAAGTGGGGAATGGGAGGGGGTTTGGGAAAGTGGGCAGGAAGAGCAGATAACAGAGGTTCTAAAGACCTGGAATCTTTTGCAACCAGATGGGAGGCCGCCCCTTGTCTGAGAGCTCAATCCTACCTGCTACTCCGCTTACAGAACACGGACAGTGATGGGGGCCAGCCCTGAGGACAAACACTGAAGGGCACTGCCACAGCATTTCTGCTCAGATGCTGCCTAGACGTAGGCTTTTCCACTCCTGAAGGGGCATTTAGGGCTTTTCCTGACTGAGTTGCAGGGAATGGCCTAAAGGATCTGTATTTTCCAGAGATCTAAAAATAGAGACCACACTGATTTATGTTATCTGAGACTCTCCAGTGCTCTTGGAGGGAAATACTGTAGTGTAGACCATTACTAAAATTGTAAAATAATTTATTTTTGCCATTTGCCTATAAATTTATTTTGAAATTTCTAGGTATTATAACTTCGATGTATTTTTAAAGGAATTTGAACAGGTATTGAATTTGGTCCAGTTGACACCAGATGGTCTACCCTGATGACTTACTCCCAGAGATCTACAACAAGGTATATTACTGAATTTATGGGGCTATGTTAGCGGAGGCTACCGTGCTCCTATATCTGTCTAGTAACTTCCTGCACAAATGAACCTCTCTAAGATTCCCCTTTAAATGTAGCTGGGAACTTGGTTTCCCACTGGTGGAAATTTGGGCGAGAACTTGGAAGTCATCTGGGGGCATGTCAGGAACCGCACCTTTGGGCAGTGGTAGAAGCAACATGAAGGCCAGGTCATGTAGTCCCAACTCCAGGGTATCTTCCATCCGCTGTAATTTCCCTCTCTCCACCATGCTGCTCATTTACTGTTAATTTTTTAAACTTAGTCTGCACATTGCTTGGTATAGATTTAGAGGACTCTGTTCTCTAGAGGAATGCTGTTTGGAGGAAAAAGATGTTCTACATATTTTATAGGGGCAGTTTGGACAAGTCTGCATTATGACTTGTCTTACTACATTTAATGTGTGCTAGAAGGCTGACAGGGAGTCGGTGGGGTGATGCATAGAATGGAATATGTAACAGGATTAAGAGAGTGACAGTTATAAAGTGGTCAAGTTCCTAGAGGATGGTCTGTAACCAGTAGTGTATTATGTATTATGAGAAACCATTCTGGAAGGAATAATAATAGGTTTTTAAAAGGCATACTTAATTAAGGCTGAAAGAGGGCATGAGGAAATGAGTTTGATGGACAAGAGCTGATACAGTGTGAACTCCCCATTCCACAAGTAGAATGTCAGGGCACGTTCTTGTCATCCAAATTTGGTGTAGATAATGTGAACTTTCCCAAGTTTGAGCTAATGATTTTTATTTTAATGATTTTATTTTAAATTAGGCTGAGGGAAACAAGGTTTATGTAAACATGTACTCTTGACATACAGGGCGGAAAAGCAGAAAAGAAAAATAACCCGAGGCAGTTCGGAGGAGGCTACCTCCATTACACAAGCTCCCTCCAAAGACCTTTTAAAGGCAGCAGAACTAGGAATCTGGGGAGATTATTAAGATTCATTGTTTTGTGAATTGAAGATACACAATACAAGTTCAAAGAAGCTGAAGCTTTCAGCTATGCAAGGGCAAGATAACTTAGGAGGTTTGGAATGAGGAAGAGGAAACATGAATTGATTCCTTTGGGTTAAGGCAGGAGGCAGGGTGGCATCCAGTGCTGGGAGGGAATGAATACAAGAGAGGTAATCTATTTCACACACAGCCAAACCTGCACGGTGTGCACGCATATCATATTTTAATCATTTTCACCTATAAAAAGGTTATATTGGAAAATGTTCCCCCTTTTCTGTTTCTCTTCAAAAGAAAACCCAGGGAGAGGTGAAAGCCATATGGCAATACTGATTGCTTTTATTCATCCTTTGGCTTCTAACGGGAGCTGTTTTAAGCTAGTGAATCTATGACCCTGTATACCTAAGGCAAATGCATAATGTTATTTGGCCTCTCTTCTATTGATTTATTTTTCTATTGTCTTCAAAACAGGATATGCAGGTAGAGTCATTATTAAGAATGGTTTCTTTCCAACTGGTTCAACAATATACCTAATTTTCCCACATGGAATTCCTACTGAAATCTTTGTGATGAGAGCTGGTTGCTCCAGGATGTGCAAGGTATCTAGGGGCCAATCAGGAATGACTGTGAGCCCCCTTGATGTACCAAAGACTTTTTGATTAGGAAAAACAAAACCAAACAGACAACTGTTAGACCTCTTCCGTTCAAATAAGGAAATTCTTGCTATCGGAGAAGTAAAAGTAAACTCAAAACTCTTTATCCTTACCCTTCTAGGAACTTAGTATTTTCTGGTTTGCAATTCTTCTATTTAAAAGGCTTTCCTTTCAAATGTGGCTTGTGAAATTACAACCTTTAACAATTAAGTTTCTGTCAGTTTGTTGATTTCTGTTATATAGAAAAAGCATGATTAAAGTAAAGGCACAGCGTATTCTGGATCTAGAAATTGACTGACCTGGTTAGTTCCTACAGGGCATTTTTCTTATTTGATTACTGATGGACACTGGTTGGCCCATTTTGGAGCCAAAATGATTCTCCAGGTGCACATTTTGGAGCCAAAATGATTCTCCGGGTACATAAAATCCTGGTACAAAAAGCCCTGCCTTGCTAAGTTCTTAACCCCAAGAAAGACATGGTGCACTCTAAAAATGTTACTAAGAAACCAATCTATGTCCCAGCTTGCTAAGATATTCTGAATTTCTGCAGATACCATCACCTTCTCTGGGACTGCCAGTTGGCATGAAAACACATCTTATGGCTGAATATCCCACCATTCTGAAGTCTTTTTCAAGAATACCAGGACTTGGGGGAAATATATGTGAAAATATTTAATTACCAGATTCTAAGTTTAACTAGCACATACCAAACACAACCCCGGGCCCCTAGTTGAAAAATACTTGCTTTAATTGCCAATATCTCTCTTTACCTTTTAGAAACACTGACATGGTTACCGCTGCATCTTTGAGGGATGAATCAGCCAGTTGGTGTTTCAATGTCATTTGCTGTCTCTTCCTTTTCTCCTTCTCATCATTTGGACGTCTGACCATGTGTTTACCCTGATCAAACCCATCCATTCACTTCTATTCTTATTAAAAGTTCTGGGAAACATTGTGGAAGGAAAAAAGTTAGAAACTAGAGCTATGGGTGCAAAGGAAGCTTTGGATTACCTGTGGATTTTGAACATCTCTTCCATTCCTGACCCCTCAACAGCATGGATAATTTGGTATTTCGATATATGAATGAATAGCCACAAATGACTGATAAAAACACGTCTACTTTTCACAACACGGTTCCAGGAGCAGTTCGCTACAGGTCCCGTCTCTGCTGGTGCGCCAATCCTGAGCCCCACCGGAGTGCAGCCTTCTCAGCAGCTACTGTCCCTTTGCGTGGCCGTGGGGGCATGAGGCAGGGAGCACGAGACACCTGGCAGAGTCACACAACCGCGCACACAAAATGGCAGAGAAAGAGCAAGAGCGAAAAAGATTCTGGTTTGGGCCCAAATCACTAGTTGCTTCACTTCGTGAATAAAAGCAAGTGCCTTATAAGCTCACGTTATTTACAATGCTCGGATTGTTCAAACATCCACCCAAAGCCGAGGACCACCACGCAACAGGGAACAATTCAATGAACTATGTACAGAATTTACAAGGAAGTTTACATAATATTCTACATTCCATTAGCAAGTTCTCCTTTGTTTGCTTTCAGGAAACTGAGATACGTGTTCATTTTTCTGTCTTTCTCATCCCAATAATTACTGATTGAACCAACACGAACAAATGCTGGTACATTCCTTTTTCCTCCCTCCTGGGATATAGGATTACCTTTTGTTTAGGAAAAAGAAGGGGGTGGGGCACATCACCCTTTGGTGAGATACTATTCAAAATTGTCCATGTAAGAAATCTTGGAGGTCGTTTCCTTCTAGCATTATAAATATATTTTGTTTGTTTGTTTCACTTGGCGAATTTCAATTGAGTTCTTTCATAAATGAATATTTAGAAAGGAGTCCTTGATTTTGGAAAGATGGAATTTAGTCAGCATTTCTGTGTATTGCACATAATGTTTGCTTAAGGAAAGCCTATCCTTGGATCCATAAATCAAACGTTATTCTCTGCACCACATTTTTCTCTTTGCATTTTCAGGATCTTTCATTGCTTGTAATGCATAATAAAGATGGCATATATGATGTGGGAACACATATCCTTTAGTCAGCAGAATCACCAATCGGTCTGCTGTTTCTGTTTGGCAATACAGAGGATGGAGGCAATAATCCTGGATAATTTAAGCCCAAAGTGTGTCTTTACCTGGGTCTGCCTCACAAAGCTGGTAAGCGTAACACACGTCACCTCTGATGTGTTAAGCCAAGGAACACGAGTGGGAAAAATGAGTGTGTAGTCATCATTGTCAAATGAAAGGTGGGGTTTCCGCTGGGTCTACACAGATTATACCTATGACACAGCTTATGTCACAGTTCATGAGCTGTGGACATGGGGTGCCCTGGACAGGACTGTGGCGCAGGAGAGTGAGTCCACACAGTCTTCTGCCTCTGTTGCCACTCAGGAATGCAGGAGATTATGGCTATTTTCATGGCAAAAAGAGAACCCAGGAAGAGCTAGATAATAACCTAGATAGTAACCCCTCCATAATGTCCTGATCTGAATCTTTCAGGAATGGGGACCAAGGGGAGGGCACTTAGGAATGTCTAACAACTTTTATGTCCATCATTTAGAGCAAGAAAAAGGAGAGAGGCAGAGAAGGAAGGAATGTTTCCCAGGCGCCATTAAGCCTGGAGGGAGTGTGGGTGGGGGCCGAGGAGGAGGGGATTTGGCTGGGAGGTGTCCGGAAGAAGGAAGTGGGTACGGAGGTCATGAACCAGAAATATGTCAGCTTCTCCAGTTTTCAGGCTACCATTGCCTCTCAAATCAAAGCCACTTAATAGGATTTGCACCATCCTGTGGCTGTGACCCTTCTTCAGGCCAGGAGGACAAACAGTGACACCATTTTGTGCCTGGTGGTAGATTCAGACTTACTAATCTTTCATTTTACAAAGGTTAAGATAGAAGAATTCAAAGTGTTCTCTTTTTCTCAGAGATGCTTTACCTCAAACGACAAACATCAAATTCCTTAGACTTTTAAGGCAAGATAAAAAAAAATAATAAAACTATAAATTACCTCAGTCTTTTCCAAGGAGAACGATCTAAACAGATGAATAAAGAAAAATTGTTTTGTTAAGGAGCATAGATTATAGATACTTCCTTTCTCATTCAGCATTTCATCCTTAAAAGCTTGTTAAAGAGCTTTGACACCAGAATGATTCATTCCTGTTAGGCAACAGCCAAGAGTCTCCCTTCCTGTGTTTAAATACACAATTGGTCCTGGATGGTCATTGGGAATATTAACCTCACAATCACCGGTATGGTCACATTTCATTCTATTTGGGCATTTCATGATGGCAAAGCATCTTTCCCTGCCAAGAACTGGTCAGTTGCAAAATGGATCCCTTCATCCCGGGAGGCTGGACATTGTCTTGACCAGGGAACTGTGATTATGCAAACTGAAAACCTAAGTGCAAATTTGGTCCCCATACCCTACTAATTTCTTATGAAACCATTGAGTAAAAGCACAGTTTCTATATTCTTACTAGTGTATATTGTCTATAGCCCTAACCATTCATTTATTTTGAGGTTCTCTTTTCTTCTTGCCCTCTAAAAAAGAGTATCTCAAAGCTCTGTCCCCTTGGGGTCATCAGCAGGAATATGGCCTTATCTTTCCAATTAAGACTATAGTTTCTAGCAGCTGATGCTATTGTAAACACGGACCCTCATTACAGCCTTTGGGAGAAAGCCAGATCATCAAATGATGCAATCATCCTTACTATTACCTCAACCCTTATTTGACATCCAGGGATCAGATTCCAAAATTGCCTCCATCACTGGTTGGTCATTTTAGGGTCTCACTCAACCTTGCAAATGAACGTACAGAATTCTTAGCTACTTAGACTGAAAAAAATTAATGAGACTTTAATGACATAAAATGGGATAAACCTCAACTGTAGCTGGTTGGACACATTTAGAAGTGTGTGTTGGGCTACTGAGGGATGCCCCTTCGGTGACTCATGACCACAGTAACCCGTGAACAGAGATAAGGCAGAGCAGTGATGACAATGATTCATGAGTGCAGACATATTCTATGCTTTAGGGGCTGGTATACATGTTTGAAGGCCCAGTGATTCTGTCATTGTTGGTGTTATCTGTGTTTTTCCTATTTTGAAGTTTTTCTTTAAAATAGAAATCTGGCCTCAGAGGAGAATGACAGCAAAGTGGGTGTGTGTGCATTTCCTGAAGCATTCATCTCATACTTTGGAATGCCGAGCTCAGAGAGCAGAGCCCTATGGTGCTTGCTGAGGTCTGTCCAACAAGGCCTGTCACCATTAGGCGCTGCTCTCTGGAAGGCTAAGAAATATACACTATTTGATTTAAGATTTGGCGGTTTAGGTAACTGCCCAGGCACCCTTTTCACAGCACATAAGACTTGCCTTCCTCATGGAAAGGGCAAGCTTTTTTTCAAGCAAAAAGTGCTCACCCTCCCATTAAGGAAGCCCTCCTCCTCCCTTCTCTTCCCTCACTCTCTTTGGAGCAGGGCCTGGGGACAAGCGCAGGCATGGCTTCAGGGCACAGAGGCAATGAAATGAGTTCAGGGCTGCTCATTTGAATAGTTAAAGAAATCACCATTGCCCCAGACTCCTTATTCTCAACAAGAGAAAGATGTTCTCAGTGGCCACCAGGATGGATTCTAGTGCTAGTTTTAAATCTGCTTGCAAGTCTGAGAAAGAAGCAGTTTTTTTGTTTTTTGTTTTTTTCCAGACTACCTAGCTGAATAGTAAGGTGAAGATGCCAGATTTGTTTTGCACAACCTCCGTCAGCCCTTCTCAATCCCTCCCTCCCGTCCCATGGAGCGGGGACCCCTTCTACAAGGGAGTTTTGGGGACTTGAGGGTGGAGGGGAGTCTTCCTTCCTGGTCTAGGCTCCTTTTATCCGCCGCCCCCCTTCTTCCTGGAAATCTGTAACTTGTCAATGGCTTTGTTTTTTCTTCTGAGATCCTGGAAATTGTGTTGTTTTTTGGCAGCATGAAATTGTTACAGTTTACCAGGAAGCAGTGTGCGCAGAGAGCTAAGTCCTCTTCATTCTCATTTGAAAAATAAATCAATAAAATCCAGGGCAGGTAGGAAGGACTGCTAAAGATCTATCTATCTAACTTCTCTCTTTGTGTGTTGTTTGTGTGTGTGTGTGTGTGTGTGTGTGTGTGTGTGTTCTGTAAACATGGCAATTAATAGAGCTCTGAAAGAGCTGATAACCTGGACCACAGTAGACTGGAAAAAAAATAAGTTTTTTTGGTGTGTGTGCGTGCGCGTTTGTGTGTGCGTTTGTGTGTTTTGTTTTTGGAAGTAAACATGGTGCAGTAATAAAATTGATATGCAACACCTAAAACCAATTGGATGGCTGAATCTCTTACCTCAAAAAACACAGCAGTATCGCTGCTGCTAGGGGCGGGGGCGGGCTGTGGGGTTAAGAATCAAGAGAAGAGGAGAGTAGTCTACGAACCATTAGGACAGACCTTAGTGTACGTAGTAAAGCCAATAAACGACGTTAAAAAGAGAAAAGGTGATGGGGAAGAACATTCGGGACCACTTGTCTATGGAATTCACATCAGTCAAGTCGGGGATTTTGACTTTGAGCTGCGAGGCGCGCCGGCGGATGCGCCCCTTGCTGTGCGCGCCGTGCCGGTCCAGCGCGCGTCCGTAGCCCTCGCGGCTGCTTAGCGGCTTGCGGTACTGGATGCTGGCGCTGTCGTACGAGTACATGCTGGTGGCCTTGGGCTCGCTCACGCCCGTCAGCACTTCCGAGCCGCTCGTCTCGTTCCGGATTTCCAGGGTGCTGAGCAGAATGTTGCCGTGGGCGTCGACCTGACGAGAAAGGGACAGGCTCAGGCACAGCTGTCGGGACACTGGCTGTGTTCATTCACCTGTAGGCTGATGACACCGCACGCGGCTCATTAGAGACTGTCCCGCGGCACGTCCTGCTCTGCGGGCCTCCTGGACTTGAAGATGACCTGTCATCTCTGTATCTCTCATCATTATTTACCTAATCTACCACCCATCTATCGAATCCATCACCTGTCTACGTCTGTTTCTCTCGCTCTCTCTCTAAAGCATCATCTGTCTATAACTGTCTCTATCTAATCCATCATCTATCTATCTAATCTACTATCTACCTATTTAATCCCTCACCTATTTGTCTAACTAATCTACCGTCTATCTCTCATCTGTCTCATCCTTCATTTATCTGCCTGCCACCCATGCAGTCTACTATGTATCTAATCTACCAACTAGTTATCTACCATTTATTTATTTATCATACATCTGTTTATCATCTGTCTAATCTACCATCTATCTATTCATCCATACATCATTTATATGTATGTATACTTGTAAATATATCATTTATAACTCTGGCAATTTTTCTTGTTTCAAAAGTGGCACATGGAAGTATGTAAAATTAGAAATAAACAGGAAACAAACAAACAAAAAGAAGTAGAAATTTATAATTTCATCTTTAGAGTTCATTATTTTTTGTTATTTTTAATATCCTGCCAGCCCTCCTGTCTTTTTTCTGTTTGTATATACTTACAAGCACAGGCTCACCTGGTATATTTTGCTTAGCAATCTGCTTTGGTCAGTTAATAGTGTACCTGGTCCTATTACCATGGTAATAATTATTCCTCTGTGATATCATTTATTAACAGCTTATATGGATAAAGCATAATTGGGTTGACCGCTCTTTAGATGTTAAGGCTTGTTTTACTTTTGCAGTGTTATATAAACAAGCCTGCAAGGGACATCTTTTAGCTAAATAAATCTTTGTGCATCTCCATAATTATTTCCTCAGGCTAAATTGCCAGAAGTAGGATTCAGGGGTCAAAAAGATATGCCTGGCTATGCTTTGACTTCTGTGTCCACCATTATTGATTGCTTCCTGCCATTTGAGTGGTGCCTAGCCCAGATTTCCTGGGTTTTTGTCTATGCTACGCCCACACACATTTACGGAACTACAGAAGATGTGAGTACATTTGACCTGCAGTGTGGCTTTGTTTAACTTCACGCAGATGCACTTTGCAAACTAATTTACCTTGAGGGGATGTGCTCATTCATGCAAATGAGTTTGAAGTACTTCCAAGGGTAGCACAGGGCAGCGGTGTTTGAATCTAGTGTTATTAGCACAGTGCCTGAATTACGGTAAGTGCTCTATAAAGGCTTTCAGATGAAATGAATCTCAGTAAAGACTTTCGAATGCCAAAGGTATAGGAAAGCAGACGAAAGAAACGGGTGACCAAGAAAGACTGAATAAAGCATAGGAGGAGGCAAAGACAGCAAAGAAAGGTAGAGAGAGTGGCGGGATATGATGCTAGTACATCCCTGATGAGAGAACGAAGATTTGAGCGTCCACCATGTGCCTAGCATCATGGTAGCTGCTTTGTATATATTCCTTGTTTATCACCTGCTACAGCCAACTGCCTCACGTTTACTCCGCTGCCAGATCGGAGAGTACTACCCGTGTCTTGTCTGTTTCAAAGCTACGTGCTCTTTACTGAGAAAGGACTGCTTCATAGCCCTCGGCCTTCATCACATCCCGCAGTGAATTTAATGATGCATTTGATAGCTTTAAGCTTAGAGGTAGTCGGAGAGAGAGATGGTGACTAAATCCGGCCTCTCCCTCTACTGCCATCTGTCATTTCCCTCTGAAAGGCGTGTGGCTCTAGCCTAATGGAGCTACCCATTATGCCCTCACCGGCACTTCTACTGGCTTCTTTATTCAGGGAGTTAATATTAATTTTTGTTGTTGTTAATACCTACTATTTGTTGAATCCTACTACATAATTTATCTCACTTATTTCTTATAACAACACTATGAAATATATAATATTATCCTAGTTCAGTAAGTAGCGAAATAGAGATTCAGAGAGCTTAAGTAAATGGCCTGCGACTAAACAAAGAAAAAGTGCTCGATTTGGGATTAAAATACAGGATATTCTTTGCCTTAAATATAACTTTCCTTCCTGGGTTTTGCATGTTAATCAATATATTTTCTTTAAGGCTCAGTTGAAATCTTGCTTATGGTGTGTACCTGTGTACCTTCCCTGATTATAATAACTTCAAAAACCAACTTCGTCTCTCTCTCTTCCTGTCTCTCTCTCTCTCTCTCTCTCTCTGCAGATATTGAGTACTTATTATGTGCCAGGCACAGTGCTAGGTGTCCGGGAGGGTGTGTGTGTGTGTGTGTGTGTGTGTGTGTGTGTGTGTGTGTGTGTGCGCGCGCGCGCAAAATCAAGTTCACTGAATTGAACTGTTCTGGATATTTTCCGTATGTAAATATAGCAGAACTCATTTCAGTGTAACTGGAATAAAATATAATCTTGTTTTCAGTGTCAGTTTTAAAGCCCTGTTGAGAAATACCTCTGGGCTCAATCTACTTTGCAAACAGAAAGTTATTTCCTTCTTGCTAGCCAATTCAATTAGATTCACATTTACTGAGTGGTTCTGAAGTACAGCACAGGAATCCAAGTGAAGTGAAGTTCACCGCAGAAGGAGATGTCTTTCAGAAGCCCAAAATCTATTTAATTGAGGGTATCCGGTGCAGACGGCTGCCTTCACCTGAAAGGAGCAGAGAACCACAGAGCCAGGACTCACATCTGCCCGTCCTGCTCAAAGAATGTACCACGTCTCGCGCTGTCGCTGCCAGTCATTAGCTCTCACCAGGGCTGCCAAATGGCAATCCCTTCATCTCAAATTCCTGAAACCTTTTGGTTTGGTGGTGGTGGGGGGCGGGGGCGGGGGGCGGAATGGGAAGCTTTGCTGGAGATGATTTGTGTGTCTCTTTGCCATGTCCTGACAACCAGTGGTAGAAGCAGAAACTTCATTGTCGTTTCAAGACGCTATCGAAGATTAAGCACAAACCTACATAAATATAGACAAATCTGCACTCTATTATTTAGGACATAAAGAAGGAAAAAGAGATAAATGAAACAAGTGGCAATTTTCCAGAACATTACTCAGGTAGAGAAATTTCTCCTGGATCCCTTTCTTTGCCTCGTTTCCCCCATTCAGTGTATGAGCAGATCCAAATGGCTTTACTTTTGAACGCATCCTGATTCTGACCACTTTTCCCCATCATCATGTCTTACTGCATAATTGATCTTCCTCTTTCCAGGAAGGAAGCCTGGTGGTCTTTTCTCTACATAGCAGCTGGAGTAATACTTAAAAAATGTAAACCAGACCAGGTCTCCCCTGTTTAAATCTAGCTACTTCCCAAGACAAAGAACAAAATCAGATTTCTCATCCAAATCTGCAAAGCACCCCGTGGTTTGAAGTCCTTCAGGGACCTCTGCCCTCAGTTCCTACCACTCTGCTCTGGAGCCCTCTGCTCACACTGGTCTTTTGTTGGCTGGTCCCTGATGCTCCTAAGTCCTCAAGGCATTTTCACCTGCTGTTCCTCTCTCCTGGAATGATCGTCCTCAGGTGGTTACCTGCCTACCTCCTCACCATTTTCTTCACCATAATTATCATCATTTGCCATTATATCATGTATTTATTTACACATTTGTTATTCAACTGAGATGTAAGCTCCAGGAGAGCAGCTGCTCTTTCATTACTGTTACTATTCATCACTGTATATCGCCTGCGCCCTCCCGGAAAAGAGGCTGATGCTGTGCCAGAGCACCTGAGTAAATGTCTGTACAGTGAGGAACTCTGACACTCAGATGTGGAGTCGTCTGTCTGAATTCTGTTGTGTTTCAATGGCCAAGGACACGTAAGTGGCTAGAATCTCTAGGGTAGTAGTTCTCAGACATTATCGGGCATCTGAATTTATTGGAAAGCTTGTTAGAAATAAAGGTTTGAGCTCATTTCATTCTAAATTAAGGTCTTCCCGGGGCGCCTGGGTGGCTCAGTTGTTAAGCGTCTGCCTTCGGCTCAGGTCATGATTCCAGGGTCCTGGGATTGAGCCCTGCATCGGGCTCCCTGCTCGGCGGGAAGCCTGCTTCCCCCTCTCCCACTCCCCCTGCTTGTGTTCCCTCTCTTGCTGTGTCTCTCTCTGTCAAATAAATAAATAAATAAATAAAATCTTAAAAAAAATAAATAAATTAAGGTCTTCCCAGTCTGCATTTTACACAGGCATTGCAAGGGTCCTAGCTGATACTGGTGTACCTAAAAATCCATAAAGCAGTTAACTGATTTCAGACAGGTAAGAATGAATTACAAATATGCACCGTTCAAGCCTGAGAGATACATAACATGAAGGTTGGGGAGTAATCTCTTAAGTTGATGTGAGTGGGAGTTCATTGAGCTTTGAGGAGAGAATGATAGAAACAAGAAAACAGGAACTATTTTATACATAGGAGCGTTTTATACATGGGCTTAGGGAGTCCCAATATTTGAGATGAGTGCTTTTTACAATTAAATATAAAATGCATTATAATCAGCAAATTCATTGAACTCTGAATGATGCAAACAAAGGCCATTTTTTGGATTCATCTTCAGTGAATCCCCTTAAAATATTCATCCCAAATTTCTTCAGTAATGTTTTGCTCTTCAGGTAAATAAAAGAGGGATTTGGGGGACGCCTGGGTGGCTCAGTCGGTGAAGCATCTGCCTTCGGCTCAGGTCATGATCTCAGGGTTCTGAGATCGAGTCCCGCATCAGGCTCCCTGCTCAGTGGGGAGCTTGCTTCTCCCTCTGCCTTCTGCTCCCCCTGCTTGTACTCTCTCTCTGACAAATAAATAAAATCTTAAAAAAAAAAAAGATTTAAAAGAGGGATTTTGGTCAGAGGAATCATTACTTTTCACATAGTTGAAAAGGAGATATTTAAAATGTGTGATGTTAATGTGCTTGTGAATGTCTTGGGGTTTGTGGAATACTACACTTCTGTGGATAAGTCCTGGTTACTGTATCACATTGGGTATGATCTTCTTACTGTAAGAGCTGTGGTTTCCTAAGATAATCAACAATGCACTTCTAGATTTTATTCCTCCCAACTGGAGAATGTTATGAAGTAAAGGCAGAGTGGAGTTATCAATCACTTTCCATTCTAATATAGAGATTTCAGGAGAAGGAATTGCTGAGAAAAGTATCGGCGTGCCTGGGTGGCTCAGTCAGTTAAGAGTTTGACTCTGGATTTTGGCTCAGGTCATGATCTCAGGGTCGTGGGATTGAGTCCTGTGCCGCCCTGCGTTGTGTCAGGCTCTGTTCTGGGCACGGAGCCTGCTTAAGGTTCTCTTCCTCCCTCTGCTTCTCCTCCCACCTCTGACTCTCTCGCTAAAAAAAAAAAAAAAATTATCAGTGCAGGTTGAAAGCAATCTATTAATAATACACACCTATTGTTACCACGGACTATTCCTAAGCAAAATAAATGTCCTTCATTAGAAAATATTTATTATATATATTTTTAAATTTTGAAAAGTACCAAACAGTTCTCACTTTAGGAGAGGCTTAAAAATTTTGTTTTTATAACACTAGGAATATAATAGGAAAAAAGTTTCCAGTTACACATGAATTTTAATAGCATCCTGCTTGGGGCGCCTGGGTGGCTCAGATGGTTAAGCGTCTGCCTTCGGCTTAGGTCATGATCCCAGGGTCCTGGGATCAAGTCCCTCATCGGGCTCCCTGCTCAGTGCAGACCCTGCTTCTCCCTCTCCCTCTGCCATTCCCTCTGCTTGTGCTCTTCTATCTATCTCTCTGTCAAATAAATAAATAAAATCTTAAGAAAAAAGAGCATCCTGCTTGGTTTTGTAATTAATTCATTAATTCATTAGTTCACTTATTTTAAAAGTCATTTAAGTGCCTGATTTGTGCCAGGCTCTATGACAGGCATTGGAATACCGAAAGTGGAAGATACAGTGTCTGTTTTCAAGGCCTAGTCTGTTTTTCTTTATAGCATTTATTATTATCTGGCATTGTACGTGTGTTTGTGGGTGTCCTGTTCATTGTTTGGGTGTGATATATTTGTGTATATGATATTCATTGTCTTTCTCTCTCATCCAAATGAAAGGTTTTGTTTTATTCATTCATTGCTGACTATACCCAGGGCACAGAGGGTATTCCCATAGTGTGCCCTCATTAAATACTTGTTAAAGTTAAATATTAAATATTTTTCAAATTAAAAAATAAAGTATGCATAGTGTGCAGTGGAAAGCTGTAGGAAGAGCATCAACTTAGCCTGATGAGTGAGGGAAGACGTCAGTCAAGAGGTGAATTCTGGGAAACAAGCCAAAGTTACTGAAGAGTGAAAACATGGCAATCTGGGAAAACTGTGAGTTGTACTTCTGGAACAAAGAGTGTGTTGGTGAAGGGGAGAGGGAGGAGAATGAAGCAGAAGAGGAAAGCAGAATGGCATCACAGTGGGTGTTGGATCCCATGTTAAGGAGTATGGATATTTTCCTTCAGGCAGAGTCGAAGGTGGATTATGGTGGATACCTATTGGTTTGACCTGTCTGATTCCATGCCACCTTCTTCTGATAACATTACCTGACATTCCTTGGTGCATGTGGTTGAGGTAGGCCTAAGTGCATCTTCGAGGCTCCAGGGATGGGCATGTGACCCAGACCTGGACATCTAGTGTTTTCCATCTTCCTGGTCAGAGAGATTGATTTCTGCATGAGAATATGACTCAAGTTGATTCAAAAGATTCAATCCTAAGACTTTGTTGTTGTTGTTGTAACTCTTGCTTATAAGACAGTACTTTTGGGTTAGGGTTGTAAAGCTTTGAATATATGAACTTAGGCATTTTGGAACCATCATGAGGGAAGGGTCTACTCAAAGTAAAGCCAATATAAAGAAAAGCAGAGTGAAGAGATGAAGAGAGATGCTTTCTGATTACATTGTTTAAGTATCTGGATATAGCCACATGTGAAATTAGAACCATTCATGGACTTTCCATTTATGTGTGCCAAGAAAACCCCCCAACTTTTTCTTAAGCCGATTAAGTAAATTCAATTTCTTTCTCATTTACAAAAGAATTCTAGCTGTTTGGATATAGAAGTAAATGGACACTAGATGCAAGAGAGAAAATGAGAGAGAGAGAAAAAGAGAGGGAGAAAGAGGGAGAAAGGGAGACTGATTTGGAGATTCCTGGAGAGGAAAATTAGACTGTTGAAGCATCTAGAGATTAGCTACATTAAGTCAAGACTGGAGAACAAAGCATGGAACTGAGCCAGATTTGGGCAGGGGTTTGAGGGCTGAAGAAGCTCATGAACTGCTAACACAGGCTGTCATTAGAAATCAAAGGTCCTGCCTGAATTTCTCCAAAATCCAAGATGCTAAGTGAGAAATGTTAAAATTTCATCAAAGGCTGAGAGAAGTGTCCTAGTTGGCCTGAGGACAAGGCAGCGAAGCTGGGTAGGTCCCAGGCTCAAAGGCTAATGTAGGTATCCATCTGTTTCAAGCTAGTTTTAAGGAAAGAGCTGTTGACCTTTAGGATGTCTGTTTTCACATGCATTATGTATCCTGGAATTAATCACAGTAACAGAGCTGATTTCCATTTAGAAAGTTGTCTGAAAGTGCAGATGTCTAAAAGTGTCTGAAACTGTAGATGACACACCACAGAGAATAAGAATAAGAGAAAAGAGGCCAGATTACAGTATCAATATCTGATTCTGAAGGGAAATTCTATTTCTTAACTGTTGGGGTTACAACAGCACATTTGGTGTGAATTTTTGGCAGATCTCACTGATGTCCCCCATGACTTCAAATGATTTTGAATCAGTATCTGATTACAGACTGCCCATGCAACCATTCCACCTTAGGTGGATTTATTTGCAAATGGGCAGGCATGTCGCCAACTGACACAACCATGTATATTCCAGGTTAGTGTAAAAATGGCTCAGAAGTAGCTTACTTACAGCCTACTTATACTGGGAAATCTATCTTTCAAACTCTAAATACCACCTCTAGTTTCAAATGATGCCTGAGGGGTTCATGAATCTACAGTCTTTATCACCTTGGAGGTTGAAACTCTCCTAATGTCTGGATTCAGCATCTGTACTCCTATAAAAAGATGCTTCAGTGCAGCTGGTGGAAATATAAATCAAGGCAAAGCAAGCCCTTCTGAAGCTTCAGTACAAATAAGCCCTGACATGACAGCCCAACCACAGCTATCAAAAGTAATGTGTAATAAATGAATGATGCCACACTGTGCTCTATAGTACCAAGGCAAATATTAGGGTCCCTCAAATGAAAATTGTCTGGGACCATAGCACATATATCATTTGAATTCAACTGTTTACAAGTATCTAAAAGGAAAGGGGAGGATCATCCAAATATTATATGAAAGGAAAAATCTAATATCATTTTCTATTTTTTAAATTTAACCAGGGGGTAGCTTTCTTAAATACCACACAGGTGGCGTTATTATCTTAACTGCTGGAGATAATACACTGAACAGATGAAGTAAAACACTTGCTTTGTTATTGAAGATTATATCTATCTGCTGTTACAGGACACTGTGATTCAGAAAGAATAGTGGAGATTGATAAAAATCATGCTTTAAAAATATTAAAAATCGGAGTGATAGAAACAGTAAGAAAGTTTGGAGCAGAAGCTAGAGTGAACTACAGATAGTCTTTTTCTTACTTATTATGAATATGTAAGGGTTTTATAAAACATTATGATGTAACATTCAGTAACTTGGGTGGTATCTAAGAACTCATCCTGAGTGGAGAAGGGTTCTCTAGAACTTATTCATTCAACAAATATTTGTTTTTTTCTCTGTTCTAGCCACTGAGTAAAGAGCAATAAACATAATAGACAAGGACCTCGATGCTAATCCTTGGGAAACTTGCAGTTTAATAGAGAGATAGACATTAAAAAATAATTAAGTAAACATGTATTCACTATTGTGGTAAATCCTATGGTGGAAAAGCACAGGATGTGGTGAGGACAAAGAACAATGGTACAAAATATAAACTAACAGTGGGGGGAGTGGTCAGTTAAGGCATCCTTGAGGTAGTAACATTTATGACAAGAACTAGTGCAATGAAAAACTTGAGAGATGGTCAATATTACCTTTAATTCCACTAATCATTTCTTCTTCTTCTTCTTCTTCTTTTTTTTTTTTTTTAGAGAGGGAGAAAGAGTATGCACACGTGGTGGGTGTAGGGACAGAGGGAGAGAGAGAAAATCTTAAGAAGGTTCCATGCTCAGTGCAGAGCCCAGAATGGGACTTGTTCTCATGACCCTGAGATCATGACCTGAGCCAAAATCAAGAGTCAGATGCTTAACACACTGAGCTACCCAGGCGCCCTATTCTTCTTGTTTTTTAATCCTTTCTTCTGTTATATAAAATCTGATGCTAATCCATCTAATGCATTTTTCAATTCTATGATTTCCATTGGTTCTTTTCCATAGTTTCAAATCTTTTTCTGAAACTCCACATCTCTTCATATATTATATTAATCTCTTCCTATGGACTTTATTTTAAACTTTTTATTTTGAAATTATTGTAGTTTTTGGGGTGCCTGAGTGGCTCAGTCATTAACCATCTGCCTTCGGCTTGGGTTATGGTCCCAGGGCCCTGCGATCCAGCCCCACATCGGGCTCCCTGCTCCGCGGGAGGCCTGCTTCTTCCTCTCGCACTCCCCCTGCTTGTGTTCCCTCTCTCGCTGTGTCTCTCTCTGTCAAATAAATAAATAAAATCTTAAAAAAAATTATTGTAGATTCCTAGAAAGTTACAAAGACAGCACAAAGATGTCCCATATACCCTTCACCCAGTTTCTCTCATTGACTGTATCTTATTTAACTATTGTACAATATTACCCAGGAAACGGATATTGGTGTTTGTGTGTCTAGTTCTATGTAATTCTATTACATGTGAAGATTCACATAACCACCACTGCAAGATACAGAACTATTCCATCACTGCAAAGATCTGCTGTGTGCTATAATCAATCACACTCAATCCTCCTCTCCATCACTAACTCCTGGCAACCACTAACCTGCTCTTCAGTCTCTGTAATTTTGTTATTTCAGGCATATTATATAAGTGGAATCATACAGCGTGTAATATTTTATGATGGGCTTTTTTTTCCCACTCAGCATAATGGCCTTGAGATCCATTCAAGTTGTTGTATGTATCAATAGTACATTACTATTTACTGGGCTAGTCTTCCATATTATGAATATACTACAGTTTATTTAACCATTTGCCTATCATAGAATATTTCAGTTATTTCCAGTTTTTGGCTATTTCCAATGAATTTCTAAATATATTAATTATAGTTATTATTATTAATTGTGGTCCTTATCTTTTAAGCCAACATTGAGACTTTGAAATTCTGTTTGTAATGACTAATTTTTTTCTCTTGAGAATGTTTTCCTGTTTTTTTCTCATGCCTAGTAATTTTTTATTACATATTAACTATGTTGAAGATGCACTATAGAGATTCTAGATTCTGTTATTTTCCCTGACAAATGTTGGATTTTGTTTTAATGGGCAGTTAAATTACTAATAGGTCACCTGGAATGTGTAGTGACTTGGTTTTATGTGTAGTTAGGGTGAGTCTATTTTAGTTTTTCCTTAACTCAAAGAGAATCCCTTATTTTTGTTCTTTTTCAGCCTTTCAACTATTTTTCCTTTCCAGACTTCTTACCATTTTGTACATTTGTAGTTCAGGGATCAACCACGGATTTGTGGGAAGTTTATATTCATTCTGAATTTCTCTTGTGGCTCACTTCTTTCCAAGATTTTTAGGAACTCTGGAAGTATCAAACTCCATGTTCTGACTCAACAGACCAATACAACTGTAGTTTTTTGTATTTTTGTTTTGTTTTTTTCTGAAGTGCTGCTGTCCCACATCCCCCAGACTGGGGAGAGGCCTCAGGGCAAAGATGTATAGAGATTTCACACAGTGTCATTCCCTTCCTTTGAGGGTTGATTCTCTTTTGGTTTTTGCTTGTTTTCAGTTACTCTCTTATCTCTTTGAGCGGATTTTAATAAATTTTTGCTCAAGGTTTATAATTTTTAATCCACAGGAGGGTTAGACCAATATATACTGCTTTTTCATATCTTAACATGATTTGTTTATTAACTTCGGCATAATTTTGTCTATTTGTGTTTCTGTGAAAAGCCGTTGTGGAGTTTTTAGTCTAGGTATCTTCTTTAAGTGTTTCATCTCCTGACAATTGTTGGATTTTTCTACGCTTTCTACTGGGATTAAAATTTAAAATACCAGTTCTTTTGGACTAAAAGTTTCCTGATTTGAGATCCAGTGAAATCTTACTATGTTTGAGCCCAATGTTACTCAAACAGCCTGCTTATGAAATAAAGATCAGTTAGACGGACACATTTTACTCATTTATATTCCAGAGCAATATATATTATACATCTAGGTATGATATGACATACAAGCCTTTCCTTTTGCCTTTATTTGTCCCATAGCACCTTAGAAAAGTTCTTTGATATCCTGGGGTAGAATCAAGGCAATAGCCAAAGAGTTTGGTTAAAGTTTGTTTTATGCTCTTTTTAAATGATCTGAATGAATTGATTTCAGTTTGCTTGAGCTTTCCATTTAATCACCTTTCTCGAGAACATTGCTTTCCTAGCTGATTGAAAGGCCCTCTTTTCTCCTTGTTACCTTTCCAAATTCTACTTGCTTTGAGTGCCCATCCAGTTCATATCTTTGGATTTTCCTACCAGTGAACCTATGCTCTTTTATTGATGTAGGCCTTTCCTCCATGATATATCAATTAACACACATTCCAAGCCATGCAGAGGACCAGCTTTGGTTTAGAAGGCAACTGAGCTAGGAATGGGAACAGAAATGAGGAGTCTTAAAAACTTCTGCTAAACATACTTTTAAGGCTGGTATGGTTACAATCAGACAATGGGAAGCCTTTTCCTTTCAGATATGCTCCTCAAGGTAGGTGCTGTCCTGTTTCATTTTATGATCTAATTGCCTCCTATAAGTATAATTTTCTTTCCCAGAAAGATCAGGAGATTCTTGAGGGCAAGTATCATGCTTCCTCCTTCTCCCACAGAATCCAGCATAATATTTCACATAAGAGTAAAAATTTATTTGAAAGAGTTACTTCAGATTTTGACCATTTGGCTGAATCTGTTTGGTATTTTGCCTATAATTTTCTAGTTACCTGACAGTGTTTGTCCAGTTTTGGTATCCCACTAAAAAGCATGAAGATACATCTTGAAGATTTATAGTTTGGCTTCTGCCTGATTCTCCAACCACCTCTCATACTACATTTCCTCCCTCACTTGCTATGCCCTTGCTACACTAGTCTTCTCTTGGTACTTTCCCACATCAAGAAATTCCTTCCTCAGAGTCTCTGTCACTTGTCATTTCCTCTGCCTGAAATGGTCATGGCATGGTTACTGCTGCTCATCACTTAGGTCTCAGACCGAGTGGTAACGTCTCAGAGAGGTCTTCCTGATCACCTGCTCTTTGTTCCTTGTTCCCTTGAATCTAATCCAAATGATTCACTTACCCATCACTCTGTTTTACTTTCTTCATAGCACTTACTACAACTTGAAATTATCCTCTTAATATGTGTGTAAACACATATGTTTATTGCCTGTCTTCCCACAGTAGAATCTAAACTCTATGAGAGCCAGGAAATTTGTCTCCTTCAGAGAAGTATTCCCAATGCTCAGAACAGTGGCCAAACGAATGAATATTTGAGTTGTCATCCTGTGTGCCATCTTGAAAACAATTTATAGTAGATATAGTATTTCAATGTACATAATTTTAATTTGATTTCAGTGAAACATAGCATAAAAGTAGAGGCTAAAGGGATGTTCTCAAAGAATAAAAAAGGCATTAATATTAATTAATTCCACCCAGCAAAAGCACAGGTCATAAGATCTACCAATGAAAAGCAAAAGAAAAATAGTGACACTGTCTTATATATAATGATAAGAGCTGGCTAGCTATAGTGATAATGAGCACTCACTATGTTCCAGGTATTGTTATAAATATTAGGCTTTAAAAAACTCATCTAGTCCTTATAACAACTCTGTGAGGTAGGTATACTATAATAATCTCTGTTTTATGGATGATGACCTGAGAACAGAGGTAACATGAGGAGTCACATAGGTTGATTTGCCTGACGTTATAAAGTCAGTAAGAAGCAGAGCTGGGAATCAAACTCAAGCAGTTTAATTCCAGTCTGTGGTTGTAACCACTGGGCCATATTTCTTTATTTCCACTTAGTACAGAATTGATTCACTTTAGTTCTCTCATTTATTTATCAAGCATATCTGGCATTAAACTTCTGCATAGAATTTTATAACTATATAGTTATAGTTATTCTTTATGCCATCTTGAAAACAATTTATAGTAGATACAGTATTTCAATGTACATAATTTTAATTTGATTTCAGTGAAACGTAGCATAAAAGTAGAGGCTAAAGAGATGTTCTCAAAGAATAAAAAAGGCATTAATTTTAATTTATTCCACCCAGGATAATGGACTTGGGGTTGTTTCAGGCCCAGGTATGTTATTAATCTATGTTAACTTCAACCTAACTTCTTCAATCCTCAGTTCTCAAATATGTAAAAGTGAGTGGTGTTTGAGCCGTATTGAAGATAAATTACTTTTTTTTCCCCCTGTTATGGGAGTCTTGAGCACCATGCTGCTGATGAATTTTGGAAGAATATTGTTGGGAATATTTGATACATTACCTGAACTTTATTCATCTCCAGTTTGTTCTTCTCATTGGCGCTCTGGTCTTGTTTGCTAGCTCCCTTTTTCTGAGGGCCTTTTCCAAAGAAGATGTAATTTACAAAGGCATATTCCAGCAGAGCCAGGAACACAAACACAAAGCAACCCATCAGGTAAATATCAATCGCTTTGACATAAGGGATCTTTGGCAAGGTCTCCCTGAGGTGAGTGCTGATGGTTGTCATTGTCAGCACGGTGGTGATTCCTATTAAACAGAAAGACACAGCTTAGCTGAATGCACTTATTAAGCTGCCCTTTAAAGACTGAGAAGACAGATGCAGTTCCCTTATAGGTGCCCCAGAATGATGTCAGTAATGCCATAAACCACTGGGCGAAAGAGTAGACATTTTGAAAGACAAAGTTTCAGGCTCCCCATACAGTCCATGAACAAATCATAAAACAGGGTGTACCATTAATGGAGGACTGGAAAACATTTAAAAAAAAATGCACATATGAAAAAGAAAAGTAAATGGAAAGGCAGATCAAAATCCTATTGATATGCTTACTGTCTATTGTCAAAATGTCCCTTGTTCTGTTACATACCACATCTTCCTTCTCTCAGCATCTCCCTCATTTTCCTACTAAATCTGTTCTTGTGATATTAATGCCCACAACAGCCACTACCAAACTGAAAGTTGGTGACCAGTTTGAGGAGAGCTACTTCATTCCGTATATCTAGAACACACCCAGGCCACAAGGTCAGTATTACACATTATTACACTGATAATATATCATTCATAGTGAGACAATCCTAAAAGAAGAAATATGTAAGAAAGTTCATGATTTGCATCAAGTACTTGATTTATGTCATTTTTAGATATAATCTTGTTGCTTTGGTTTTTCAAATATTACCTCTACTTCTTGATTCGAGAGTCAAGAATGAATTAGTTCCCTGGAATCAAGAAAAGACTTCCAGAAAAATTCAGCTTGGATTTGTGAAGAAGGTTAAGACTGTAAACTTTGAAAAGGAAAATTCTGTTTTGTCTACTTTGTTAAAAACAGCTTTCTTAATCATATGATGTTTGCATGGCTGCCTAATAAATATTTGGTGTTGACGGGGATGATGAAATGTAATTGAGAATAACAAGAAGTGAAAAGGAAGTTGTTACCTAATGTAGATAATTCATGCTGCAATACTAATATTACACATTTTTATAGCATATTACAGTTTTAAACACAGTTATGCATTATCTTATATGGCTGTCATAACAGCTTGCTGAGTATGATAGGGCAGGTATAGCTGAATAAACAGAAACTCTGAGATTAGCTATTTTGCTGTAGATCACCTAGCTAGGGGCAAAAAAGCAAGGAGGTGTTAAACAAAGGCATTTAAAATAAAAGCAAAGAGAGGAGAAGATAAAACCTGAAATTTGATGAGAGTCCTTAAAAATAAAGACAGGAAATGTTAAAATGAATGTTAAAGACAAAGGAGAGCTGGCAAAGAGAATGGGAAGTAGAAAATGAAAAGGGGAAAAAAAGAGCGTAGCACTCATTTGTCCATCAGATTATTCTAGATAAAATCCCTGACTTGACTATTTAACTTTTAGGAGAACAGATAGAATAGGAAGTCAGGATTACCATACAGAAAGTTAAAATGGTTCAGATCAGTGATAAATTCAAATGTGCTGCACTCTTATGAAATGCCATCGTGAATGGTCTTACTTATTTCTTTCAGTAAAATTTTAAATTTTACCTAATGTAATTCTAGCTAATGTTCTTAGTAGAAATAGACAGTTCATTTACAAATCCACTAATCGCACGTCTGTTTCTACTCCTTGGTTTAAATTTTTAGGCAAGAAGGGTTAGTAAATAAATGCCTTTTTTACTTAGTTAGGTTTTAAAATAGCCCCGATTTTACATTTCAAAGAAAAGATTAAATCAGCATTTTTATGTGCTGACATCTCTGATCAAAATATCATTAGCTTTGAGGATAGATGTGTAAAGAGAACCACAGTTCATGACCTTGATAGTTATTATTCCCTGCTGATGACATCATCCACTGTTTTTTCCTTAACCCTAGTATACCTGTACTCATGTTCGCAGTTAAATAATACGTGCAGAATCATACCTATGATGTGATAAACTATTTGTTGGCTTTCCTTAGTTTTGGAACGTTCAAAGGTTAAGAAGGGCTGACTTTGTGAGCCATTAGAAATTACTCAGCCATTAGAAATAAGCTATAGGGATGACAATTAGTCTAGGTATGAAAGGGTATGCTGAGCATCTGACCCAGTTCAACAATCTCAGAAGTGATGTAGGGCGCCTGGGTGGCTCAGATGGTTAGGCGTGTGCCTTCGGCTCGGTCATGATCCCAGAGTCCTGGGATCCAGTTCCGCATCAGGCTCCTTGCTCTTTGGGAGCCTGCTTCTCCCTCTGCCTCTCTCTCTCTCTGTCTCTCATGAATAAATAAATAAAAAATCTTTTAAAAAAAAGAAGCGATGTATATGTCAGCTTAGCTGGAAATGATGCTGTTACATATTTGGAATGTGTGTGTGCACACTTGCGCTCATGAGCACCCATGTATGAGGAAAAGCCCCCAAAAGTGATAACTGAAAGGGCTCTAGGATCAAATAATGAGGCAGACCCACACATGCTCAGATTCATCAAACAGAACTTTCGTATTCTGACTTTCCAAGGAACCCTTTAAAGTCTCAAATATAGGGCGCCTGGGTGGCTCAGTTGGTTAAGCGACTGCCTTCGGCTCAGGTCATGATCCTGGAGTCCCGGGATTGAGTCCCACATCGGGCTCCCTGCTCGGCAGGGAGTCTGCTTCTCCCTCTGACCCTCTTCCCTCTTGTGCTCTCTATCTCTCATTCTCTCTCTCTCAAATAAATAAATAAAATCTTTAAAAAAAATAAAGTCTCAAATATAGCCTTTCAGCTTGCAGCAATTACTCAACCATGGCAAGATTAATTTTGAATTTTGTTCCCTAAAGAAGGAAACCATTTTTTATTCCATCCTGATCACAGATCATTAATATAGCTGATGAATGTCCGTGCCTTATTCAGGTGCGATGAGCTACATTTAAGAGAAACTCAGTTCCGTATGATTTAACTGTAATGGAATATTAGGCAGCCATCAAAAGGAATGAAATCTTGCCATTTGCAATGACGTGGATGGAACTGGAGGGTGTTATGCTGAGCGAAACAAGTCAATCAGAGAAAGACATGTATCATATGACCTCACTGATATTAGGAATTCTTAATCTCAGGAAACAAACTGAGAGTTGCTGGAGTGGTGGGAGGTGGGAGGGATGGGGTGGCTGAGTGATAGACATTGGGGAGGGTATGTGCTATGGTGAGCACTATGAATTGTGTAAGACTGTTGAATCACAGACCTGTACCTCTACAACAAATCATACATTATATGTTTAAAAAAAAAAAAAAAGAAGAAGATAGCAGGAAGGGAAAAATGAAGAGGGGGAAATCGGAGGGGGAGATGAACCATGAGAGACTATGGACTCTGAGAAACAAACTAAGGGTTCTAGAGGGGAGGGGGTGGGGGGATGGGTTAGCCTGGTGATGGGTATTAAAGAGGGCACATTCTGTGTGGAGCACTGGGTGTTATATGCAAACAATGAATCATGGAACACTACATCAAAAACTAATGATGTAATGTATGGTGACTAACATAACATAATTAAAAAAAAGAAGAAAGATAGTATTGCCCAACCATTGACATAACTTGTTAATAGTCACAGATTTAACTTTTCCAAATCCTTTTGAGAATAATGAATTGTAAATGTTCTTCACTATAAAAAGCAGGGACCAGAGAGGAAATCATCACAAAGTTAGTAAAAATTAATGTAATGAGAATTTAAAAGTAGACTCTAAGAAGCACTTATATAGTTAGTATTGAATATAGTCCATGTTTTTGTTTTTGTAAAATGCTAAAAAGATATTGCATTGTGAAACAGTCATCCTGAAAATGCTTACACTTAGATGCTTTAGTATTAAGGACTGCTATGGTAATCTCATTCTTTAACTTGCTTTGAGAGAAGTCCGTGCCTATAATTTCTAACATTGGTTGGTTGGTTGAAGTGAAGTCCTACCAGCTCTCTGCAGTGCTGGGAATGCATTACCTAGTGCAACTCTGGCTGCAGATGCATCATAGTTGATCCAAAAAGACACCCAGGACAGAATTGTAATCAGTGTGGAAGGCATGTAGGTTTGCAAAATGAAGTAACCAATGTTTCTCTTTAGACGAAAACTTAGTGACAGTCGTGGATAAGCCCCTGAGTTAAAAAAAAAGAAAAAAGGAAAAGAAAAAAAAAATCAGATCTCCATTTGGTAGGAATCATCTTCTTTCTTTCACAGTGCCCCTAGTTCATTTTGGAGGAAATGTCCTCACCAGTTGTGAACTCCACTTTCTTGGACACCATCTTGTAGTCGACAATTGAAAACTGAGGAAGCTCAATTTTATTAACTCCAGTTACAGCTCCCTCTCCTCCGTTCCAGTAAAACTCAATGTCATCAGTGGTATAGCCATCTGAAATGAAGAAATATAGCATAGTTAAACAGAGTTTCTTTGGTATAGAAATTCATTTTGAAGACAGCCTGGGAGCTAGAGAGGAAATTCCCAGCAAGTGGTGGTAAGACAGCAATGCTTTAAATCAGGATGGCATATGGGTCTCACGATGAGCACTGTTCCTGACGGGTTGATTGTGGCTGCAGTGATAAGATGGATGCATCTGGCTTTGCGGACATAAACTCTGTGATCATTCAGTGATATCTGTTATCACTGCTCTATACTTATTTTCTTTGCATCTACTAATAGGAACTCTTTGTTTAGATAACTGGATAGCTAGAGGTGCCTGGGGTGGCTCAGTTGGTTAAGCAGATGACTCTTGATTTTGACTTAGGTCATGATCTCAGTGTTGGGATAGAATGCCACATTTGGCCCCGCACTGAGTGGGGTGTCTGCTTGGGATTCTTTCCCTCTGCCCCTCCCCCTGCTTGCACGCATTTTCTCTCTCTAAAGTAAATTAAAAAAAAAAAAAAGATAATAGGATAGTTGGATTTTAGTACCTGAGCATAGATTTTAATTATCCATCATTTAACAATGATAAGTAATAATCACTGAGCACATATTTATTAAAAGGGAAACAGGAAGGGTAAAAGGATGGAGTATAATGAAAGACCAAATTTGTACATACCCATTTCAAGACATTTAAAAAAAAATACACATTTTTTTTAGAAAATTAGGCAAGCTTCCATTCATGTATTTTTACCATCTCTAATATATAGGCGAAAAATTAAGAACTATATGAATTTTTTAATTAAATTTTTAAGTCGAAGTATAGTTCATATACAATATTACATTAGTTTTAAGTGACCAATAATTCTATACATTATGCTTGCTCACTGCAATAAGGGTAAAAGAACTATATGAATTCTTGGGCGCCTGGGTGGCTCAGATGGTTAAGCGTCTGCCTTCGGCTCAGGTCATGATCCCAGGGTCCTGGGATCGAGTCCCACATCGGGCTCCCTGCTCCTTGGGAGCCTGCTTCTCCCTCTGCTTCTCTCTCCCTCTGTCTCTCATGAATAAATAAATAAAATATAAAAAAAAAGGACTATATGAATTCTTGATAATACTTTTATAGCTTAATATTTATGAGGGTGAGCTTTTGTTAATTTAAGAGGAATGTGTAGAGAATTGTAGATTGCATTAGAAAGGTCTAACCTTTCACTTCTGCTCCCACTTGCCAGTGGTTTAGCTGGGTTATGGTCATATAAAAGACTTGTATAAGTCTTGTATAAAACTTGTATAACTTGTATAAAACAATGTATGGATATATTTTAAAAACTAAAAGCCATTTAAGGCGTATGGAAGGGTATATTTTTCTCTTCCTACCTGGTAGAGACAAAGAAGATATTTTTAAGTTCATTTTCTATTTATATTCACCTCAAATAAAAAAAGCATCAAATCTTTTTTTTTCCATTAGAATTACTAGGGCTTGTGTTTCAAACATAATGTAGTAAACATTATGCTGACCTACTTTTGATTAAAGTCAGTAGTATATTTTTAAAGAGATTTAAAAAACCAATGTATTTAAAATTTAGAAGTGGAGTGCCAAGGGCCAAAGGATCACCATTAACATATCACTGCAGGAATGTAAGAAATTTTAGGCTTTTGTTTTTTTTTTTTTTTTGAGGGGAAAATAAACCTGTCTTAACTTTATTACTTTAAAATTCTCTAACTTCTCTTCAAAAAGCGCTTTTTTGAATTCTTATTCCTGAACTCACTGAACCCACAGCTCTTTTACATTTGTTACTTTTGCCACCCTATGGAGGTTATTATTTACTGTAGTACGTTTCAATATATCTTGTTTTATTTCTCTTTAAACCATTTCCTTCTAGGTCCAAGAACTTGGCTTTTCTTCAAAGGGTAATCTTCCAAGTGCAGACATAGAAATAGACAATATTTACTTTTAACAATAATTCTGGTGTCAGAGGGGCTGTAAGACCCTCTTTACTTACTGGAGTTAGAGTGATCTACATCTTATTGACATATTGACTTATTGGGGATTTGTACCAAATTCAGGTATGGGTCTAGAAAACTGTGATTCTTAACATCATTTTGAGAATCTGATAAAAACTTCTGAACTCAAGAGACTGAGAAGACAAGCCACAGACTAGGTGAAAAATATTTGTAAAAAACATATTTGATAAAGGACTGTTATCCAAAATATACAAAGAGCACTTAAAACTCATCAATAAGAAAACAAACAACTTGATTAAAAAATGGGCCAAAGACACCTCACCAAAGAACATATACAAATGGAAAATAAGCATATGAAAAGATGCTCAATATTATATATTTTCAGGGACATGCAAGTCAAAACAATAGTAAGATACTACTACACGTCTGTAGGAATGGTAAAAGTCTGGAATACTAACACCACCAAATGCTGGTGAGGATGTGAAGCAACAGGTACTCTCATTCATTGCTAGTGGGAATTAAAATGGTACAGCCACTAAGGAAGACAGTTTTGTGGTTTCTTAAAAAACTAAACATACTCTTACCATGTGATCAAGTAATCAATTGTGCTCCACTGTATTTACCCAAAGGAGTTGAAAATTTTTAATCATACAAAAACCTGCATACAGATGTTTAGAGAAGATATAGTCATAATTGCCTGAACTTGGAAGCAACCAAAGCGTCTGTCCTTTGGTAGGTGAATGGATAAATAAACTGTGGTACCTTTAGACAATTGAATATTACTCAGCACCAAAAGGAAATGGGCTGTCAGGCCAGGAAAAGACATGGCGGAAACTTATATGCATATTATTAAGTTAAAGAAGCCAGTCTGAAAAGGCCACATCCTGTATGATTGCAACTATGTGACATTTTAGAAAAGGCAAAACTATGGAGACAATGAAAAGATCAGTGATTGCCAGGGGTTGGGGGTGGGGAGGGATGAATAGGCAGAGCACAGAGGAACTTTAGGGCAGTGAAAATACTGTGTATGATACTATAATGGTGGATACATGTCATTATACATTTGTCCACATCCACAGAATGCACAACACCAAGAGTGAATCCTAAGGTAAACTCTGGACTTGGGGTGATTATGATGTGTCCATGTAGGTTCATCAGGTGTAACAAGTGTACCAGTCAGGTGGGGGCTGTTGATAATGGAGGCTGTGCATGTGTAGTGGCAGGGCCATATGGGAAGTCTCTGTATCTTCCTCTTAATTTTGCTGTGAAACTAAAACTGCTCTAAACAAAGTAAATTCTTAAAAAAAAAAAACTTTCTAAAAAACTCCACAGAAACATATACATATATATGTGTAGATAGATAAATACATAAATAAACATAATTTGATGGTAATTTCAGAGGATCATGGATCCCCCTGGATCCCATTTACAGGTTTTAGAATGAGAACCTCCTCTTTGTGGGAAAATGGCTAGTGGCAACAGAACAGCTTAAATTCAACCCTGGTGGTCTCCGTTCCACTTCCAGTTCAAAATCCCACATGAAGTAGGATCTGGGGAATGTGAGGTCTCAGCTCTGTCTGGATCTAGGGAACAATGATGTCCTGGGGTTTCTGCACCCCGCCCCAGAACTAGAGAGAACCTGGGAACTAGTGGCATGGAGTTCTTGAATGGTGATTGGAATGATGAGATTAAGGAAGAAAGCTGGGTACAAGTGCTCTTTGGGCTTATTAAATAAAGGGTACTAACACCTGTGTGACTATTTGGAGGAATTGTTTTTTTCAATCCTTTAAGGAGAGGTGGGACAGTTAACAAGGTAGGCTGTCTTAGAGAAAGATACTACCTCCTGGCGTATCAGCAGAAGAATGACAACTTAACAGGAGCTCACCATACTTTTCCCCTAGAAAAGTGTTTCTATTTATGGTTCTCTGGCAGCAGGGCCCAAATCCCAAGGTGTATGTAGAAAAAAACAACAATGCTTGTAACAGAATCTGATAGTCCTAGAGAAGAAAAATAAGCAGAACAGCCAAAGTAGGTGGCCCCTAGTGAAAAGAACTGGTGGAGGAAGCAGACAATAGTTTGTACTCTTCATTTCCCACCCTCGCTAAAAATATAGGAACACTTAAGAAATACACACACACATATATATAAACACTTAAGTATATTTGATTAGAGCACAAAAACTTTCCTTGTACTAAAACCCATAGATTTTGGGGCACCTGAGTGGCTCAGTCATTAAGCATCTGCCTTTGGCTCAGGTCATGATCCCGGGGTCCTGGGATCAAGCCCCGCATTGGTCTCCCTGCTCTGCAGGAGGCCTGCTTCTCCTTCTCGCACTCCCCCTGCTTGTGTTCCTGCTCTCGCTCTCTCTCTGTCAAATAAATAAATAAAACCCATAGATTTTAATAAAAGCTGTTTGAGATAAATTGAGAAGATGGTCCCTGGTGAGGGGGCATTAACGTCTTAGAAGACGGTTTGAAAGAAATATCTCAAAAAAAGAACAATATTATAGAGATTTGGAAAGTATGAAGAAAACATAATGGCTTTGAAGGACTCATCCAAGAGATCTAAATAGTAGGCATTCTTGAAAGAAGAAGAGGAGCCATAATAAATAAAAAGAAAACACAAATTCTCTTGAGCTAAATGAGTAAAGTATTTTGCAGATTGAAGGGCTCATTATATTAGGTAATTGTGATATCAATCCTGAACTCTAAGAGTAAAAGAATAATTTTAGAATTCTCCAGACAGAAAGTACAAGGTATTTTCAAAGGAAAACATATTGGACTTCTTATGTGGAAAGGAAAAGCTTATGGAATAACATCTACAGAATATCTAGAGTATAGGCAAAAAGGACAGCCAGTCTGAGACCCAAGAGTCCCATTCCCTACCATATTGCTTCTTTCCAGAGACGATATACAAAGATCAGAGAACATATCACCCAGGGACCTGTTTGAAGAAACTATTTTACAAAAAAGTCTGAATAAATAAATGAATCAGGATGGACAAATAACACATAATAAGGGAAGTCACCTTGGAAAGAGGGAAATTGTAAAAATCATAAGACTACTTTGTTTAAGTCTGCAAACAAATTAGAAAATCTGAATGAAATAGATAATTTTCTTGTAAGAAAAACATTTGCTAAAGTCCAAATCAGAGATAGATCAAAATAGCTTGATTTCACTTCCTACAAACTCACTAGACTCAAATATTTAAGAACTTATAATTCTATTACTACTTAAATAGTTCCAAAGTAATGGCCAAGAACGAATACTTCCAAATTATTTTCATAAAGTAAGCAGAGCATATTAGTGAACAAAATCCAGCAATATATTAAATAATAAAACACAACTAGTGTTTATTAGTTTCCAAAGTGGTTATTCTGAGAGTGCAAAATGTTTAATATTAGAAAATTCTAGTAATATACTTCATTATATTAACAGATTTAGAGAAAAGGAAAGTATATTTACACAGGTGCCAAAAGGGCATTTGACAAATATAATAGCCATTTAGTCTTTTAACAAAACAACAACACTCAATAAGTATGAGTAGATGGATACTTCCTTACATAATAAGATATATCTATCTCAGTCTCAAAGCCAGCATCATGCTTATTGTAGAAACACTAGAACATTCCCAGAGAGTTACAAGATAAGAGTGTCCACTACCAGTGCTTTTATTTAACACTGTTCTGGAAATACTAACCAATGCATTAGGCAAGAGAAAGAGAATTCAAGTATTAAGTTGTAAAGCAGCTGGTTAAACTATCAATATTTGAAAATTTTACAATTGTATGTTCAGTAAACCCTAAAGAATTAACTTAATAACTATTATAAATAACAGGATTTACTATGGTAATGGAGTACAAAATTACTATATAGAAATGGGTAGCTTTCGTATATGAAACAATATTTTACAATATATAATAGAAGAAAAGACTCATTTTAAAATAGAGACAAAATATCTAGTAATAAACTGAAAAATATGCAAGGCATATGCAACATTTAAAACATTCTTGAAGGGCACAAAGGAAGCCTTAAATAAATAAAAAGGCATTTCATGTTTTTGAATAGAAAGACAATATCAGAAGTTCATTTACAATTTAATGTGATTACCTATAACAATAGGCTTTTTGTTTTGGAAGCTGAACAAAATGATTCTAATGTTAAAATAAACAAATCAGACATTCCAAGAAAACTAAAAAATAAGAGAGATAAAGGACACCTAGTCCTATCAGGTAGTAAAATGTACTAAAAACCTTCAAAAATGACAATAGTATTATTCTGATGCTGGTATACACAGAAAGATCAATGGGCCACACTTGACAATTCAGAACCAGAGTCCAATGAACAGAGGAATTCAGTTTATGATAGAATTTGCACCTGGAAAAACTGGGAAAAAGATAGTTTCATAAATTCATAAATCGTGTAGAAAAAACTGGGAAGCTACTGGAAAAAATTAGTTTGGACTTTTATTTCATTTCATGTATTATTATAAACTTCAAATTAATTGTAGTTTTATCTAGAAAATAAAACCATGTATGGACTAAAAGAAAACAATGGAGAATTCTTTTATAATCTTGGCATTAAGGAGGCCTTTTAAAATTATAATACAATAACCGGAAGCCATAAAAAATGACGTATTTGTCCACATTATTAAAAAAAGTCATGCCAAAACCCTATAAACAACATCAAAAGCAAATAATAAACAAAAAATAATTGTGTGGGGGCGCCTGGGTGGCTCAGTCGGTTAAGTGTCTGCTTTGGCTCAGGTCATGGTCCCCAGGTCCTGGGATGGAGCTCCTCATCCTTGTCTCTTTGGGCTCCCTCCTCAGAGGGGGAGTCTGCTTCTCTCTCTCCCTCTGCCCCCCCCACTCATATTCCCTCTCTCATTCTCTCAAATAAATAAATAAAATCTTTAAAAAAAATAATTGTAGTGCATATTGCAGATAAGTGCTACATTTCTAAATATATAAAGAGTTTCTACAAACAAAAAGAACCAAAATGGAAAAAGGATATTAAAAGACAGTTCATTAAAAAGGGAAAAATGTCCAATCTCAATCATAATAAGACAGATACAAATTAAAATTAAGACTATATATCAAAATGCATTTTTTTGCCTGACAGTTTGGCAAAAATCCACAAACTGATAACACATTGTGTTGCTGAGCATGTGAAAAAGCAAATACTGTCATATATTGCTGGTGAGGATGTAGTTTGGTAAAACCCATATAGAATGCAGTTTGGCTTTATCTATCAAAAGTACAAATGTATACATTCTTTGACTCAGAAATTCCTATTGTAGAAATCTACTCCAATGATTGAATTGCATAATTGTGAAGAGTGTACAGGATTATTCGTCATAGCACTGTTTCTTTTTTTTTTTTAAGATTTTATTTATTTATTTGACAGAGAGAGAGCGAGAGCGAGAGCACAAGCAGGGGGAAGGGCAGAGGGAGAGGAAGACTCAGGCTCCCTGCTGAGCAAGGAGCCCACCACAGGGCTCGATCCCGGGGTCCTGGGATCATGACATGAGCCAAAGTCAGACGTCTAACTGACAGGAGCCACCCAGGCGCACCTATATCACTCTAATAATGAAATATTTGAAACAATATAAATGCCCCTCAACAGGAGTGGTTGACTAAATTATGGTACGTTAATGTACTGTTGTAAAGTGGAAAAAAGAATGAGAGAATTATATTCACATATAATATGAAAAACTCTCCAAAACTACATTTAATGAAAAAAACCCCCACAAAGTTTGGCTATAACATGCTAGCATGTGTGTGCAAAATATGGGAAAAGCTAAAATATAGTTATATATACTTGTATATGTCTAAAAAAACTGGAGGGTCAGATGGCAAACTAATACCGATGATTTCCTTTGGGGGCACTAAGTAGAGGGACGCTAGGGATGGGAGGGAAATTTTCGCTATATTTTTCTTAATATTTTTTGATTTTTGAATCATGTGTCTATGTTAAAAAAGCAAAATGCTAAGTTAAAAAAAAGGACCTGGAGAAAATCTAGAATGGGGTTTATTTGAGAAAATTTTAGCAGCAGAGATGTAGTGGAGTGCAAATTTTCCCAAATTCTCCTTATCCTTCCGCTTAGGCTCGTCAGAGGTAGACTGAATGCACTGCAGCCAAGATTCCAGTAGAGAGGAGCCCAGCCTTGTAATGCTTTACTTTCTATGGGATTGGCTGGACATTTGTATCTGACTAGGGGACTGTGTGACAATGGAAGGTCCTGGTGGAGGAAGTGGCCCGGTCATAAAGGCACAGCCTTCAGTCAGGTTGACTGAGATCTGCTGAGTCTGCGTCTGCCAGGAAGGAGGGAATGAGCTTCCAGGATCATCCGGACCTGTCTCTCTGCAGGGCCATAAAAGTGCCTTCTATCAACAAAAAATCAGATCAGTTAAAAAATTCACAATGCCCCTGAGATGTAAACAAACCAATTGGCTTGGAAGAAGGAGAAGTGCTGAAGCTAAGCCTGGGAAACCTTTCTCCCATGCACCTTTGTTATGGGCTGAAAAATATCTCAGCAGCATCCATTCAGGAAGATGGTATGAGAGGTAAGCTTTTTCAAAATGATAGGTGGAATCAAAATAAGTACAATTTAGTTCAAAAAATTCTTTAAAGAAGCCAAGACAATATACCCCAAATTTAAAGCTCTCTTCTTGTCTGACTTGATCTGAGTGTGGGATTTAGACTAGCATATCTCATACCCTTTGCTCACCTTTATATGAGGCTGGAGTGATTTTCATTCAGCTAGGTCCTTGTTAGGCTCTTTACATTTCCCAAAGAGATACTGTCCTATTCTGAGCCAGGCTACAGATGATTTTGCTTTTAGTTGGCAACATAGAGTATTTGAACTGTAAGTATTTGTTAGGGAGGAAGTTCTAAGCCTAGTATCTAGAGACGCTCTGTGAAGAGACATACTATGTATAGGTCAAAGCCTGAATACAAACGCTTGGCCTTGTCCCAGTTTGGGGATGGATTCATCTACAGCTTTTGACCTCATTAAGCTTCTATCATTACTTTGTGGCCCTGGGTGGCCTGTTTCTAGTAGGAGTAAAAACAGAGCTGATCAAACACAGCTTCTGTGTTAGCTTCTATGTGCTGCTCATCAGAGACACCTGCTTGCTCACTTCCCGTTCCTGAGTGCTCTAATATAAGATCTTTGCTGACTCTTCTTCCCTGCCATGGACAACTCTGGATTCAACCTCTCATCTTCCTGGATATCCATCAGGACCTCTGCTGAAGCACAAATACCAACTACCTCTAAACTGGCAAGGCAAATCAGTGGAAACTCGATCTAACATTCTAATACACATATTTTGAGTGTCTGCTATATATCAAGCACTATTCTAGGCACGAAGATTATATAGTGGGTCAGACTTGACACTGCTCTTCAGTAACTCATGGTCTAAAAGCAGGCTGAACAAATTGTCGACCTCAGGGAGTTAGAGATGGCTTTGCAGAGGATTTGCCCAGATGGGTGGAGCAGGCCTGCCTGCCAGAGGGAATAATAAGTAGAGTGAATAACATGTAGACGGAATAACATAACATTAGGATGATGTCAGTGGGAAACTGTGATTTACTTCATAAAATTTACTCAATAAGCGACTCAATTTTAGCAGGAAAATTGAAATGTAAAGGGCAAAGTTAAATATATACAAACATTATAAAATCTTCAAAGATTTCAGTATGCAAAGGTAAAAGTGGGCTGAGAAGAGTAAAGCGGTTGGTAGCCATGATTGAGTGTAGGAAGAAGTGTAGGCAGATACCTAAGGCAACTAGTCATAGCTCTTCCTGCTCCCAATTGACTTTTATCAACTCAAGTATGTGCTTGCCTTGAACAAAGCACAAAACCATGTTGAATTTTACTTGGCTTATTTATCTTTCTCCCACCAGGCTCTGAGTTCCTTGAGGTCAGGGACTGGTTTTCATTCCTCTTTGTACCTCAGTGTCTAGCCTATATACCAAGTTCCTAGCATATAGTCAGCATCTAATAAAAGTTTATAGACTATTGAATTCTTGCTTCTTATCATTAGGACTTCTGGCTTTGTGTTACCGACCTTAACCTGACAGACAACCAGGCACAAACCTGTGCGTGTGTGTCTATTCATTTAAGGGGAAGGGGTAGATATTTATTAAGTGTGGACTATGAGCCAGGTACTGGAAAAGTACTGGAGGTATAGTGCTAAATAAAACCAACAGGGCCCTTGTTCTCTGGGAGCTTGGAGATATCATCTACAATGCTATATATTTCACCCCAGAATTCCTTCTGTGTCAGATACTATGTGTATTGGCTTTTTTTAGCATGTGTTCTGATCTCCTTCAGGAAAGACAACAACTACATTTCCCAGATTCCCTTGCAACCAACAGTGTGGATATGATTTATGTTCCCTGGATTAGATGGAGGTAAGTGATGTCAGAGGTGGTATTTGAGGTATTCATTTTGTTGGTACAGCTCATAGAGTAGTATAGATGGCTCAGGAACCAGGGATTCTGGTTTTAGCTTTGGTGGTCCTCAAATCAACACGGTGGTAGAAGCTACCTGATTATCAGCTTCCTGATTGCGATGGTGCTATCGGTTCCCTTGGAGGGCCAGTTCGCACTGTGGCTCTGGGAGTCACTTCCAGTGACCCAGCCTAGACCTACTACTTCAGTCCTTTAATTTTGTAAGTATCACTTTCCTATATTAAATCTCTGCTTAAGCTAGCCAAATGGGCTTCTGTTATCTGCAATAGAAACTGGATTGATAGATTCTCTTTTTCTTCTAGGGAAGAATTATTTGCTCCAGGTTTGGGATTACCAGAGCTTTTGATTAAAACCTCTGTTGTGGCTTACGTTAACCATTCATTAGGTAGGTTTCTGTGCCTCACTTTCTATACACTGCATTGTATGCTGGGCTGGCCTCCTTGTCTCTCTGGCTTCGTGTTGGGTGCTGGCCCTTGGAAGAACTGGCTGAAGCTTACAAGATGGAAGGGAAGGGAAAGTTCTGGATTCTGGCTCTAGCAGTGATTGCTGCTGGGGCAGGAGGGTGATTCCAGATACTTGACGCTGAGGAAGAGGCAGCACCTCCTTTGGCAACTCCACAAGCATCTAGAATAACATCTCTAATAGGATCTCAACAGATTCAGACTCATGGCCTCCACATGGGGTTGGGGGGGGTGTCAGCCGTTTCTGTCTTTCGCTCCTTCAGCAGCCATTTCTCCTTCTCCCTTTTGCTTTCCCAGACCTTCCAATTTTTATAAGGAATTCTCTCTATTAAATTACCTTTTTGAGAAAACTGGAGTAGTTTCTGTTTTCTTGATGGGATCCTGTCAGATATAGAGTACATCTGAACATGTAAATATTTCATCTGTTTATGGAGCTTTGTGTTTATCTCTGCCATTTGTGTCCTCCATCCCTCATTGTATATACTTTATGAAAGCAAGGACCTTCTTTCATTCATTTTTAAAAATTCCTGATGCCTAGAACAGATTCTGTCTAGTATCAAATATATATTTTCGAAAAAATGAATTAGTGAATATTGTTTGCAGCTTACAGATCTAAGTTTGTTGCCCCAACCTGGTAACCTGATATAGGGTAACTTGATATGGTAGCATTCTTGAGCTGGATTTACTCCTTGATTAAGATGATTCTGCTCACAGGGGCCTTGCAGGTGGGTCTAGACATCAAGGAAATGGGAAAAGCTGCTTGTTAATTTTAGTCTTACAGAGTAATTAGGTGATAAATTACAACCTCAAGCTGGTTTTTTGAGTCACAGGATCCTACGGGAGAAATGTAAGCAATAATTAGAATTGAGAGTCTGGAGACAGTCTGCAGCTTGGGGTTGAGAGAAGAGAAGGCAGTGGGTGAGCCAAGACAGCACCTCTCCTTGACTCCCAATTCTGAAGAGCAGCAGAACACTTCAGTGCCATGCACAATAAAAGAGCTGGAATATGGCCATCAATGAATACAGATTTTAATAGTATTCAACTGTTTATACGGTCCATGGTCTGGGTCTTTATTTCCAAGTTCACTTGTACTATGTTTAACTAAAACCCATTAGGCTTAGTGTTCAAGGCACTGAGATAATTAACAAATGATTTGGGGGAAAAAGAAAATGCTCACTCCATTTCAGGTAGAAGTTTGAGTTCTCACGAGAGCAATAATGGCAGCTGGATCCAAAGGAAAGAATAGAGGCCTAGAAATACACTATTATTCAAAGGTTACACAGGAACATTTTGCCACAGAGAGCGAACATCAATTTACTCACATCTAAACAACCTATTTACCAAAGGCTTTCCTTTATGAACCAGTGACTTCACACAGCGCCTCAAAGCCTGAACACTTGGATACCAAGGATATTGTTTCCTAGCAACAATAACTACACAGAAGCTCTCAAAATTTCCTCTCAGCCCCTGGGGACTTCTTAGTGGTGCAGAAAGTACAGATAAAATTAAGTTGATGTCAATGGATAAAGATGCATGGAGCTAGTACAAATGTAGAAGGATCTGGATGTTAGCGTTTCTCTTCATTATTTGAAACATTCTATTTTGGATACATTTTCTAATCTGGAAATAAAAATTACTCCCCACTGTGTTTAATAGACCTGAGAGGATGGTCTAAAATTGTACTTAAATTGTGTTTTAGATAATGTAGATATTCAAGCTTCTAATCCATGAGTGGGCGGAAATAAATGTATTTCCCTTTGAGGAGCAGCCATAGCCTCACCTCACCTTTCCTGGTGTGGAGCTTGATTGGCTTAGGCCAATTGTTAAAATATCATCCCCTTTGCTGGAGCGACTGGCTCAAGATTAGGCAATAATCCAGATCTAAAACAATCAGCTCACAGCAATCTCCTGATCCAATTATTTCTTGGAAATAGGGAGGTGACCCAAACTGGTTCACTTCTGGAGAAATCTGGGACATTTGTTCAAAAGTTAGAGGAGAGATTTCCCTCTCTCTTTTAGTTGTCAGCACATAAGAAATGTTGAGCGGAAAGTGGCTGGTCCAGTCACAGGAGCCAATATACTCCCTTCCTATATTCATCAGTCCCTACTTACACTTATTGAAGTGTCCTGGATCACACTCACGATCAGCATTTCAACTATTGTTAGAAAATGACCTATTGAAATAAATCTAATAGTCTGCCACTCCCCAGTTCTTCCTTCTCCTTCTACACGAGGGCAGAAATATTAGGAGTTTATCAGTACCTCTGTTCTTATAGTTGTGTAGATACTTTATATTAAAAGGTTATTAGATATTTATAATTGTGCATCTCAGCAGCAGATAAGGATGCCAAACAGGTGTAATCTTTCCAATGGCTCCAAATCTGTTACAACATTTATTCTAAAAGCTTATTTGGATTCCTTTCTCACCCACATCTGTACCACTGTGATATCCTAAGAAGTTGTAAACAAACTGTGGAAGATATATATATATATATATAATTATGTTCAGGTAGCCAACATATAGTACATCATTAGTTTCTGGTGTAGTGCTCAACGATTCATCAGTTGTGTATAAAACCCAGTGCTCATCACAACACATGCACTCCTTAATACCCATCATCCGGTTACCCCCTCCCCCACCCCCTCCCCTCTGTAACCCTCAGTTTGTGTCCTGGAGGCCGGAGTCTTTTAGTAGGTATTTATCCCAAAGATACAGATGTAGTGAAAAGAAGGGGCACATGAACCCCAATGTTCATAGCAGCAAAGTCCACAATAGCCAAACTATGGAAGGAGCCGAGATGCCCTTCAACAGACGAATGGATAAAGAAGATGTGGCTCATATATACAATGGAATATTACTCAGCCATCAGAAAGGATGAATACCCACCATTTACTTCGACATGGGTGGGACTGGAGGGGATTATGCTCAGTGAAATAAGTCAAGCAGAGAAAGGCAATTATCATATGGTTTCACTCATATGTGGAACATAAAGAATAGCGCAGAGGACCACTGGGGAAGGGAGGGAAAACTGAACGAGAAGAAATCAGAGAGGAAGACAAACCATGAGAGACTGTGGAAGACATATTTTTAAAATGTTCTCACAGTATAAAAAACCATAAGTACAAATCTGTGCAGCAATCCACTTAATGTTTGACTCCTGTCTGACAAAATACTGTTGGAGTGGTCACCCAGTCCCCAGGGATGGCTATCAATTGTTAATTAGGTTTGTAGGTGATCATTAGAAAATATGTCCTTATAATAAGTAAAAATTCATCTTACAGGAGGGCATTCACTGTCAGATCATTGTCTACCCATTGTGTTAATAGAAGACAAACCCAGTGCCTTTCTACATGAGAGTACCTCCCATTTTCTGAGGACAACTCTTCTGATCCCTTTCAGTCTTTCATTCTCCTGGCTCTGGTCTCTCCCAGGATATCCTGTCTATGAAGCTTTCTCTGCTCAGTAGTTTCCAGGTTGCTTATATGCCCCTTGAAGTGCAGAGTCCCAAACTGAGAGGTGGCTATGTCTACCCTGTCTCTTCTATCTGAGTTATCTGGCTCCTTTCCCTTACTCCCAAGGTTAATTCTGCTCTGGTCATTGAGCCACTCCTGATTGATTTAAGAATTCAGCAGCAGCAGGTTTGGAATTACATGATGTCCTTCAGATTTGGAATCGTAGAGTCCAGGCATGTTTTCTAGTTTCTTAAGCATCTCCTGAGGAGCCCCCTTATTTTCAGCCAGATCTAGGACCCAGTGCACTTCTCAGGATTCTACCCACTCCTGTCAAGCCTTGGCATCTCCTGTGTTTGGCCAATATGAAAATTCCCAGAATGATTTTTCGAGAGTCCTTGATTGCTCAATACCACCTAGTCCATTAATACATACACTAGATATCTAGTGTATACAAGTATACACTAGATCATCTCTATTTAAAGACTTTTAGACCGCGGGCACTCTTGTTTTTGGAGACACCTTCGCACATTATATTCACTACATTAAAATGCATTAACATCTCATGTTAAACATACTTTACATGTCACTATAAAAGCATTGGGTTTTAGCTGACTTGTTAATGTTCTTTTTGTTTTAAGATTGTACTGTATATATTTGTTTTGTATATATGTGTATATACATGTGTGTGTGTTTTGTTATATTTATTTTAAGATTGTACTGTATCGTATATATTTGTTTTAAGATTGTAGTTTTCTCTATGTATTTTTGAGCCAATAATTTAAGACACTTTGCCTGATGGCGAAATGGCTTGGCTGGATCCCAGATACCAATAGGGCTTTAGTGCATTGCCTAAGATCTCCTTCCAAGGTTTCTTTATTTGAAATGTATCCGGTTCCTCTTAAATATCTTACTGATGGGAATCCTGCTATGATCATCAGATCTCCTGACCCTAATTGTTGGCCTGTCCTGATTTCTAAATTAGCTAGCCACCTGTAATTTCTCAGAGTGAAATTGCCTGGCAGGTTGGACTGCCTGCAATAGCTATACCCTTGGGTTGTCCAGGTGCCATCTCTGAGACTGAATGTCTGTCTGACCCTATTCTCAACTTCTCTACCATTTTCTTGGCCCCATGCTGATGAGATGCTTACATGCTGTATGCCATGCCTGTCTAACTCATGGTAGTTTCAGTGTGGGTGGCTAAAAAGGAGCAAGACTTTGATATTCTAGTCGCTGGTCTTGCTGGTCTTCTATTAAAGCAGCACAAGTTCAAATTGGCATTTTGACAGTCATATTCCCCCCCCTTCAGACTCAAATATAGGATCTAATATTGTCCCCATTAAATGTTATCGAATTCAATTTGACTTGCTGTTCTAGCCTGTTGAGGGTTTTTGTTTTTTTTTAAATCCTTATTTGCTCACCCTCTTAGTTTCATGTTATCTTCAAATTTGATACAAGTGCCTTTTAGCATTATTCCCTTGATTGAGACAAATGCGGAATGAGACAAAGATTCCGGAGACTCCGGCCTCCAGGACACAAACTGAGGGTTACAGAGGGGAGGGGGTGGGGGAGGGGGTAACCGGATGATGGGTATTAAGGAGTGCATGTGTTGTGATGAGCCCTGTAACACTCTCTTGGCAATATCCTTCTAGGTTGATATCAAAAGTCTTTGATCAGCACTTTACAGGGTGGCACTGGAACTTATCCATTTAATATTTGCCTAACTGTTTTCGCCTTGAGTCTGTATATCTGTGTTTATCACATTTTCCTGATTCGCTGATTTTGCAATCCTATCAGATAAAGTGAGGTCTGTTTTTTGACTTCAGAGAAAGCGAGCTGTTTCCATCAATTACGGATTCCCCTTCTATGGGGTCCGGGGCTCGAATCCCACTCAGACTGAATCAGTCTCATCAGCCTAGGGGGTCTTAGAATTTTCCTTTCTTCCCTTCTGGAAGCCTGTACGCTCATGATAATAACCTTCCCTTCACAACGTCAAGTTTCCTTTAATAAGTGCTAATTAATTTATGTAAGTGCCTACATTTTAGGGAAATTTTTGGTCACAGATAAGAACCAGTGGTGCTCTATTGCCAAAATCAGTGGTGGGGTAAAAGATAATCACACTTGGAAACCCTAGAATCTTATTATGGAATGTTTGTCTAATATGTTTGTTGCCAACAAAATTTTCTCAAAATAAACAGCCACCAGCCATTTATATTTTATTTGTCTTAATTGTCAAAGGGAGAATATTTTAAGTCTCAGAAAAAAATTATCTATCTCTTTCCAATTTACATTAACAATCATGGAGTAGATTTTTCCGGAATATTTATGGTCAATTTTTTTTATAGTCTTAAAACCGTTTTTGCATTGTGTATATATTTAATGAATATCCCAACTCCCGTACACTCACTCCTTAAAAAAATAACTTGGGCAAAAGATGGAAATAAATGTGACGGTTAACTCTTGTTTCTAAGTCCTGCCAAGATCTGGGTACACCTTTCTTGAAGATGAATTTCACACTATTTCAACTGAATAAAACTTGTACTCTTTGTAAATTTCTGTAAGAACTCTCTTCCAAAACTGAGACAGTCTTTGCTTCTTACTGCTGTCACAGAGAAGAGAGGGCCTTGCTTGTTCAACTCATCTCAGATGAGGTCTTGGAGTTATGGTGGTTAGAAGTCACCACCTCTGTCAGCAATTTCTGCTCTGGATATAAAGGAAGATCAAAACCCCTCTCCATTTTGAAAGCTTTGTTTGGTTGTGGTCCTTTACACCTATATTCTCTAAGCAGTGGAATGACCACATTCACTTGAACATATGAGAAAAGAATTAACCCATAAGCAGAGAATCTAGTATGTCAATATCAGAATGTCATTTAAGACTGTTTTAAAATCCTATTTAGGATTGTATATTATTTAAGAATGCTTGATCTAGGGGGCACCTGGGTGGCTCGGTTGGTTAAGCTCCCAGCTCTGGTTTTGGCACACATCATGATCTCATGGGTTGTGGGATTCAGCCCCACATAGGGCTCTGCACTCAGTGGGGAGTCTGCTTCAAGATTCTCTCCCTCTGCCCCTGCCCCTGCTCACATGCGCTCTCTTTCTCTCTCTCTCAAATAAATAAATCTTAAAAAGATGTTTGATCTATTGGGCATCCTTAAAGGTGTACATTATTGTTTTATTTAAAAGAATAAAAAATGAAATCAGGCCTAGAGAAAGAGGTCGCCTCTGAATTTGGTAAGAACCCAAAATGCTACATGCGGCCTTATGTCTAAAGTGCAAATAATCTTTGAAGATAATAAGACTGTGAACAAGTCAAGTAGAAACCAAGGCAATTACCCAGCTAATCCAAATGTAATATTAGTTTACCCTTACTGCTTTGGCAACGTTGCTGCTGGCCTGAAACCCTAGATTAATCGTTTAGATGATAATCCCAGGTATGTAGTTTAATTTTCATGACCACTTTATATCTAAAATGCGGAAAATGATTCAGAGTATCTTTATGGCATTTTTATTTTGATAAGTCATGTGCATCCTAGTTTGATTGCTTGTGAGTCCACCCCTGAATGGTTACTGAAAAATTCTTCTTTCCTTTTTTTTTGGAGTGCCACTTTTCACTGACAAATTTTAATGATAAGAAATGGTGATTTGTCAATAAAACACATTTTGGGAGAATGCATTAAAAATTAAATTAGTTTTTGATGCAGTGTTCCATGACTCATTGTTTATGCATAACACCCAGTGCTCCATGCAGAACGTGCCCTCCTCAATACCCATCACCAGGCTAACCCATCCCCCTACCACTGCATCAAAAACTAATGATGTAATATATGGTGATTAACATAACAATAAAAACAGTAAAAAAAAAAGTAAAAAAAATTAAATTAAAAAAACTCCACCCAAACAACTTACGGTAAAATATTTACGGCATGCTGTTAAGAGAAAATAAGCATCCTAAAAATGCATGCATATGTGTATGTATAATCAAGCATATGTATGGAAGTAGTTAATAGTAGTTATGTACAGATGTTAGGATTTGGGGTGTTTTTTTAATTTAAATTTTTAAATTTAAGTTCAAGTTCGTTAACATACAGTGTAGCATTAGTTTCAGGAGTAGAATTTAGTGACTCATCACTTACAAATAACACCCAGTGCTAATCCCAACAAGTACCCTCCTTAATGCCCATCACCTTCTTAGCCCATCCTCCTTCCCACCTCCCTCCCACAACCTTCAGTTTGTTCTCTGTATTTAAGAGTCTCTTATGGTTTGCCTTCCTCTCTGTTTTTATCTTATTTTATTTTTCCTTCCCTTCCCCTATGTTCATCTATTTTGTTTCTTAAATTCCACAAATAAGTGAAATCATACGATATTTGTCTTTTTCTGACTTATTTTGTTTAGCGTAATTCACTCTAGTTCCATCCACATTGTTGCAATTGGCAAGATTTTATTCTTTTTGACCACCAAGTAATATTTATATATACCATATCTTCTTTATCCATTCGTCAGTCGATGGATATTTGGGCTCTTTCCATAATTTGGCTATTGTTGATAGTGCTGCTGTAAACATTGGGATGCATGTGCTCCTTCAAATCAGCACTTTTGTATTCTTTGGATAAATACCTAGTAATGCAATTGCTGGGTCATAGGGTAATTTTATTTTTAACTTTTTGGGGAACCTCCATACTGATTTCTAGAGTGACTGCACCAGTTTGCATTCACACCAACAGCATAAGAGGGTTCCCCTCTTTTCACATCCTTGTTAACATCTGTTGTTTCCTGAGTTGTTAATTTTAACCATTCTGACAGGTGTGAGGCGGTATCTCACTGTGGTTTTGATTTGTATTTCCCTGATGCCGAGTGATGTTGAGGATCTTTTCATGTGTCTGTTAGCCATCTGGATGTCTTTTTTGGAAAAATGTTTATTCGTGTCTTCTGCCCATGTCTTAACTGGATTATTTGTTTTTTTGGTGTTGAGTTTGATAAATTCTTTATAAATTTTGGATACTAACCCTTTATCAGATATGTCATTTGCAAATATCTTCTCCCATTCCATAGGTTGCCTTTAGTTTTGTTGATTGTTTCCTTTGCTGTGCAGAAGTTTTTATCTTGATTGAGTCCCAATAGTTCATTTTTGCTTTTGTTTCCCTCGCCTCCGGAGATGTGTCTAATAAGAAGTTGCTCTGGTTGAGGTCAAAGAGGTTGCTGCCTGTGTTCTCCTCTAGGATTTTGATGGTTTCCTGTCTCACAATTTAAGTCTTTCATCCATTTTGAATTTATTTTTGTGTATGGTATAAGAAAGTGGTCCAGTTTAATTCTTCTGCATGTTGCAGAGATTGTCTTTTTTCTATTGGACATTCTTTCCTGCTTTGTTGAATATTAGTTGGCCATATAGTTATGCCTCCATTTCTGGGTTCTCTATTCTGTTCCATTGATCTATGTGTCTTTGTGTGTGTGTGTGTGTGTGTGTGTGTGTGTGTGTGTGTGCCAATACCATACTGTCTTGATGATTACAGCTTTGTAATACAGCTTGAAATCCAGAATTGTGATGTCTCCCATTTTGCTTTTCTTTTCCAACATTACTTTGGCTATTTTGGGGTCTTTTGTGGTTCCATACAAATTTTAGAATTGTTTGTTCTAGCTCTGTGAAAAATGTTGGTGTTATTTTGATATGGATTGCATTGAATGTGTAGATTGCTTTGGGTAGTATAGACATTTTAGTAATATTTGTTCTTTCAATCCATGAGCATGAAATGTTTTCCCATTTCTTTGTGTCTTCTTCAATTTATTTCGTAAGTGTTCTATAGTTTTCAGTGTACAGATATTTTACCTCTTTGGTTAGGCTTATTCCTAGGTATCTTATGGGTTTTGATGCAATTGTAAATGGGATAGTTTCTTTGATTTCTCTTTCTGCTGCTTCATTATTGGTGTATAGAAATGCAACAGACTTGGATGAATTCATGTATTAGTTCCAGCAATTTTTTGGTAGAGTTTTTTGGGTTTTCTACCTAGAGCACCATGTCATCTGCAAATAGTGAAAGTTTGACTTCTTCCTTGCTCTTTTGGAGGCCTTTTATTTCTTTTTGTTTTCTGATTGCTGAGGCTAGGACTTCCAGTACTATGTTGAACACCAGTGGTAAGAATGGACACCCTGTTCCTGACCTTAGGAGAAAAGCTCTCAGGGTTTTCCCCATTGAGGATAGTATTAGCTGGGGGTCTTTCATATATGGCCTTATGATGTTGAGGTATGTTCATTCTATCCCTACTTTCTTGATGGTTTTTATCAAGAAAGGATGCTGTATTTTGTCAAATGCTTTTTCTGCATCTACTGAGAGAATCATATGGTTCTTTTTCTTTTATTAATGTGGTATATCACGTTGATTGATTTGTGGATATTGAACCATTCCTGCAGACCAGGAATAAATCCCACTTGATCATGGTGAATAATCCTTTTAATGTACTGTTGGATTCAATTAGCTGGTATCTTGTTAAGAATTTTTGCATCCATGTTCATCAGGGATACTGGTCTGTAATTCTCCTTTTCAGTGGGGTCTTTGTCTCATTTTGGAATCAAGGTAATTCTGGCCTCATAGAATGAGTTTGGAAGTTTTCCTTCCATTTCTATTTTGTGGAACAGCTTCAGAAGAATAGGTATTAATTTTTCTTTAAATGTTTGGTAGAATTCCCTGGGGAAGGCATCTGCGCTTGGAGTCTTGTGTGTTGGGAGAGTTTTGATTATTGATTCAATTTCTTTGCTGGTTTTGGGCCTACTCAAATTTTCTATTTCTTCCTATTTCAGTTTTGGTAATTCATATGTTTCTAGGAATTTATCCATTTCTTCCAGGTTGCCTAATTTGTTGGCATATAATTGCTCATAATATTCTTTTATAATTGTATTTCTGTGGTGTTGGTTGTATTGCTCCTCTTTCATTCATGATTTTATTTATTTGGGCCTTTTCTCATTTCTTTTTGATAAGGCTGGCTAGCGGTTTATCAATTTTGTTAATTCTTTCAAAAAACCAGCTCCTACTTTTTTTTTTAATTTCTATATCATTTATTTCTGCTCTAATCTCAATTATTTCCCTTCCTCTGCTGTTTTAGCTTTTATTTACTGTTCTTTTTCCAGCTCCTTTAGGTGTAAGGTTAGGTTGTAGATTTAAGACTTTCCTGCTTCTTGAGGAAGGCCTGTATTGCTATATACTTCCCTCTTATGAATCTTTGCTGCATCCCAAAGATTTTGGACGGTTGTGTTTTCATTTTCATTTGCTTCCATGTATTTTTTTTTAAATTTCTTCTTTAATTTCCTGGTTAAACCATTCATTCTTTTGCAGGATGTTCTTTAACCTTCATGTATTTGTGGTCTTTCCAAATTTTTTCTTGGGGTTGACTTCAAGTTTCATAGCATTGTGGTCTGACAATATGTATGGTATACTCTGAAATCTTTTTGTACTGGTTAAAGACTGATTTATGTGACCCAGTGTGTGATCTATTCTGGAGAATGTTCCATGTGCACTCGAAAAGAATGTATATTCTGCTGCTTTAGGATGAAATGCTCTGAATATGTCTGTTAAGTCCATCTGGTCCAGTGTGCCATTCAAAGCCATTGTTTCCTTGTTGATCTTCTGCTCAGATGATCTGTCCTTTTCTGTGAGTGGAGTGTTAAAGTCCCTTACTATTATTATATTATTATCAATGAGCTTCTTTAAGTTTGTTATTAATTGATTTATATATTTGGCTGCTCTCAAGTTTGGGGCAAAATTATTTACAATTGTTGGATCTTCTCATTATATAGACCCCTTTATTATGATATAGTGCCTTTCTCCAACTCTTAATACAGTCTTTGGCTTAAAATCTAGTTTGTCTGATACAAATATGGCTACTCCAGCTTTCTTTTGATTTCCATTAGCATGATAAATGGTTCTCCACCACCTCACTTACAATCTGGAGGTATCTTACAATCTGGAGGTATATTACAATCTGGAGGTAACAGATCTAAAATGAGTCTCTTGTAAGCAGCATATCAATGGGTCTTTTTTTTCTTTATCCATTCTGATACTCTGTGTCTTTTGATTGGAGCATTGAGTCCATTTACATTCAGAGTAATTACTGATAGATATGAATTTAGTGCCGTTGTATTACCTGTAGAGTCACTGTTCCTGTAGATTATCTCTGTTTCTTTCTAGTCTTTGTTGCTTTTGGTCTCTCTTTCCCACTCAAAGGGTCCCCTTTAGTATTTCTAGCAGAGTTGGTTTAGTGTTCACAAGCTCCTTTAGTTTTTGCTTATCTTGGAAACTCTTTATCTCTCCTATTCTGAATGACAGCCTTGCTGGATTAAGTATTCTTGGCTGCATATTTTTCCCATTTAGGATGTTGAATATATCATGCCACTTTTTTCTGGCCTGTCAAGTTTCTGTGGACAGATCTGCTGCTAACCTTGTGTGTCTACCCTTGTAGGTCAGAGAACTTTTTGTTGCTAGCTGCTTTTAGAATTATCTCTTTATCTTTGTATTTTGCAAGTTTCACTAAATTGTTTTGGTGTTGACATGTTTTTGTTGATTTTCAGGGGAAGTCTTTGTGCCTCTCGGACTTGAATGCCTGTTTCTTTCCCCAGGTTAGGGAAGTTCTTAGCTATAATTTGTTCAAATAAACCTTCTGCCCCCTTTTCCTGCTCTTCTTCTTCTGGGACTCCTATGATAAAGATATTATTGTGCTTTTTGGAATTGCTGAGTTCCCTAAGTCTACATTTGCAATCTAATAGTTTTCTTTCCTTCTTCTTTCAGCTTCATTATTTCCCATAATTTTATCTTCTATATTACATATATGATCTTCGGCTTCTTCCATCTTCATTGTGATTACATCCATTCAGTTTTGCATATCAGTTATAGCATTTTTTATTTCAGCCTGACTAGTTTTTAGGTCTTTTATCTCTGCAGCCAGGGTTTCTCTGGTGTCTTCTATGCTTTCAAGACTGGCTACTATTCTTATGATTATTGTTTTAAATTCTTCTTCAGATATATTGCTTATATCAGTTTTGAGCAAATCCCTGGTTGTGATTTCTTCTTGATCTTTCTTTTGGGGAGAATTCCTTCATCCTGACGTTATGTTTATGTTTCTATCTTTTGCATATTATGAATACTTGTTATGTTTCCTGCTCCCGAGAGTAATGTTATATGAAGAAAGGGTCATACACTGTCCAGGGCCTGGTGCTTCAGGAAACGTTTCTGCTGTGTGCTGTGTGTACTCTGCTGTTGTATATTGGCTGCTCTTTCCCACAGGTCAGTCCTCTAATGAGTTCCTCCATGCTTGCAGTGAGGAGTGTTTGGACCTTTAACTAGGTGTGCTGTGATTTGTTTAAGATAACCTTGGAAAAAAAAATGCCTGATCCAAAAAAAGAAAAGGAACAAAAAAGCAAACAGACAAACAAAAACTATAAGCCTAATTTCAAAGAGTAAGAAAGAAAGAAAGAAAAAAAGAATCTTGATCCAAAAAAATGAGAAAAGGAAACAAACCAATGAACCAACAAACAAAAAACTATAAGCCTGATACCAAAGAAAAAAATAAGAAAAAAAAAGGTTAAAAAAAATAGAGAGAAAGCTTGGTCGTATTTCCCTCAGAACTGAAGCTGATGGTTTGGACCACTCTATGATCAGTAGACTTGATATATGCAGGAAGCCTGTGTTAGTCTTCTGAGGAAGAGGTCCACTGAGCTGGCTCACAGTCAGATCTGTCCTTGTAAACATGCCCCTGCGGGGCACAAAGGGATGGGGTTTGGTGTAAGCAACTCCAGCCTCCACTGGGGGCGCTGTGTTTCCCTCTGAAGTCTGACCCTGTCGGTGGGTGGGCGGAGGGGTGGAAGACGGCATCACTCCAACCCTCTCTCTTCCCTGGGGAGGGGAACTTGAAGCCACTGCTTTTCAGGAGGCCCTCACAGAAAAGCGAACAATCTCCTCTTCTGTGTCCCAGGTTTTCATCAGATCTCTGCCGTAATCTGCCTTCCCCAGGGCCGTTGCATGCCTGGCACCACAGTTCTGTGTTTCAACTCTGGCCAGAGCCTGGGATTCAAAACTCCAAATCTTAAAGGGCTCGGCAAGGCTTGGACCTGCTCTCCTCGCCCAGAGAAGAGCCTTGCAGCACTGTGTCCAGCACCATTCTGTCCCGGGAAAGCAGTCACAGAGCTGCGCACGTGGTGGCTGGAGTCTATGAAGTCCAGCGACAAGCTTCCGCCAGGTTATCTGCCCTCTGCATGAGCCTCTGTCCCCTGCTGCTGAACGGCTGCTCAATGTCACCAGGCGGGCCTTTGGTCCTTGCAGAGGCAATATACCCTCTTCCAAATGTACTCCAGGAAGGGGACTGATATCTCTTAGTGCGGCCAAGGGGATCCCCTCACCACAGCGTATTGTGTGAACCCTTCACACCGTTCTTTCTCTCTGTCCCTGACTTTACTCTGCGAAAAGGGTTCCCTCCCCTCCGTGGCATCCCGGCTTTTCTCTCCCCCAATTCCCAGCTCTGAACCTTGTATCTGCCACGTTCTCTCCCTCCAGTTGTGTAGCTTGTTTTCTTAATCCTCAATTTCCTAGTTGCTCAAAATGATTTGATGTTGATCTAGCTGTGTGTGAGGGTCGAAGCAAGCTCAGGCTCCCAGGACTCCTCTGCCATCTTAACTCCTCCTTGGTGATTTTTTTTTTTTAATTCCAAAAATTTTATGTGGTAAACATGTAATGCTTTAAAATTTTTTTTAAAGATTTTATTTATTCATTTTTGTGAGGGGGAGAGAGAGAGAGCATAAATGGGGGGCAGAGGGAAAAGCAGACTCCCCACCAAGCAGGGAGCCCGATGTGGGACTCAATCCCAGGACCCTGGGATCATGACCTGAGCTGAAGGCACACGCTTAACCGACTGAGACACCCAGGCCCCACAGGTAATGCTTTTAAAAATAAAACCCCAATACATTTGTGTGTGTGTGTGTCCTAAAGTTGTCCAAATGTATCTTGGTAAAGTGAACTTCAAATCTGTGAATATTACTTAAATAACCTGCAGAGGGCACTCAAGACCTTCCAAATTCGTAGGCAGAGTCAGGATATTGTCTGAAAATTTTATTTTTTTAGTAGCAGGAGTTTTAGATTTTTCCTGATGATTTCAGCTTTGGCTCACTGATGCTTACAAGGTTTTATTTTAAAATTCTTTTATGTTAAAAGACACTAGAAAAATTGTGATTAATATACCTTGTCACAAACTCAAAATTTCAGCTAGGAATATGTTTAGATTTAAAACACACGACTTTAATTGATTGCTATAGTAACTATAACAAATTACCTGTTTTGCTATATTTAATGCTTAAGTTATAATCTTTTTACAGGACAGTCTTTACTATTTTAGCTATGCTTGAGTTAACAAATATCTTAAAATATCTTATTTTAAAGGACAGTCTTTACTATTTTAGCTATGCTTGAGTTAACAAATATCTATGTGCAGCAAATAGTATGCATTTTGCATTTCTCTCAGTTATTATGATTATGCTGCTGGTAAAAATATAATGTATTAAATTAAAAAAATGACCATTCCATCTGGTCAGAGTTTGTTTTCAACTTATACTAATTATTTGTGCAGTCTTTGATTTCTTTTAGGTATGTATTTTAGTCTCATATCCCTTTTTCAGTCACACTTGGACGATATTTACTGAGAGTCACCCAATCTAATTTCTAAATTGAATGCTTTCCCCATTTGTGGACATGAAGTATGTAGTCTCTGTCCTGGGTTTTCAGAGATGTATTGCACACAACCTATCATAATCTATATAGTGGCAAGCTCTTGTATCCAAGACAAGTAAATTTTATTTCCCAATGAGATAGATTTCTCCTGCAATTATCAGCCATCTTCAAATATCCCATATTTTTTGGCTTCCCTCTGGGAGCGGGTTGGATAGCCTTAGCAGCTAGGAGGCCATGTATTTTTGTGGCTGAGAAACTATTACATGTTCTTGTATAATTTTTTGGCTTTGGAAATCCATGGGGCTAGAATGTTGTAGAGCTGACAGTTCGCAGTTTGTATCTCTAGCTTATCTGCACTCATTTCCACGTGCTAGATTGGTGTCATGGAGGTTATTGTGGTAGGCATGTTGGGCACATTATTATCTGTGTTTTAAAAATTGCTTTGTGTCTGGGTATGACAGAAAAAAAAAACTATCTGTTACTGGTTTTGCTGGAATGGAGCTGATTTTTTGCTGTATGTAATTTGGCAGTTACATTGATGAAACATGTGGCTTGCTGCCATTTTATTTATGTTGAGGGCTTTATTTCTGATGTCCACAAAATAGAGAGACAGACAAATGTAGATTTCTCTTTGAAGCTGCTTGGTATGAAGTTTGGGAGCAGCAGTTAGAAAAGGGTGTTGCTCTGTGGTTATTGCCTGACCTCAGGCTGGGGAAGAAAAGTGGTGATTATCATTTTCACTTTTCAGAGGGGGAAAATGAAAATATGGACTTCCATGACCTGATTGGGAAAGCCAAACGCTTCCAAGTTTCTAACTGTGGAAATGGGGCCAGTAATCTGTGCTACCTGACTCATAGGGAAGATAAAAAAGGTCATTTTGCAAAGTTACAGCAACAGAGCGCTTCTTAGAAGCATTCTATCATCAGAATACTTAGAAGCATTACACAGCCATCACATGTTGCTTAGGGTGAGTTTATAGAAGCAGTTCTCAAATGAGAGTGATTGACCCTGCCCAAGGGACATTTGGCAACTTCTGGAGACATGTTTGGTTGTTAAAATTTGGGATGAGTGCTACTAGTTTCTAGTAAGTAGAGGCCAGGGATGATGCTGAATGTCCTGTGATGATCAGGATAGTTTTCCACCAGAATTATCCAGGTCGACATGTCAATAGTGCTGATGTTGAGAAGCCCTGGTTATAGAATGCTGTGGTTGGTAAAAATGTTCATATGAAAACTATTTGTATTTGGTGTTAGTGATATGATAAGTGGTTCATATTGATACCTAGGTCTTATTCTTTTAGAAAAGGAAGATACAGAATTGTTCTGTAATTAAATCCCAAACAGAATTTCTTCACTTATAATCCAAGCACCTCATCCCCACCCCTGGCCTAGACAATAAAATTGTGGTCATACACTACTGGGGACAGGAAGAAGGGAAAGGAGTCCTTGGGGAACCTGAATAATAAACGTGGCACATTCTTAGCTCTTCAGTTTAAAAGATCTTGAAAGTCAGCTGGTTGTCTACACATGCAAAATCTCTGAATAATTCTCTTCACCCTGAACTCCCACAACGCATACAATAATTTAAGACTTCAAGGAAGGAATGAGGGGGAAGAGAGGTACAGAGGGAAGAGTCAAATGTGAATTCTGGAATCCTTGTGCCTGCCTCTGCCTCTTCAAGCTGGATTCTGAGGGTGGTGATAGGACTCTAGAGAGCTTCTTCAACGTTCTGGATTTGAGCAAGCCTTTGCCTGATGCTGAAGACAAGCAAGATTGTAGAGAAAACTTTTCATTCTGCCATTTGGGGAAATAGGCAATATGTTCTGTTAGGTTGTGAAGATAAGAGAGACAGCTCTGTCTGAGTTTCTTGTGGATTCATAACAGTGAAGGAGGATTTCAGAAGGTTTCTGGTTGCAACACACACTGCAACCCATGGTCTTCTAAGAGACCTCAGGCTTGCCTCATTGGAAGGATGCAGTGCGCACAGGGATCAAAGACTCAGTTAAGTCTTGAGCACATTACTATTGCTGGAGAGTTGAGTGGTAGCTGAGTGAACACCCATAGAATGTCCGGCCTCCATTGCAGTGAGATCTGATTTCACCTGTGCAGGGCCCCAGACAGGACAAGTTCCTTCTGAGGTCACTTGAGGACAGTCAGAGTCTCAGGACCAACAACCTGAGCATGAGAGGTGAGTACCCTCTCCCCACTCCATGGGTGATGTGTCTGTAAACACCTCCAGAGCTTAGAATCAACCCCAAAGGGAGAAGTGTCATAACTGAAGTATGAATTGACTACGGTGTATCCTGTCTGCTCTCCTGGCGTCATTTACCTCTGTGCCCTCTGAGCTCATATCGATACCGGGCATAAGAGCAGGAAGAAAAGGGCAATCCTGGTGTTATTGCATTTACACCTGAAGTAAATTGCTCTAAAAAAATTGCTGTATTTAAAAGAGTAGATGGAAGTTACTAGACTAAGCCATGTATCTAAAATGAAATTGTAGAAAATAAAGAATGCATTTTGACACATTTTAGTTTGTAGACTGAAATTCATACCCATTTTAAGGGTATCTATGGGGAAAAAAGTAAAGAGTTTATGAAGTCTAGTGTCTCATATCCAATTTCCATAGAATATCCAAGGGCCATATTAGAATTTCATCAAGAAGAGATACGGTTAGATTCCCATGCAACAATATGGCTGGGATTTTAAAAGTAGATTGAACTACTTTTTCTCCCTGAAGAATCTCCATTTTGATCTTTCAGTTATATAGAGGGCTGCTCAATTTCCAGAAGTTCAGGTTAATAAAACATGAATTTTTTTTTAAGATTTTATTTATTTATTTGAGAGGGAGAGAGAGAAAACACAGAAGGAGCATGTGAGGGAGAAGCAGGCTCCCTGCTAAGCAGGGAGCCCGGTGCGGGACTCGATCCCAGGAGCCTGGGATCATGACCTGAGCCAAAGGCAGACGCTTAATGACTGAGCCACCCAGGCACCCCAAAACATGTTTTTTAAAATAAAATTATACTAAAAGAATCCTTTAGCAAGTCTTTTTATGGTATATTTTCAGATTTTTTCAGACATAATTTGGTTTAGTCCACATACTGCCTAGAAGTGAAGATAATCCTGGCCATTTATCTAGATTGCTTTTAGATTAATAACCACTTCTGGTTATTAATTTTCATTTTCAAAGGCAAGAGTTTGGCTGGATTACTTTTCTAGATCTTAGAACAGTCAATGCTCCTGAGAATTCTTTGAGAAATTCCATATAAATATTTATCTTTAAAAACTACTGTTTTTCTATGTCTTCCCTGCTGAAGATTACCTTTTACTAAAAGGTATTACTTGACAAGCAACTGTTTGTGATACCTAGTTAGACGCCATATAAGTGGATCTTTTAATTCTGAGGCAAGCAATATGCAGTATCACAAGAAATTGCAAAGAAGTTATATACAGAATATATCTAGCAAGTTAGAAATTGAGCTCCAGAATAAACCTGGGAAATAAATACTAGTGTTTAAATAAACACCTTGTATCAAAAGTGTCCTCTTGTGATCAAAATTTTAGCTGCCATTGATTTAATGCCCTTACTGGATCATGTCTAGAGCTAGACATTTTACATACCATGAACACACCATTCAATCTTTACAACAGTCTTTTGGGAAGTCTTTATCTGCATTATAATGATTAAGAAACTGAGGTTTAGAAATCTTAACATGGTTATATATCTATATATGTCATATATTTATATATGGTTATATTTATATGTGGTTATATATATATAAATCTTGTTAGTTTTATATTAATTACTTTATACTACTAGTTCATACTTTTAGTTTCAAACTATAGAAAGAATTACTCTATACTATTAGGTTGAACCATATGAAAGTGCTGCTATTTGACACTTTTGAACCCAAAACAACAATTTCATATGGTTAATCTTAATATATTATGGTATGCAGCTGACCAGCTCAGTCATGATTGTGGGTTTGGGTGCTATGGGAATCCACAGGCTGTTTTTTTTGTTTGTTTGTTTTTGTTTTTTAAGATTTTATTTATTTGTTGGGGAAGTGAGGGGCGAGGGAGAAGCAGGCTCCTCGCTGAGCAAGAAGCCTCATGCGGGACTCCATCCCAGGACCCTGGGATCATGACCTGAGCCCAGGGCAGATGCTTAACTGACTGAGCCACCCAGGCATCCCTACAGACCGGTTTTGATCTATTGAGCTACCCACATCTCAGATTTCAGCTAATCTGTAATCCTAAATAGAGTGCAATATTTGAAAAGCAATGCATAAGTCATTTTGAATCCATCACCCCAGGAGAAAAGATGTCAAAGCAGTTCTTGTGTGATGGAGAGATAGACATGGAATCAAAAGCCTGGATTCTAGGGATGCCTGGGTGGCTCAGACGTTGAGGGTCCCAGGGTCCTGGGATCGAGCCCCGCATTGGGCTCCCTGCTCCGCGGGAAGCCTGCTTCTCCCTCCCCCACTCCCCTTGCTTGTGTTCCCTTTCTTGTTGTGTCTCTCTCTGTCAAATAAATAAATAAAATCTTGAAAAAAATTATTAAAAAAAGCCTGGATTCTAATCTCAGCTCTGCCACTTACTACTTGTGACTGATAAATTGTAGCTGCCTCAAGTCTCAGCTAACTCTTCTGTGAAATGAGGCTAATCCTAACTACCTCATACAGTTGTGAAGATTAAATAATTTAATTTAAAAAAATTATTGCATGCTTATAGTGCCCGGGCATTGTGATGAGCTTTTGGTATAAACAGATCAATAAAATCTTTACCCTGTCTCTACCCTGAGAGAGCTCATTGTCTTAAGAGAGGTATGAAAAATAAATATGTACAATACACTGTTAAAAGTGCTAAAATAAAGGAATGTACAAAATGTTACAGGAATAGCAAGGGGGAAGTGCAGCACACATCCACTAGAGCAGAAGATTAGAGCAGAAAGCTCATGTGTCATGTTTATATTCTAATAAGCCCTTACAAAATATTGGTAAATGAGTAAGTGATTCATGGGGTTGAGGAATAAAAGTTTACTTTCTTTGCCTCTCCACTTCCTCACCGCTCTCTCACTTCTCAAATCATGTCAGCCTAGCTTGTGTCTCTACTCTTCTCATAAACCTCTTTCTGTAAGAGCTTCTTCATCTTCTCCTCCTCTTCTTCCTTCTTTGTAATTTAACAAAGAAGAAAAATATATTCCTGGCAAGACTAGTGATCAGACAAAAAAAGAAGAAAAAAAAAGAAAGAAAGAAAAGGCATCCAAATTGGTAAGGAAGAAGTAAAACTCACTATTTGAAGATATGATAATACATATAGGAAACCCTAAAGATTACACCCCAAAACTACAACTGATAAATGAATTCAGTAAGGTCACAGGCTACAGAATTGATATACAGAAATCTGTTGCATTTCTATACACTAATAATGAAGTAGCAGGAAGAAAAATTAAGAAGACAGTCCCATTTGCAATTACACCAAAGTAAAAAAATACTGAGGAAAAAACTTAACCAAGGAGGTGAAAGACCTGTACTCTGAAAACCATAAAACAATGATGAAATAAATTGAATATGACACAAACAAATGGGAAGATTCCATGCTCATGGATTTGTACAACAAATGTTGTTAAAATGTTCATACTACCCAAAGGGGTCTACAGACTTCATGCAATCCCTATCAAAATACCAACATCATTTTTCACAGAACTAGAACAAATAATCCTAAAATTCATACGGAACCACAGAAGACTCCGAATAGCCAAAGCAATCTGGAAAAAGATAAACAAAACTGGAGGTACCACAGTCCCAGATTTCAAGATACACTACAAAGCTGTAGTAATGAAAACAGTATGGTATTGGAACAAAAACATACATACAGATCAATGAAATGAAATAGAGAACCCAGAAATAAACCCAAATTTAAATCCTCAACAAAGGAGGCAAGAATATGCACTGGGAAAAACAGTCTCCTCAACAAATGGTGTTAGGAAAACTGAACAGCCACATGCAAAAGAATGAAACTGGACCACTTTCTTAAACTATACACAAAAATAAACTCAAAATAGATTAAAGACCTGAATGTGAGACCTGGAGCCATAAAGCAGGCAGTAATTTCTTTGACATCAGCCAGAGCAAAATCTTTCTAAATACATGTCCTGAGACAAGGGAAACAAAAGCAAAAATGAACTGTTGGGACCACATCAAAATAAAAAGCTTCTGCACAGCAAAGGAAACAATCAAAACAACAACAACAACAAAAAATCCCCAAAACTAAAAGACAGCCCACTGAATGGGAGAAGATATTTGCAAATGACATATCCAATAAAGGGTTAGTATCCAGAATATATAAATAACTTATATAACTCAACACCAAAAAACCCACAAATAATCCAATTAAAAAATGAGTAACAGACATTCTCCAAAGAAGAACTATAGATGGCTAACAGACACATGAAAAGATGCTCAACATCACTAATCATCAGGGAAATGAAAATCAAAACTACAATGAGATATCACCTTATACCTGTCAGAGGGCTAAAATAAAAAACACAAGAAAGAATAAAATGTTGGTTAGGATGTGGAGAACAAGGAACCCTTGTGCTTGTTGATGGGAATGCAGACTGGTGTGGCTACAGTGGAAAAGAGTATGGAGATTCCTCAAAAAGTTAAAAATAGAACTACTATATGATCCAGCAATTCCACTACTGGGTATTTACCCAAAGAATATGAAAATCCCTGGGATGCGTGGGTGGCTCTGTCAGTTGGGCATCTGACTCTTGATTTCAGCTCAGATTATGATCTTGGCGTCATAGGATCCAGCACCGTGTCAGGTTCTCCACTCAGTGGGGAGTCTACTTCTCCCTCTTTCCTTCTCCCTCTGTCCCTCCCCCAGCTCATGCTCTCTCTCTCTCTCTCTCAAATAAATAACCAAACAAATAAATAAATAGATCTTAAAAAAAGAATATGAAAACCCCTATGTTTTCTGAAGCATATGGTAGCCAAATTATGGAAGCAGCACATGTTCGATAGATGGATGGATAACAAAGATGTGGTATATATATTCAGTGGAATATTATTCATCAATAAAAAAGAATCAAGTCTTGCCATTTGTAACATTGCCATTTGTAACAACATGGATGAATCTAGAGAGTATAATGCTAAGTGAAGTAAATCAATCAGAGAAAGACAAATATCATATGATTTTACTCATATGTGGAATTTAAGAAACAAAACAAATGAACAAAGAAAAAAAAAGAGACAAACCAAAAAACAGAAACTTTACTATAGTGAACAAACTAATGGTTACCAGAGTGGAGGTGGGTGGGGGATGGGTGAAACAGATGAAGGACATTAAGAGTACATTTACCACGATGAGCACTGAGTACTGTATAGAATTGCTGAGTCACTATATTGTATACCTGAAACTAATATAACACTGTATGTTAACTATACTGGAATTAAACTTTTAAAAAATCCTGGCAAGGCAAGGAAATATTTCAAGTGTATGGCAAAGCAAACAATTAGCAGAGTAAAAAGGCAACCTATGGAATGGGAGAAAATATTTGCAAACCATACATCTGATAAGGTATTAATATCCAAAATATACAAGAAACTCATGCAAATTGATAGCAAAAAGCTATATAACCTAGTTAAAGAATGGGCAAAGGACCTAATTACACATTTTTCCAAAGAAGACATAGAAATGGCTAGCAGGTACATGAAAAGAGCTCAACATCACTGATTATGAATCAGGGGAACATCAAGGAAATGCAAATCAAAACCATGATGAGCTATCACATAGTACTTATTAGGAAGGCTATTATCAAAAAGACAAAAGATAAGTTGTTGGTGAGGATGTGGACAAAAAGGAATCTTCCTGTACCACTAATGGGAATATAAATTGGTGCAGCCACTATGGAAAATGGTATGGAGGTTCTTCAAAAAATTAAAAAGAGAAATACTTTATGATCCAGCAATTTCACTTCTGGGTCTATATCCAAAGGAAATGAAATCAAGATCTCGAGGAGATATTAGCACTCCCATGTTTATTGCAGCATTATTCACAATAGTCAAGATATGAAAGCCTAAATATTTGTTGATAGTTGAATGGATAATGAGAATGTAATACATACATATATATATGTGTACACACACACACACAATACACATGTATACACACATACATACTGGAATATTATTCATCTTTAAAGATGAAGGGAATCCTGCCATTTGTGGAAACGTGGATGAACCTGGAAGACTTTATGCTAAATGAAATCAGTCAGACTCAGAGAGATAAATGCTGCATGATCTCACTTATATGTAAGATCAATGACTTCTTAACTGCCAAATCAACTGGGCCCTTTGTAGCTTCTGTGTTACCTGATTTTTAGATGTGTTTGTTGATGCTGATTACTTTCTCTCATAAACCCTCACCTCCTTTCACTTTTTTGAAATGACATTTCTGGATTTTCTCCTTGTTGGCCTTTGACAGTTTATTCTCCTTTTCTTCAGGCTTTCTCTTGAATCAAAACTCTGATGATCCTTGGGGAACATCTTACTCTCCTTGGATAGTACTTCCTCTCTTGGCTTCACCTATTGATGATGATTCTTAAATCTTATTTCCAGTATATAACTCTCCTTTCAGAGTTAGATTTTACATTTTCAACAATCTCCTTGTCATCCTCAAATGAAAACTCCCTCAGCACATAAAACTCAAAATGCTCAAAATGGGAGTTATCATCTATCTCATTTCCTTAACATTCATCTCTCAATTCTAGTACGCTCATGCTCCCAGTTCGTGGCACTCTCATTTTTCTTGTTACTAGTGGGAGGCATCCTTGAATCTTTCTTCCTCCTTACTGTGAATGGTATTACCAATACTTGGTTTTCAGCCCATTCCTAGACACATGGACAATCCCATGTCCCAGACCCCTTACAATTAGTCTGAGCCTTGTGACTAATTCTAATCAGTTGGCTGTAGCCAAAGTGACAGGTGTTACTGAAAGCCAAAGCCAGTGTCTGAAACTCCATGTTTTTTTCCTTTTTATAATGACCCAAGAAGCTCTCTTTTCCAGATGGTGCTGTTATATGATAATAGAAACTTCATCAACTGGGTCCCTGAGTGAGTCTATGGAGCAGAACCCCTTCCCTGTATCAACTTAATGATAGACATTTAATATAAACAGGGTAGAAACCTTTATTATGGTAAGTAATTGAGATTTGGTGTGTATTTCTGACCTAGATTTACCACTGATACACATACCTCATTTAATAATAAAAGCTTCTTTCAAATTTCCCTTTTTCTTGTCCTTATTATCTTATTTCTATTCATGATTGCTTTTCTGGATTGCTTCCACAGCCTCCTGGCTGGGATCACAAAATACTCAGATTTTTATCCTTTCAAATTCATCTTCTACACATCTATCAGAGTGTTTAATTTAAAATACAAATATGACAATGTCACTGCCAGCTTGAATCTTTTAATGATCCCTCATTACCTATAACAGTAATTTTTTTAAACTTTGTTCTTCGGAACAGTTAATTGGTGCTCTAGAAAAAAATCCCTAAAAGACCAATGTCCTCAGGTTCAAGAAGATTGTGCAGTAAGGTACACTGTCTTGGAGATTTACAAATGTATATTGGTGGATATTAAAGTGTCATGTGGTAAAGAAATTAGTATAACTTTTTAAAAAATAACCCTTCTTCCAGTTACGGACTTCTAACCCTTTTTAGAAGAATTCTTTTAACATTAGCATATTAGAGTATTGTCTAAGCTCTTTCCCTGGCCTCAAGGTTCTTTATGTTCAACTTCTGTCTATTCCTGAAGGAATTCTGCCATGTTCTGCTTCACAGTTTATGCCTCAACAACATTAAATGTGTACCGATCTTACATATGTTGTACAGGGAAGAAATTAACTTTTGGCAGTGGAATTTCCTTCACCTGGAATGCCATAACCCCAACCCATGCCAGTCACTCATATAACTTATGGTTAATCTTTTAGGCCAAGTTCAGATGATGTTTGCTGCAGGAGGCTGTGTTGTAAGATATAACAGTAGAGCTCAACACCATGGGCTACCTTGATGTCTGGTGAAATTAGGAGGGCCTTCAATGACCTGCAAGTTTCCCTCTCTACTCTGCAACTGTGGATAAGGTCCCCTAGATTTCCAACTCACCTTATCATGAGGCACAGGTCCTGCTTACCCTGAATAATGGGTTTCAGTTCTCTGCCAGTCTGTGGAGTTATACAAATAAGCCAGTCATACCTACCCTGCCATTGTGGGAACCAGGGGGCACCTGCCCCTCTTTATAGTACAAAGCCTGCCTCACATAGCCCCTGATCATTCGCTCTGTTCCTGAGTATAAGCCTCCTCCCCGATGGGACTAATAAACTGCTGTTGGTGTGTTCTGTCCACTGTCAGGGGTTACATGTTCAGCCAACCCATAACCCTAGAGCAGGAATCCCTCTCTTGCCGACAGCATGAATAGAAGGCAATTAAAACTGAGATCTTCCGAGCCCCTTTGTCTCATGGTTCCCCTAGTTCCTTCTGACCCCATAAGCATTTCAGATGTATCTTTCCTTGAACTTGCCACATTTTAGCATAGTAATGTCTTTATGTGTCAGTTTCTGTATTAGATTGTGAACTCCTTCATGTCAGACACCAAGCCTTACTCACTGTGTCTTTCACATTGTTGTCACAATGCTGCTTGTCAATCTGATGGAAATATTGTGTCTTATTGAGCACTTTTACAAGTCAGAGTTCAAAGCTCCACAAGGTTGATACCGTTCCTATTTAGGGATGAGGAACTCGAGCCTCAATTGAGCAATCTGCCACGACAACACAGTGTTAAGAGGCAAAGCTGGATCTTGAGCCCAGGTATGTCTCTTCACTGTCATTTTTATATGTAGATGGAGGTACTGCTCTCTGTCATTGAGTCTGTGATATGCAGGTCACTTGGTGATGTGAGAGTGAAACTCATGCAGGTATGACTTTCCCTTTGTCCCCAAATTGGTAGGTGGTAGGTGGAATCAAAAAACAGGGGCAAAAGAGGTACAAGATACCCCACATTCTGAAGATCATCACAAACAGGTGGGACTACATTACATGTCCCTTCCTGGGTGGACTGAGAGGCAGCCGGCACTGTCATTTGAATCACCATTCCCACCAGCCCAAGTAAAAAGAATGGAAGAAAGAAGAGAGAAAAGGGGGTATGGAGAGAGAGAAAGTTAAAAGAGGCAAGAACAGATTGAGAAAATTGCCAGGGTGTGAGTTAATCAGCTAATAGAGAATGTTACGGCTGTGTCTTCACCTCTTTGCGGGGAGTAAAAGGGCAAACCATTTAAAGATTGGGAATACCTGCTAGAAAGGGACACTGCAGCTCATTCCTCCAGTGATTGTTTACTTAGGCACAGACTTTCTGATATGTCCCTGTCCCTACAGGGAAAAGGATGTGAGGTATTATGCGGGGCAGTGGAGGAGCACTCGCCTTCCACCTTTTGGCAAGATTAAGTTTCCAGTGGCTCAAGTTATAGGATCAGGGCATGAGTGTGTGTATGGGGGTGGGGAAGTGGGAGGGGTAGGGTGGTAGTTGGTGGTGATAGCTGTTTGTTTTCATATTAGGGAACTGTGTAATCAGGAAGCCCCACACCTCCCCAGAGCTCATTCCAATTCCCAAAGAGAGAGGCAGTCTTTTGGTGCCTGCTGTATAAGGACACGTTTGGTCAGACTAAGTTAGCTGGAGAAGCTTCAACACCTGACAATCACTTGGCTATTAAGCAAATGTGCTTTTCTTCCTGTATGCACATTCCTTCTCCCAATATGTAGTCTCAGAGAGGAAGGCAAGATGACGGAGCAGACCTTACCCCTCTCCTTCCCGTTGCAGTGCCGTGAGCTGCAGGCCAGGGAGCAGTGGTGGGGAGGAAGACACTGGGCTTTTAAACAGGACTGAGCTTTTGGTTTTTTGAGGGTATTTTTTTGGCGGGGGGAGTAAATAACAGAAAGTGGTTGCAAAGATATGGAACTTTTGCATATTTGCAAAGATAAGGAAGATTCATTAGCACACTGGGAGCCGCGATTGGAAAAAAACAAAAATTCTTCCTGTTTGTATCTGACAAGTCCTGACTGTTCGGTTAACCCGTCACCTAAGCAGATTGTTAAAGTGAGAGCCTCGATTTCTTCCCACAGTGAATTTAATTCAGTGAATAGACTGTGAAGAAAGATGTCTACTCCTTAGGAGAACACCTGAGAACTCATTCCTGTCCACTAGTTGTGATCCACTCACAAGCATCTTGGTGGCGTCCCTGGGATGTCAAATCCCAGAGTTTAGAGGCAACTACTTGCTTCTCCTGGAAGGGAGACCCTGGGAAGACAAGCAGCTAGGCACTGTTCTCCATCTCTAATGTTCCAGATTGTTGCCTACACTGGACAACAGAACCCATCTGCACATCACCTGGTGTACACGGCAACTTCCTGGAAACCCGGATGTCACAAATATCGTGAAGTCTCTTTCATCATGAACTTTCATTTTAGCACTTTAAACTTTGCTTGATCATTATTCTAATCCTGTCAACGTTCCCATGATATATCCTAAACCTAAACGCGAAATGCCAGGATGCAGAAAGATTTGTTTACCAGATTCTAAACAGACTTTTCATTCTTTGTAAAGTTTGAGGACAAAAATAAAATTTAATGTGTGTCTTTTTTTTAAAAATAATATAGAAAATCAGGTTGGGCAAATTACTTAGGAAATTGAAGAGAAGCATCTTTATGGTATGTCTATATTTAAACTTGATTTTGGCTCTTTTAGTTTGAGCTGTAAAATACAGTAAAAAAATGGAAAATACTGCAAAGATGAAGTCACAAAACAACCACTTTTTTTTTTTTTTTTGCATGTTCATGGCCAGTCATTATTATAAACATTTTTCCTACCGCCACTTTATGGAATACTGATGTCTTCACTTGTGGGTGTTATTATATTTTCATGACACCAATCATCACACGGGCTTAAGATGGTGTAAGATTAGGCCAGAGAAGGTTCTGGGTAGGCACAGTATATCAGAACTGGAAGGGAATCTGGAAATTAACTCTCACTTTGCCAAGTGGAAACTAAGGCCCAGAGAGATTAAGACTTGACTGAGCTCACACAATTGAGGAATGGTAAGTTTGAAATTAGAAAAAAGAATTAGATGAGGATATGGGTAGATTTGCGTGTTGACTTAATAATGGTTATTGTAAGCCACTCCTGGTTTAATTTTAGGCAATATAAATTTAACTGAGGAAATCACTTCTTTTGCAGAAATGTGTGTGTGTAAATAAAAAAAAAGAGAAGTGAAGAGGTAATTATTACAACTGGGGACTAGACACAACAAGAATAATTTAGTGATTAAATGAGTCCCACTGTTCATTTCACCGAAAGGGAAAACTACAGCTTAGAAGGACTATAATTTGCTCATGATCACACAGCTAGTTAGGAGCCGAACAAGATCAAGAACCTGGTCCCCAGGCTTGTGCTCTTCCCACTAAGCTACCTGCCTATATTCACTCTTTGTTAGAATTGAGAACACATTTTTAACATTCCCTAAAAGATAATAAAATTTTATTTCACTAAAAAAGACCAAATTAAATAACGTCAGTGGTCATAGACTACTGAAACTATTAGCTTTTTGTAAGAACCTAGATCAAGGGTCTGAAGCAATGTATGGTGAGAAAAGCAGGCCAAAGCTTGGATAAAAAGCACAGCGCCAATTACAAGAATCTACTGTGCTGAGAACTTGAGCTTGGCTCCCTGTTAAGATTTCTGAGAGGAAAGAGAACTACCTAGAGAATGGTTTTTCAACCTTGCTAATATTCTGTTTTGTGCTGGATACGTTTTGTCATAGAAGGCTATCCTTCTATGTACAGTGGGATGTTTAGCAACACCCCTGGATGCTAGTAGTGCTTGAAGCCCTCTTCAGTTACAGCAACCACAAATGTCTCCAGACATTTCCAAATGTTTCCTGCAAAAGTGCCCCAGTTGAAGAACTGCTGGCTTAGAGTGTTAGGCCTGAGCACATACGGGTGCTGGAGTGTAGACAATATTAGTTAGGTACAGGACCAGGAGACTGGAGAAAGGAAGCATGGCAGTTCTTGACTCAGTTACAGAATATTTATTTATTAACTCACATTTAGGCTGCATATACACACAAGCTAGAGATGAGATGTTAATCATGGGGCACATTTTTGGATGTCAACATAAAAGAGCCTCTGCGTCTGGGTGGTGATAGTAGTATGACATGGGGCTGGAAGCACTGCCAGAGCACTGCCTACCTCCCCAGTGCGATATATAATTATGGCTGATGACCTAGGGTTTTAGGGTCCTATTTAAGAAAATAACCTTACCTGGTGGGACAGAAACTGCTCAAAGGAATTTGGTTGCTCTCCACTTCCTTTTGCTTACTTTCTGTGAGCTAGAATGTGGATATGATCAGCCAGCCTTGACCATGTGGACAAGGGCAACTGCTTAGGGGATGGCATAGCCAAAAGATGAGAGGAACCTGGGTCTTTGGACATCCTTTCGGAGCAGAGCCACTCACTCATCCTGGACTACCCATCTACCTCGGGACTGTCACACAAGAGAAAAGCAGCGGTCTTCTCTGAGTCAGTAAATTGCGGGGTTTATTTGTTCTTGCAACCTAGTCTGTGTCTAACCTAGTACACAGCGACATGACTGAGGAAATTAAGTATGAAGATAGGTTGGGGACTGCAAAGAGCTGCCCAATGGGACAGTGAAAGGATTTGTCAGAAAGAAGAGCCCATGAAAGGAGTTCTAGGGAACATTTAACATTTGTCTGATTAGACTTCTCCTGCAATTATTGACCCTGGTCAGGTAGAAGGTCAAGTATGAACACTCTCCTTTTTGGGATAATTTAAGATTTGTATGAGAGCATAAAAGAACAGTAAAGTTTCCCTTTTCTGTCAGGTTGAGAGGTCTGCTTCCTCAGAATTGCCTTTGGTAGGTAAAGTAAGCTTTGACTTGAACTATATGCTATTTTTCTTCTATTTTCTTTCAATTCCTAGGATGATGTGTTAATGTGGGTACAAAGACATGATAGCTTCCTAAAGGTGCTTACAGTCTAATCAGGGAGACCTGAACTATATTAAGAGACACATGCTATAAAGAAGCATATGATACATTCACTGGTAAACAATAAGGTCTCTACAGAATAGTGCTTGAAATGAGTTTTGAGTGGCAGGGTAATAATAATGGAAACGCCTACTAATTATTTAGCACATGACATGTGGCAGCAGTATTTGGCAGTAGTTTTTGGATAAGCAGAGAGGAGGATAAAAGACATTTCACATAAGGGAATAATGAAGCTTAGAAGGAAGTCAGAATGTCCATGGTGGGTATGTCCAGGTTTTGCTGAAGGAAGACTTTATGCAGCATTGGGACTGGAAGACACCACATGACCTTGACACCTCAGATGATGACCTACTTACAGTGCTACAAGTTCATGTCACAAAATCTCAGAAAACATTTTAATAGTCTAAAAAGCAACAGAAATGGAAGCTTAATAGCACATGAAATCAGTTAAGTAAGTTGTGAAGCATAAATCACAGTACTATTGTTGCATGGCAGAGTAATCCTTGCAACTTCCCATCATCACAGAAACTAAAGTCAAAGAAAAATTATGAGTTGTTATTTCCTAGAGAAGTCTACCCTTGCCACATGATGTTATTCTTCTGTTATTGAAGAATACAAGAAGAAAGTATTTTTGGAAAGTGGGGGTGATATTGAGATCCTTTCCCCTTTCCACCTTGTGCTATTCTCCTAATGCTAGACTTATCCACCACTTGGAGTCAGACTTCAGATCTTAAATAGTTGAATTTATCCCATGGACAATGAGAAGCAATTGAGGCTTTTAAAATCAGTGGGTAGCATAATGAGAATGTCTTTGTAGAGAAATTAATCTGGTTGCAGTACTTAGAATACATGGGTAGAGGACAAAACTGGAGGAAGAGATGCTAGTTAAGATTTGTTTTTTTGCAATAATTCATGTCAATGTAATTTGAGGGCCATTAGGAAACATTGTCCTACTTGTGTGAGGGACAATTCATTTTCTGGTAGAGATTAGTTATGGGCCTTTACCTCCATGCACACCGAAGAGATCTGCATCTTGGGAAAATGGCTCACTCTAGATAAGTTTGGATGGAAAAGGAAGTCAGACACATTCTAGATAACAATGGCTTTATGAACCCTGGAGGTATGTCAAAATGGGGATCTGTAGACAGCCTTTGGGCAGTATGAGGGTACTGCATATTAGGGTGGAGAATGCCAAACTTAAATTTGCCTCTGACATGCTTTAACCTACTGTGTCATTCAGGATCCCAGCAGGAAACAGATGGCACCCTCAATGTTGAGGAGTTAATAAAAGGGCTATTTACAACCCTGACGACAGGGCTAGGAGAAACCAACAAGGGACGGCTACGTGTCCCTGGGCTAGTTACTGCCAGGGAGTTAGATACCAGCCACTCCCAGGACTGGAGGACAGGAGGAGAGAGCAGGTTATCTGTGCTCACAATTTAGAGGGAGTAGCTGCAGGAGAAGGCCATCGGGCAGGAGCTATGGCCTTGATAAGGAGATGGAGTCAGTCCATGTCAGTGAGGGAAACCCAGGAATAAATACCTTGATCTCACTCTACTCTTATTCTCTGATATTCTGCCCCTGTTTCTCACTGGTAAAATTAACCAGAAAGCTGTGAGTAAGCAGGCCCATGGACACAGTCCATTAAAGTCAACCTCCCAGAGCACAGAGCAGAGTGGACAAAGGTGGAGGGAGATGGGGAGTGGGGTGGGGTTGGGATGGAGCCAAGGGATGACATCTAACGTGAATCTTCCTGGTGTTGCCAGTTACAAAAACACAGGGTAGGAAGAGAAAATCCCTATCCAAAATACCTCTCCAATGGACTTCCTTTTAAAAAGAAAGTTATCCTGAAAATCGTAGAATTAAATGAATTCAAACTAAGTGGTAATTAACTAATGAATGAATAATAGATTAAACTGTAGGAACCTATTGAAAGGACAAGCAAACAAATTAAAAAAAATAAACTCTGTATCTTTGTCTAGGGCTCATTGTACCTAAACTGTGGAGATTTTGTTTGTTTTCTTATTGTAAGCAATTGTGGAGGTTGAGCTGGGATTAGAGCACAGTAGTGTTGTTTTTCCAGATGAGGACCAGAGAGGTAGAGGATGGACAGGAACCAAAGGTACTTTTTCAGAGTATGGCTTACTAGGAGCTCATCTCTTTCTCCTCTTTGGCCTATTGTTTTTGTTTCCTTATTGCATCAAGAACATATGCTGGGGTACAAATCAGCATTTCGACATCATGTTAGAATTTCTTGTTGCCATGGTGTATGTTGACTACTTAAATTTTCCCTATTTCTATTTTAGTTTGTTCTGCTTAATTCTTTAGGATTCCTGTTTTTCCCTTGTCTTCACTTTCTATCTCAAATTCCTTCTTTCCATTCTATTTTAAGGAAAGAATGAATTTTAAACAGTTTTTTAAAAGAATTTTATGCTCAACTTCTAAGTGTTGCTTTTAACTTGGATTTTCTTGTTTTAGCTTTTATCTCTTATCCCCCCGACTTTCATGTTTCCAGCTTTTTATCTCACTGGTTCTAGTGCTTTCATGTTTTTTATTTATCGTGCTTTTATCTTTAATCTTTTATCCCTCTTATTTTCATGTTTTAAATTTTTTAAATCTCACTTATTTTAGGTTTTTTTTTCTTTTCTTTTCTGCTGTTCTTTAGGTTTACCTTAATTAACATTATATTTTTTAGGCTAAAATTTTATTTTATTTTATTTTATTATCTTTTATCTTAGCCTTAATTTTATGCTTGAATTTGACCCTTAAATTTCCTCTCTGCCTTTATCATTTTACATAACTTTCTTGCCTATCACCTTTCTCTCCCTTTCTCCTTCTTCCTCTGACTTCTCCTCCATTTCAATCTTCTCCTTTTCTTCTTCTTATTCATCTTCCTGTTTGATCCACTTCCACTTCTACATCTACTTCTCCTGTTTCTTCATTTTGTAATTTGTTTTCGTTATTACAAGAAGGCTAGGAGCTTGGCAACATGAAAAAAACTCATCAAATAAACTGAACAGTTTGGAAGCCTTCTCCTACACATATTCCTGCAGCTACTTTTCTACTATCTCCTTAGCGACCTCCCAGTTCATAGAAAGGTAGTCTCCCCCCAAATCCTTACACCAAAATTCTCAAAATAATCTATAGCAATACCAGCTCCTTCTAGCCCCTCCTTTGTTGGTTGAGATCCTGTCTTAGTCCATTCAGACTGCTGTAACAGGACACCATAGACTGGGGGCGCTTATAAACAAGAGAAATTTATTTCTCACAGTTCTGGAGGCTGGGAAGTCCAAGGTCAAGGTGCTAGCAGATTTGGTGTCTGGTGAAAGCCTGCTTCCTTCTTCATAGACGGCCATCTTCTTGCTGGTAAGTCTCATGGCAAAAGGGGCAAGGGAACTCTCTGGGGTCTCTTTTATAAGGACACTAATTTCATTCATGGGGTCTTGGCTCTGATGACCTAATCACCTCCCTAAGTCTCCACCTCCAAATACTATCACATTGGGGATTAGATTTCAAATACGAATTTGGGGGAACATAAATACCAGCTCATTGTAGGTTCTAAGGATAAATCATTTGTTATGTTGCTTTCCTGATGCTTGAAGTTCATACTGTGTGATTTTAGACCATCTTTATCTCCAGTGATTAGATAAGAGTATCATTGGTGAGAAGTCAATTAGCCTCTTTGCTCCCTCGATCTCAGTACTGTTGCTGGGGCCCCTGGTTCATAAGACAAAATTTCCTTCTGTTCTGATTCAGTGTTCTGGAAGCTAGCTATGATTGATCCTAATGTCTGTCTGATCCTGTCAAGGTGAACACTGTTTCTCTTTTATGATCTTCTGCTTATTCTTTACAGCCTAGAGTGGAATTAATCACCTATGGTGCCCTAAGTGCCATGACTACCAGGTGGTCTGATGGAGCCTAACTTCAGGACTGCGTTTCTGTGAGCCATTTTTTTTCAAGATGGGCTTATTAACCTAAATAGAAAATTATCCCCCAGTTCATCTTTACTACATTTTACTTTAAAATGGACAGAACCTGTTACTCATTCTATTTCTATTCTGTATTGGTAACCTGGGGATCAGAAGCATAGACTATATTATAATAAGCCTCTTTCTGCTTACTGATATCCTAAAAATGACCTGAGAAAGTGGCCATGCTTCCTCTTTTTAACCCTGGGATAAAACATCCTGTAACCAGAGTGAGATTAGAAAACAAGGAAAAATAAGATGGACTGATTTTCAGGCCTGGGATGTGCCCTTCCTGCCCCAATTACTAACATGCACAAAGCTTGGCTAACTTCTAATTATCTATCATGGTATATGGTGGTCCATGGTGTATGGTATATAACATGGTAGTCCAGAAGACAGGCTCTGGGGGAGAACTGGGTTTGACTCCCAACTCTGACACTCATTAACGACATTGCACTTCCATGAAGAAGCTACTTAAACTCTTGCTGCCTCCATTTCTTTATCTTTATAATGGGTTTAATAATAACTTGATTAAGATGTAAACTGCTTACTACTTTACCTGGCACATTATAATTTCTCAATGAATGCAAACTATTACTATTATTTAAAACTCAGTTCAGGGGTTTCTGTCTTCATGAAATATTTCATGACTGAGCCCCAGGGGTGTGTTTGTGTGTGTCTGTAGGTACCTATTATTCATTCTATTTCTATCCTATATTGGTAACCTGGGGACCTACACACACACACACACACACACACACACACACACACACACACGCATGCGCACACACACACACGTTTAGACACATACCTTCCTTGTTCAATCTGGTGTTTCATATACCTCTTCTATGCAGCATTTTGTGCATATCTTTTTGTGGCATTTTATAATGTCCCAGTGGTATCTGTCTACATGTACCTTTCCTGTTATTTGATAAACATCTTAACCTCAGGGATTATGTCTTAGTCACCTTTATATTTTCAACATCTGACACAAGAGCTGGTAAGCAGCGCGTGTTTAACAAATATTTAATAAAAATGATGATGAATATTTGATGCCTAAGGACTTTTAATAACTACATCTTTGATGCCTTAAGGGAAAGGGTCTTCCTTTTACGTCCTGTGCAACAGATGGACAATAACCTAACCTCCTCTATGAACCCTATTTTGTTCTCTGAGTATCTAGATGGATAGGGCTTCTTGTAGTTAAAATTGTGGCCAGGTTAATGGATCACTACAGAAAGAAAAATAACTCTCTTATGACCTATAAAAATTTATGGCCAATTATAAACTATTCATTCCTTTGAAAATGTTCAAATACTACAATTCTGTGTGTGTTTAATAGTCTAGAAATGTGGGCAGATTCTGAGGTACTGTCATTAGAGATTTGAATTTTATGGCTGAGGCCATTTCCTTCATCTCATTATATCTCTCTTGCTACCACTTTAATCCCTCTTCCTGCTTCATAGCCAACGTTCTATAGAGCTGTCCACAGTGCCTGCGTTTCTTCACTACCCACCTACCCTACTCCAGTCTGACTTCAGTCCCATCACTCCCAAACTGTTTATGCCAATATGGCCATGACTCCCACTTTGCTGTAATCAGTTTTTCAGTCCTCATTTTACTTGACCTGTCGGCAGCATGTGACTCTGTTGTCCTTCTTGAAACTCTACTACATGGGCCTCCCTGACAACATTTTCTCTTAGTCAGGCCCCCACTTATCTGGAAGTTCTGTTTTATAATTCTTTGAAGGCTTATGTTCTCTCAAGGCTAGATCCTAGGCCTTCCTCTTTTTTCACTCATTTTCTCCCTAGACAAGTTATCCACGCTGTTGGCTTTTACAACTATCTCTACATTGGTAACTTCTGAATGTATGTCCAGCCTAGACCTGTGCTTTGAGCTTCAGACCCATAGTCTCACTGTGAACTTGACAACTTCAGTTGATGACTAGAGCTACTGCAAGTTCAATATCTTCAACATGACCTCTTGATCCCCTCATCTAAACCTATCATCCACAGTTGCACTAGTCAGATATTTAAGAGTCATCTTTGACATCTTCTTCCCTGTCTTCAGTATCTAATTTGTCATCATTTAAAAACTTTCAACACTGGAGTATCTCTTGAATCAGTTCAGTTTTCCCCATGTCCACTAATACCACTGTTTTCATGATTTTTGGGTAATGTTACTGCAATATTTTCTAAACTGGTCTAGTCATTTCCATTATGTACCTCTCCAGACTGTTTTCTGTTTTATAGAGGTGGAAGCCAGGTGACCCATCTGTTCATGTGTCTCCCACCTGCCCTCCCCCTTCAATTCCCTTAACGCTTTCTCATTTCTCTTGGGACACAGATCAAGACCTTTCACACAGCTCACAAAGCCCTTAGTGGAGTGCTGCCTTTCTTCTCTGACTTCTCCCTCAGGTTCTCCTCACTCTGACTCCAGACACTGGCTTCAGCTTTAGTGTCTCAAAAACCCATGTTTCTTTTTGCCACAAGTCCTTTACATATCTGTTGTTTCTGCCTGAATCTGGAATACTTTTTACCATTGTTCCTTTGACTAGTCTACTATCAGTCTATAAGATATTTTCATAGGCATGTTTTCATTTAAGTCCCCAGGAAAAATTTCTTTGGATATTAAGGCCAAAAAAAAAAATCATTGGAGTTATCTTGACCTCCTTATTTTATTCTGTTTTATTTTAATCTTACAGACACGATGAACCATTGAATGTACCATTTTGCCTTTTCACTAGCTTCTCAAGTGTCTACATTATATAATAGTTATTGGCCCAGGGTCTATAGCCAAATTAATTAGATTTGAATTCTGGCTCCTATATGCATTAGCTTTTGATCTTTGTCAAGTTACTTATCATTTCTGTGATTTCATTTTCTCATTTATAAAATAGAAATGATAATACTTATTCTCAAAGTGTTGTGAGAAGTAAATGAGTTAACATGCACAAAACATTTACTACAGTGTCTGGTGCATAGCTAGCACTTAATAAAAATTGGTATTATTATTATTATTTCCTATCTCATCAAAGCTTGAATTGCCAGGGTACTTCGTGTTAAGTTACTTCTGGGTCTTAATTGTATGGATTCTTGACTCAGTGCTCCATATTACTTTGCATGTAATAACACATATAGTATTTGAAGAATAGTTTTGATTGATCAAAATCAGATTCTATAGAAATAAATTAGACTCCCCATTGTAATGATAGACATTTTATATTAAAATAGGAAAGATATTATTTGTAGGACTAACTATAAAGGCATTGTGATTTGCTCCATAGAACTGTATAATCAAATCAATAGCAGAAGGTATCTTTGAAGCAAGGTTTTTATCTAAACACCCACCCCAACAGAAACATGGCCGCGCACCATAATTAGAAGCCAGGATTAGAGGCATGTTATATATTATCAGCACAGGCAGTGCCTTTCACACTTGTATGAAATTAGCTATTTTCTTACATATTTTAAGAGGTTGGATTCCATTTTTATTTTCTGACACCAAATAAATGGGGAAAAAATCAACTCTGAATTGCAGTGCTCCCGCAATCATTTAAAAAACATATGGGCAAAGAATAAGGTTATTCCTTAGGTTTTAAATCCAAAAAATGATCTTTCTACTTTCTGTACTCTCTGGATTTCAGAAAATGATCTTCCTTATCCTACATCACAGATGTCTCCGTAGCTACAGACTCCACCAGCAGAATAACAAGAGGATTCTCAAGATTAGGCTGCGTCTGTTCATTTTTTTTTTTTTTTTAAAGCTCGCCTGCAGAGAGTTGAAACAGCCAATGTCTTTGTTGTACATCGTGTGATTATATTTGGACAAATTAGGTGATTCTCTCCCTCCCCCCAACAATGTTGGTCAATGTAACAGGCTCCCGGAGTGAAACAAAATAGAAATTCATTTTTAATTCATGTCTGATGCAGAAGGCACACAGGCAGAAACACAGATCACTATTTTCTTTAAAAAAGAAATCACCATCTGCTTTGTGGAGGGAGGAATATTCAAGCCCTATCTAATTACAGCAAGTATTTTCAGTTTAGGATCTTTTGACCACAGATTACCCTCAGTTTTTCTTTAAAAGGGAATCTGAGGGTTTGGCTATTAGCAGAAAAGCAAAATGGGAATAGGGGCATGTTTTTGTCTAAAATTTTTAATAAGGTAAAATTGGACGTAAGGGCTAGCCCTACAGAAAACCATATTAAAAACAAAGTAAACAGTAAAGGATTAAAAATCTTTGTATAATCCCCACAATTCCCTTAAGGATTTAACTCAGTAGCTTCACTATTTGAATTCATATAAAAATGGTGCCTTGATTTTACAGAATGATTTCAGAGCAATTTCCTCACTTTGGGTCATGTTTTTTCAGCTCATACATTGCTCTCTAAGATCGTTAGGCACATTGGGAAGGCGGACTTAACTTTTCAGCCAATCAAGGACCATTGAGATGAAGTGAACTAATGCATGTGCAAGCACTTGGAAAAGTACAAAAGTATAAATGCAAAAAGGTTTCACTGCTATTAAATAACAAGGAAGAGTTAAGGTGGATTTTCCAAACACTTAGACCTTCACTTGCAACCATTGAATAGAAAGTCTCCAGATGAAAAAAAATGACAAATATTCCTATCACAGTGTTCATTGCTAAGAGGTGACTTCAGCCTTCACAATGCCGTCCAATCCCCCTAAGGTTTGAAACATTTGCAAGAACTATGAGATTATAACTAAAAGCGATCAGTCCTTGAAAAACAAGAATATTTTGAGTAGCTGTTTCACTGTGTCATAATGCAGTTTGTTTCATTTGATTCTCCCAATGGGTTTAAGAAGTATTGGGAAACTGTAGTGCAGCTAGTTCTGGTATGTCTTGGGGAAAACACAATATAAAATTCCCATGTAGCTGGGCATCAATATCCCTAAGCTACTTAATTAAAACATAGGAGACCTTGGTTGCTAATTATATTAAGGTTAGCATTTTGATGGTGGTTGTGGGCAGGACTGGTCTTTTAAAAACTGAGGGGACCCATAAACAAACTGTAAGATGTATCACTTAAACTCAGAAAATCCCTGAGGCTACGTTTATATTCAATGTTATCCAAAATGTTGCATTGAATTTACTACTGTTATGGGCTGAATTATGCTCCCTCCAAAATTCATATGTTGTAGTCCTAACCCCCAGTACCTCAGAATGGGACGGGCCGCGTGCAGAGATAGGGTCTTAACAGAGGTAATTAAGCTAAAATGAAGTCATTAGTGTGGATCCTAATCCATTATGACTGATGTCCTTATAAGAAGAGGGAATGTGGATATATACACCTACAGAGAGAGTTCTGCCTCCAGGCTGCCTCTGGACTTCAGCTGCAACATTAATTCTTCCCTGGGTCTCTGACCTGCTGGCCTGTCCTGCAGATTTCAGACTTGCCAGCCCTCAAAATTTTGTAAACCAACTCCTTAAAATGAATTGCTCTATATATACATATACACACATCCTATTCTGCTTCTCTGGAGAACATTAACTAATACAATTACCTATAGACACTTACAACCTAAAAATTATGAGTACAAACTACCCCTAAATTATATACTCATTTAGTGGCTGAGTGTATAGTTTTGGAGTCACAATGATGGGTTCAAATTTTGGCTTTGCCATTTTCTACCAATATGTCTTTGAGCACACCATTTAACCTCTCAGTATCCTCTTTTGTAAAATGGAAATAACTGGGTTGCAGTGAGAATTTAATGAATAAAATGTTTTTAAAGCATTTATCAGAATATTTTACCACATCATAGACTCTCAAAATATGCTAGTTGTAATGATCATTATTGCTATTATTTATATATTGTTTCAGTGATGATTCTTAGTTGTGGGCCATAGAATCGACAAGGTTATTAAAAGATGTTAGGAGGCTCATAGATTGCCTGAGTATCAGAGAGCCAGGCTCTGAGTTTGCAAAGCCAGGAAGCATTGCCAAAAGAGATGCCATAGAACTGGTCCCATGAGACCCCACTGCTATTGCCCAGGACATTGCTTCTATCATTAACAACATCGTGGCTGGAGACCAGATGAGGCCACTAGAACCATTCTAGCAGCTGCTGTTATGAGGCCATTCTGGTCATAGCAGATTCTCTGTTCTCCTTTCCTCTTTATGTCACAAACTTCTGATTTGATATTTGCAACATATGTGAATCAATGGTAGAACCTAGGTCTGTCTCATGTCCAGATGCAAGGGGGGCTGGGAAAACGAGTATCAGGGATTTTCAGTTTTGATATACTAGAGAAAGGCTCTGCCTTATAGGATATGGGGGGTGAGTGGGGGTGGGTATATAAGACAGAAATGCTGAGTATTCAAAAAGTGACCAATATTTACCATATGTAAAAATGGATATTTAGAATCAGCTGACCACTGGTCACAGAAACTCTTCTCTTTACTACTTTTTTTTTTTTAAATAATTCTTTTCTAATCTCTGTTTCCTTTTCCACCATTGCTTCGGACAACTCCCAAACTCCTATGCCCAAACTTCTCAACCTTTTTGTGTATGTTGAGTTGGTTTAGGAAATTCTGTGTGACAAGTGTCACATGATGGGTCTAACATTATTTCATTGCTTATGAAGATATTTCATTACGATTGCTAGGAAAAGCACCTCATTACAAGAGAAAAAGGTATTGAGAAACATGAATTTTGGAATCTGAAAGAGCACAGTTGGTATTCTGCCTTTGGCTCAGCATTACAGTGACCACTGGCACATTTTTTTATGTTGGGTCTTCATTTCTCCATTTGTAAAACAGGAATAACAATAAATTGATGACCCTGAAGGATACTGGTGGAATTGGGCATAATGTATGTCACGTAGTGTGGAACTAGGCAAAAATGGGACCTGCTGTTATCATTTCTCTTCGGGGCATCAAAAAGACCAATGAAACAATATTTTAAATTTGATTTTATCAGATTTTTATCCACAGAGCAACAACAAGTAAATGTCAATTATTTTGAATGGTTCCTTTTTTCCTGGGTGACATTACATGATGGAAACTTTTTGGATAAAAAACCAGTTTTCTTTCTTTTTTTTTTTAAAGATTTTATTTATTCATTTGAGAGAGAGAGTGCGAGCAAGAGAGCACAAGCAGGGGGAGTGGCAGAGGGAGAGGAAGAAGCAGACTCCCCACTGAGCAGGGGACCCCATGTGGGGCTCCATCTCAGAACTCTGAGATCATGACTTGAGCCCAAGGCAGCCACTTAACCAACTGAACCACCCAGGCACCCCTAAAAAAAGTTTCCTTTTTTTTTTTAAAAGCTAAATCGACATTTCCCAATGCCTTTTTATAAAGGTTTAGGACCTACTCTCTCCTGCCAAATCAAACCAGCACCCTCACCAAGCAAGGAGCACAAAAGCTATCTTACTTATGACAAATACTTTCAACTCCTAAACATACTATTTCCCCATTTCTTCTTTTGTCTTTAGTACAAATGCTGCTAGAGAGGCACTGAAGACAAGATTGAGTGAGTCCCTGATTGGCCATTGTCAGTCAAGAGATCTTTGCCTACAATTTGCACCTTGGAAGAATATTTGGAGACCAAAAGTTGAGGAACAGAGGATATTCTTATAATAGCAAACTGACTTTCCTAAATACATGTACGCATGCAATAATTTTCTTAAATTTTTTTTTTGGTTTGTTTGCATCCTGAAAATTAATGTGGGTGAGTCATATCTATTTGCTCATTCCTTTATTGGAAGATTCATTTAATGAGTAATTGTCAATTTCAAAGCCAGATGGTGGTTTATAGATCAGCTGGACAGCTAGCCTGTGATATTTCTCATGTGTATTTGGTCTTTGTTCAAAGTTACTGGCTCACAGCTCCCCAAACCCTTGGAATTCCTGAGAGATAAGAACAATGGGAACATCTTTTGTCATAATATTTGGTCCTTCGTCCTCAGTTCCCAAAATGCTTCAGAGCCATAAAGGTGAGATGGGTGTCTTGTTATTCATAACAAGCCCCTTTCCACCACTACTAGGTTTACGTGAATGAGGTGACTTTGGGAAAGCACCTAAGGTTGGGAGCTTGCTGCCAGTGTAGCCAATTATGTGATTAGAGGGTTGGAACTTTTTCTCCTACCTCCTTAACCTCTAGGCAGGGGAGAGGGGCTAGCAGTTAAATTGATCACCAGTGGCCAATGATTTAATCAGTCATACCTATGTAATGAAGACTCCATAAAAACACAAAAGGATGGGGTCCAGAGAGCTTCTGGATTGGTGAACAGGTGGAGATTTAGGGAGAGTGGCACATTCTGAGGGCATTAAACCTCTATGCCCTTTTCTTGGACCTTGCCCTATGCATCTCTTCCATCTGGCTGTTTCTGAGTTATATCCTTTCATGATAAACTAGTCACCTAGTAAGCAAAATATTTCTCTGAGTTCTGTGAGCTACTCTGGCAAATTAATCAAACTCAAGGGGCAGGGTATCATTGGCACCTCCTATCTATAGCTGGCTAATTAGAAGTGCAGGTGACTGGCCTGTGAATTGGGTTGGGGCACAGTCTTGTGGGACTGAGCCCTTCACCTGTGGGATCTGGCATTATCTCCAGGTAGTGTGAGAATTGAGTTGATTGGAGGACACCCAGCAGGTGATGGAGAATTGCTTGAGTGGGAAGAGGAGGAGAATTACACTCTAGAACTGATGAGCAGAACCTTTTACACACCTTAATCAAATTCAGTATTTTTGTTAAAAGGAAGTGTTCATTCATCCATTCAAATATTCGTTCAAAACTTATTTATCGAATGCCCACTAGGTGCCAAGTAGTTTGCTACGTGCTAGTTAATGATAGACACATTCACTGCACGCTGATTATGTGCCAGGCCCTGTACTAGTTGCTTTACATGCATTTAATCTTCACACAAACCTATGAGGAGCACATTATTTTATAGATGGGGAAGCACGGGTTTAGAGGAGTTAAGTAACTTGTTTAAGGTGACATAACAAGAAAGTGGAATAGCTGTGGGGTCCATCTGACTGCAGGGCCCAAACTCAACTGCTGTTCTACAACTTCTCAGGAGAGGTCCATCTTGTGACTTACACAGTTGATGAACCAAATGGCTATATCAATTTAAATGTACAGCAGGAGAATTACTACTCCCTCAGGGCCCTTGATATATCTGCACTAACGGTGCTAACACTTTCTATAAATTAGGAAAACGGTAATTAGGCCTACCGAGTTGGAATCCAGGGAAAGAAATGGTACTGTAATAGTTATAGCCACAGATAGGGAGGCAAAAGCCATAGAAAGCAATTTATTGGCTTACTGAATGACCCCAGGAAGTCTTTAGACCATACTGTTTCTCTGCTTTAGTCTCTAAAAAAGTAAACGATTTCATCTCCCACCTTCTGATTCTGAGGTTATTTTCATTTGTGAAAATGGAGTCTCTTCATTCTGAAAGGATATGATCAAAGTCTGAAAAAGTACAGCAGAAATATATAAAATAAGAATAAACTTATTCACATACACCTAGACAATCAAGGATATATCCCTTGAGTTTGAAGATGATACTGCTATGCTACTAAGTGTTGAACAGAAGAAAGTCTGGAAGCTAGAAAGCAGATGGTCAAGTGGAAACTGTCTTAGCACATTTAAGCAAACCAGAATCTAAGCTGGCAATGGGGAAAAGCTAAGAAGCATTCCATTTTCATTATGGAGACTCTTCAGAAAATCTCAGCAGTTTCTGAGCACCAGCTACCTTTGAAAATCAGGGTGATAAATGTCTAGCTACAGGGAATTCCTTAATTTAACTATGGTACATCCCCACAATGGAACATGATGTAGTTGTATAAAAACAATGAGGAAGATCTCTATGATTGGTATGGAGGGATGCCCAAGATATATTGTTAATTGGAAAAGCAAAGTGTGGAATGACATATGGAATGTCAATCTTGTTAAGAAATGGGAAAAATAAAACTATATACTTGTATATGCTTGTATTTGCATAAAGAGACTAGAAAGATAAATAAGAACCTAATACAAATGGTGAAAAGGGGTGAATTTGGAAGGGAGTCTGTGTAGGGTGAGACTTCCCAATATTTACCTTTTAATTTTGTTTTTATTTTTTAACTATGTAAATGCATTGTTATTAAAACATTTTAAAAATAAAGTGGTGAATAACACATATCTGAAAAAGGATTGGTATTTAAAATAGATAAAACTCTTAAAAATTGAACACTAAGATGACAACCCAAATAAAAAGTAGGCAAAAGATCTGCATAGACACCTCACCAAAGAAGAAATACTGGTGGGAAATAGGTATATGAAAAGATGCCTAACATCATAAATCATCAGGGAATTGCAAAATAAAATGGCAATGAGTTAGCATTACACATCTACTGGAATGGCTAAAATCCAAAACACTGACATTACCAAATTCTAGCAAGGATGTGGAGCGGAGGAACTCTCATTCATTGCTGGTGGGAATGCAAAATGATACAGCCACTTTGGAAGACAGTTTGGCAGTTTCTTACAAAACTAAACATACTCTTACCATACCATCCAGGAGTTGTGCTCTTTGGTATTTACCAAAATGAGTATAAAACTTAAGTCCAAACAAAAACTTGCACATGAATGTTCATAGTGGTTTTATTTGTAATTGCTAAAACATGGAAGAAACCAAGATGTCCTTCAATATGTAAATAGCATAAATGGAATATTATTCAATGCTGAAAAGTAATGAGCTATCAAGCCATGAAAAGACATGGAAGAACTTTACATGAATGTTAGTAAGTGAAAAAAGCCAATTTGAAAAGCCTGTTTGCCATAACGCTATAGGCTGAATGTTAGTGTGTCTCCCCCCATCCTCATCCGTTTGTTGAACTCCTAATGCTCAGTGTGCTGGTATTAGAAGGTGGAGCCTTTGGGAGGTGATTTTGATGATTAGCTCTGCTCTCATGAATGGGCTCAGTGCCCTTACAGCAGGTCCCAGGGAGCTCCCTTGCCCCCTTTGCCATGTGAGAACATGACCATCAACATGAACCAGGAAGTAGGTCCTCACTAAACATCAAATCATCTGGTCCTATGATCTTGGACTCCACCTCTACAACTGTGAGAAATAAATTTCTGCTGTTGATAAGCTACCCAATCTATGGTATTTTGTTAAAGCAGCCCAAAGAGACTAAGACATTTATGATTCCAACCATATGGCATTATAGGTGTTTCCTGATTAGAGTCCAATCTGACATTTACCATGATCACACGACTTCATCATAAGCCTCATCATTATGAAATTTAGAATATTAGGAAACAAAAGAAATATCCTAAAACGTTGCAAAGGAGAAATCTGTCCATATATAGAGATTCAAGAATTAGAATAGCATTGACCTTCTTAATAGAATATCAGAAGTTAGACACTAGAATATTGCCTTCATAAATACAAAGGAAATTGATATCTTACCTAGGAGTCTATATACATAAAAAAGTCAATCAGTTGTCAAGAGAGAATAAAGGCATTGTCAGACACACAAAGTCTCAAAGTTAGTCTTCCCTCAGCTACTCTTAGGAAGCTACGGGGGAAAACTCCACCAGGATGTAAATTAAGGAAAAAGATGATGTGGAATTCAGGAAACAGGCTTCCATACTAAAGATAGACCAAAAAATAAAAATCCCTAGGATGATGGGAAAGAAGATCCTAAGATGGTAATGGTGCAGGCAGTTCTGAAGAGCAATTAGTTCAGATGCAAGCAAGAGAACACAGAGTTCGAGGAAAGATGTCCCTAGGAAGATTAATTTGATAGATCACTTGTGTGTTTGAGAAGAGATGTACACCTAAAACAAAGAATTTGCAGATGATTTAATAATGGAAAAGAAGCTAAGTAGTACAGGAGAGTAAGTTTGGGCATAGTCTACTAAATAGCTCAGCTGTGAATAATGTTCATAGAATTGCAATAATGTGAACACTAAATATCAGCATAATTAAAAATTTAATTACAACCAGGAATTATATATTAAAAATATTAAATATTTACCACTTGGTGTGGTATGGACCACAAAATTGAGGTATAGTAGACACTGGGTAATGCTGAAGGAACCCACTGTGCCAGGCATCACTCCCTTCCTTGTTGGATTGTAGGAGGAGATTATCTGGGGGGTGGGGGGATGGTCTCTGGGTGAGGCCAGGCTAATAGAGTAGAGGTGGGTCTTGGTAGTTTCAGAGCAGCAGCTATTTTTCTACCTATAAGAAGTATTTCAATATATTTTTAAAAGACTTTATCTATCTATCTATCTATCTATCTATCTATCTATCTATCTATCTATTCATTCATTCATTCATTTCTTCATTCATTTATTTAACAGAGAGATAGGGCCGGAGAGCACAAGTGGGGCAGGGCGGGGGGGAATGACAGAGGGAGAGGGAGAAGCAGGCTCCCCTCTGAGCAGAGAGCCTGATGCAGAGGTCAATCCCAGGACCCTGGGATCATGACTTGAGCAGAAGGTAGATGCCCAACTGACTGAGCCACCCAGGTGCCCCTCAATATTTTAATAATAGCAAATATGGGTTGATTATTAGATATTAATATCAGGGAGACGAAGGGAAAAGGTTTGTAAAAGTGCTGGTGGGGGGATATGGGAGTGTATAAAAAGGTATGTATAAAAGTGAGAAACCAAGAATTAATAGTTCAAGTGATGTTATTTAGAAATGTGAAGGAAAATAAAAAGACTAAAGGGTTGAAATCAGTTACTGCTGGTTAATGGAAAGGGAGGGAGGCAGTGTGTAGTTGGGGACAGAGAACTGCTGTTTTTATAACAGATCTTGGAAAACTATTGAATTCTTAAACCATGTATATGTATTACTAACGAAAGTGAAAACAGAAAGTGATGCCTGCTCTGGATCAGGCCCCGTGATATTGCAAGATAGATATGATTGTTCCCATTTTACTGTAAGGAAGCAAAGTTAATTGACAGACCTGGTGTCTTTTCTTCTATACCACTTAGTCTATCAAGTTGGGAAAAGGAATATTTTTTATATATTAGAAGATAAATTCAAGGCATTTACGTCAAGAAGACTTCCAAACCATTAACTTAAATTTCTTGATTCATCTGAAAAATAAGTTAGCAATTATTATGTACTTGTGACAGAAATATCAAAGGAACCACTTAGGATTCATTCCCCCCAAAATGTGGCTTGACCCTACTGTCAGAGAAAATACTGAAATAGAAGGATCTTTGATGGAATTCATTATTACATTTTTATATTTTTAGTAGTCTTTGCTTAATTAAAACACATTGGAAAGCAACTGGATTTAGAAGTGTACCATGAAAGATCTCTGAGACTTCTATACTTTCTTATTAAACCTGCATTGCTCTGAGGAAATAAGCAAAATATCCAAAATAAGCAAATTCAAATGCATAAACCAAAAAACTGTGACTATCAAAATATTAGTCAGACAATAGGCTAATTAGAATGTATCTATATGCTCAGAATCAGAAGAAAACAGTATCTTAAAAGACAAAATTATTTGGTGACATTAGCAACAAAGTCAATGATTTATTTTGGCTTTTGGTTTGGCTGGGTTGGATATTGTTTTGTTGGGGAAACATAATAGACATGCTTGGCCTAAAATGGAAGGATTAGATGAGAATTAGATGAGGGGGGCTACTCTATTTGGCTGGCTTTGGAATAATCCTGTGATTACCTGGTTCATGATTTTCCTGTCTGACAAGGGCAGAGAGCCATAGATGTGATTCTTTTTTTGACCTTCATGGCACTTAATAGAGTAGCAACATGGTAGGGCACCATATCTGTTGAGTAAATGAATGACTGCAAAACCTAGCCCAGCACTCACTGATTTTTCCACAGAGCTCTAAGTTTGCAAAACCAGCATAATCTCTAATTTCTATGCATTTCCTAAAATATGCAAAGAAACTTTTATCTCATTCCATTTCATTTATTCATTCACTCAACAAATCATTATTGAAGGAATTCTCTGTCATCTTTTAGTCAAAACCAGCACAGAAGGAACCATTATTTTCTTCTCTTAAATCATGTGGAAGTTAACTGCCCTCATTGGCCAAGATCATGAAATATTTCAATTTACAAGCTATGAGATGACAAGGAGCTCAGAGTTGATTTGTTATCATCACATCATCAGGGTTCATAGCACTCTGAATATATTAAAAAGGGTGATTATTTTTCTGGATCTGGATGGCATGAATACTACAATACAGTCAAAACTTGTCAGGTGGCAGTTTTTGCTCTTTCTGGAGGCTACTATCCTGATATCATATTATTATTGTGATGTCAAGAAGGCACTTATTGAGTGCTTATATGTGGTAGAAATTTCCTTAAAGCAACCTCATGAGATAAGTATTATTGTCCCTATTTTACAGGTGAAGCAAATGAGGCACAATGTGGTGTAATGAGGAACTGCACAGGTCATAAATCTGGGATCAAATCCAGAGAAGTTTGGTTCTTACACCATTCCTTTTCTACCATGCTACAGAGGAGTTGGCTGGTAGGGCTTGTTATCTTCGTAATAAATTAAAGCCAGCTATACTAAAATTGTACACATAAATTGAAATGACTTGAGGAAGTGTATATTGAAAATCCAGTCTTGAATAGAGTTAGATATATATTCACTAATGAATACCTTTAGCCTCATTATGTATATGTAATCTAATCCCCAGAGGAAAATATTTTAAATAATGAGAAAATAAGACTGATGTGATGTTCTTTTAATCAAATGAAGTATATAGTTTTTCAAGCATTAAGTTAGCTGAGACCAATAAAGCATATTGAAGTCATCTTGCAAACGAGTGTCTTGTACTCTGAAAAGTATAGGTTATTATATTCCATCCTTAGCATTTTCATAGGCACAAAGTCAGAAAGTAGTTCTAAAATGAATTAACAACTAACAGAAGCAAAGACCACTATATGTGAGAGGTCTCTAAGTTGTGTGTATGTGTAAATATATTCTGACATATTGTCACAATCTTGATGAGAGAAATATATCACAACTCCCTAGGGTCTGAGAATTAGTAACAGATCCAAGATACCTGTTCTTGAAAAAAACCAACCAACCAACCAACAAACAAAAAACACAAAATACATGTTCTTTCCTCTGTTCCATTTTGGACTTCAACTTTTTTTTTTTTTTTTAGTAATATAGATGTTCACTTTTTTATTAGAAAAAAATTACATGGTTCCACATCACAAAATTTAACATCTTTCCATTAAATATCACACAATTCTCATCATTATGCTCTACAAACACCCTAAAAAATGTGGAGTTTCTAATGATATTCAACAACAACAGGGTCCATAAATTTTAACTAAGAAACAGCTGCAGAAATGCGTGTTGGGCAATCATCTGTGTGTGCCACAAGAGCTTGGGGCCAACAGATGGTTGGGATTCTGCCTCCATGGCCTGGACTCCTCCACCTACAGTCAAGTCCTTCAGACCTTCAAAGTCCATTAGCAAGCAACTCCCTTTAAAAGAGGGAAGCTCCCAAGAGGTGAAGGAGGCAGGAGCCACTGAGAATGGAATGCCTCACACAGAGATATACATATAGCTGTTTCATGAGTAATATATATATATATATTTTTTCTCCTCCTCCTCCTCCCCCTCCACCTCTTCCTTCTCCTTCCCATTCTCGCCCCCCCCCCCCCCCCCCCCCCCCCCCCCCCCGCTGCGCCTTCTCTTTCTTCTTCAGGTCAGAGTCCAAGGTTTACTTTCTTCCTTGGTTTCTCCAACTCCACATGCTGTAGTTTTCTTCCATTTCTCTGGCTGTTCCTTCCTTGTCTCCTTTCCATTCTCATCTTATTCTGTGCCAGTCATTAAATATTGGAGTTCTTTGAGCCTCCTAAACCCTCTTCATTCCTCACACTGCATCTCTCTTCAGGGAAACTCACCTATGCCTACAGCTATGATTATCAAAATAGTCTGATGATCCACGAACTTATATCTTCAGGGTAGACCTCTTTCTGTTCTGCAGACTTATCCCATACCTCAAGATATTCAAAACTACACTTGTGATCTCTTCCTTGTCCCCAGCTGAGAATTCAAGACACCATTCTTCTAATTTTTGATGAATGACATTCTTGTTCATCCACTAATACAGACAAACCCCCAGACATTGTAGGAGTCATTATGTATTCCTCCATCTCTTTCTCTCAAATTGAATTCTTTACCAAGTCCCATCTGTTTTTCCCTTTTAACTCTGCCTTGCTTCAATCTAATCCTTCCCATTTCCATCCTGGTCCAAGCTAGTGTATCTCCATGGTCCATTCTGATAGTCTTCAAAATGCTTAATTTGCTTTCTTCACTCACATCAATCTCTTTTCAATACTGTAGTTACAGTGACTTTTCAAACACAAATCTAATTATGTTAGCCCTCCTTCCCCCAGCTCAAAAATCCTCCAGTGATCTAGTGCTTTTAAGATAAAGACAAACTTTCTACAAGATCCTGTCGGGTAGGTCCTCTACCTACATTCCTAGCTTCAACTCATAAGATGGTCTTTTTTCTCTAGCTGCTACAAACATAATAGATTTACTTCTGTCCCTCATGTTTGCCAACATCCCTCCTGCCAGAGACTCTTGAATTTGATGTTTTCTCTGCCTGGACTGTTCTTTTTTCTCCTCTTTGCCTAGTTAACTCCTTCTTAGCCTTTAGATCTCTAAACAACAGACACATTCTCAAGGAAACTCTCTTTACCTCCATAAGTCCAATCCTCACTAATTTACTCTGTAATAGCATGAAGTGCCATTATTTCATAGCTATGTTTACCTTTATTGGTGCAAGTCTTTGATAAATGCCTTTCTCTCTTCCCTGCCTGGAAACTCCACTAGGGACAGTAGGAACCCTCTCTACTTTTGGTCACCACTGTCATCTAGAGTGTCAGGCACTACCCAGGCTATGAAAACTGCTTGCTAGATGGATTACTGAAATAATTAACTAGTTAACGAAACATTTCTGATTATTTGATGCCAATTCTAGAAACAGTGTATGTTTTCAAGAGAGAATATTCAATTATTCAGAGAATGGAGGAAGTCACATAGTTTGGTAAGATCGAATGTAAATTTTAATAGTGTAGATAAATGTTTCACTAGGTACTGAAAGACACCATATAGATGGAGGGTTACACTTATGATAATACTGAGTGGCAGTAACCGGCTGGAGATACCAGACTGATACTTAAGATTTCAAGAAATTGTCCACATAAAGTATCATGTCATCTGCAAAGAGAGAGAGTTTGACTTCTTCTTTGCCAATGTGAATATCTTTTATTTCTTTTTGTTGTCGGATTGCTGTTGCTAGGACTTCTAGTACTATGTTGAACAATAGTGGCGAGAGTGGGCATCCTTGTCGTGTTCCTGATCTTAAGGGAAAGGGTCTCAGCTTTTCCCCATTGAGGATGATATTTGCTTCTTTTCATAGAAGGATTTTATGAAATTGAGGAATGTTCCCTCTATCCCTGTACTCTGAAGAGTTTTAATCAGGAAAGGATGCTGTATTTTGTCAAATGCTTTTTCTGCATCAATTGAGAGGACCTTATGGTTCTTCTCTCTCCTCTTATTAATCTGTTCTACAACACATAGATTGATTTGCGAATGTTGAACCACCCTTGCATCCCGGGGATAAATCCCACTTGTTCATGGTGGATGATCCTTTTAATGTATTGTTGGATTCTATTAGCTAGGATTTTGTTGAGAATTTTGGAATCCATATTCATCAGGGATATCGGTCTGAAATTCTCCTTTTTGATGGGGTTTTTGCCTCGTTTGGGGATTAAGGTAATGTCAAGAAATTTTCAATCCAACTGTGAAAATTAGCAGTTGTGCTCATGTTCATTGCTAAACTCAAAGAGATTGCAGCCTGAAACAGATCAGTAAGTTTGATTTTAACCGGGTTACATATGGCTCTCTACATTCTTTGATTTTTTTTCCCCCTCCAAATTATAAACAATTGCCCTTTAATATTATCTGGGTCCTCTCAATGTTTTCATTAAAAAAGAAGATATCCAGCTTCTGGTACTCCAACCACATAATACCATGGTAGAACCTGACCAATTTAGGTTTCCTTTTACACCCAGGCTCAGTTCTTTTCTCACACTCCATAACTAATTGGTGACCTGCCCCAGAGCAGACAGAAGAGGGCAGTGTCAAAAAGCACAGTCTTGTGAACTGGATGGCCTGATTCTCCTTCAACCAGCTGCAGGGCTCTGAGCAGCTCACATCTGGCATCACCCACCGGTACCTCCTATCTAGAATTAGATCATTGGGTTAATGATTCCATAATCTTAAGTTCACTTTCAAACTCCATGATTCTTGTAGGAATTCCATTTTTTTAAATTGTGTTTTAGACTGTCAACCCAAATGCTTTTGTTTCATAATCTAAAGCAACAGCCCCTAAAAGACAGAGAATCTAGCTTGTATAAAGGTTAAAAACATTAGCTGTTGAGTCACAAAAGACCTGGGTTCAAAGTCTCTGGCATTAACTAGCTGTGTAATTTTGAGCAAGTCACTTAAAGTTTTGAGCCTTTGTTACCACACCTAGAGGCTAGCGATACTTCTTTCACAGAGAAGTTGTAAAGATAATATGAAATATGTTAACACATGTAAAGCACAACACCTGGCACATAGCCAACAATTAAATAGTAATGTAATTACAATTTTTATTTATAATAAGAGATAGTTCTTACTATTCCCTGTGACCCTGTGTATGCTCTCTAGTAAGTATAGACATCATTTTCTGGTATATACAAGACAGGTCAGGCTGCAAATCTCTGAGCCTCATTTGAGCACCAAAGTCCATCAGTCATTCTCAGCCATTCTCTGAATCAGAACAGCTGACACAATCTTCAGTGAGGTCATTATTTTTAGCTTTGGAACTATTAGAAAGTCTGCAGGGGATTTTCACGGCATTCAACAAATTAGCAAAGGTCATCAAAACAAATGCGCTTACTGAATTCATTGGCTTGAAATCCTATCAAACCAATGCTGTCATATTAAATCCAAGAACTTTCTACTGGCACTATTTCCATAAAAAGGATCAAGTTGAATTGTGTTTAGATTTGCTCCATTGTTACCACATTTTAAAATCATAAATTTTGACGGCAAACTGACTTGTCTCCTATACGCACCTCTCCTACCACGTGGTCATGTGATTTTTAGCTAGTCTAAAATCCCTCATTCTCCTTGTCTGCCCAAGTTCAGGTTCCATCTCCTTCCGGAAGCCATTCCTAAATTCTGTAACCTCTGATCTCAGCTCTGTTTGGGTCTTGACCCAGACAATTTTTTTTTCTTTTTTAAATTGGGTGGGTGTGATTTTGACCCTATTCAGCCTTGGACAAAGGCATTAAACATGATACAGTGAGGCTCCTACATTTTTACAGATGCCCTTAATGACACTCAGCTCTGCTTGGTTGATTATTCAAGCTTGTAGAACAGCCATCAATCGGTATGACAGACCATCTACACCATGGGCTCTTGCCAGACATTATAATGTTGAGCTCCTTGCTTCCCATATCTCCATAAATGTTTTGGAAGAAATACTTGAGGGTCAGGCAATTAATCCATTTCTCTATATACTCTAAATGATGCCTTTGAATCAAGCCAGACCACAAGGTTGCTGGATCCTTCAGCAACATCATTTTGGATCCAATATGATTGCTCTACTGAATTGTACTTTGGTGTTGTGCCAAGGGACCACACTGATGGATTATGTTAAGAAAGAACAGGATGAAACTCAGAGCCCTCTTTCTGAATAACTACTGAAGAATGCTACTGAACAGTAAATTAGGTTTTGTTTTATGGACAATATGAATCTTATAAATTGATTGTGTTTACTTTGCCTTGGCCTTTAGAAAACTCGTGATAAATCTGGGGACCACTTATTTCAACCACATGGTTCACCCCTAATAGCCGATCTGGCTTTATAATTTTTCGGCCTATAATTTCCCTTTGCCATGGTCACCATAAATGCTTACTTTAATTCTTTTGCATTGAAAGTATTCTTATGAGGTGCCTCACATCTTTTGTAGAATGAGGCGGAAATTAAAAATAAATTCTTGATCTATTTTTTCAGTGAATTACAGCAATTATAGCTTGTGGACCATTATTTAGGAATTATTTCTTGGCTTGTGTGCTTCTTCCTTTGTTTTATGTCTCCACAACTTGATTTTAAGCCAGAGAATATTCTTTAAATTTTCTGATATCCCCCACATACTGGTAGCTCATAGGATCCTTAAACCAGACTTCGGTATACAGGTCCACTTCTAAGTAACTAGTCATGTGATTTTTTTAACCTCAATATCATTGAGCTTCATAGGATTTCACTCTTCTCATTTCTATATGAGAGAATTGGCCTAAGTAATCTTCAGTGTCCTCTCTGGTTTTAAGATTCTGTCATAAGTGCTTATGTTCTCTAAAAGTATTTTTGCCAGACACAGATATTGTAGGACAGATCTCACTTAATAAACTCTTCAAAGACATGAATGTGACCCGGTGACCTATTTATTGTAGAGAATGTTCATGAAAGGAAGAGAGATTTGTCCAAGAGAGATTTGCTTATTTATCCATTAAACAAAGAAGAGGACACTTCTAGACACTTCCAGACACTTCAGTTAGAATTTAAGCTGGAAGAACAATTACAAGTGGGCAATAAAAAGGGTTTAGAAGGCCAAGGCCTTCTTAATTCTATAATTTCACATATAATAAGTGCTGATTTCAGTTCTTTTAGTACAAAAGAGACAGTGGGATACTGTTGAAGGACCCTAAAACGACAGTTATGACTTAGTTTCAAGTTTCACACTGATCATTAATTAAATAAATAGTTTATCACCCTTATCTATGTCCTTGATTTATCATTGATTAAAAAGAAAATTATCTGCCCATATCTGTTTTGTGAAGGTCAAACAAGACAATGCTAGAGAATACCTTTCAACAAGTACAAAGTGCTATACAAATATGGTGGATTATTGTGATCATTCACTGAGAGCATGGTTGTGAATCAAGAAATGACATCTGATGACTCAGTGGGTATTTTGGGTTTCTTCTATGACTGAACTGTATGATTTTGCAAAGTTGGCTGAAGGAATCTTAGACTCTCGATGCTCTTCAATTTGTGAATGACCCAACAACATAAATAAGTTCTCCCCAAAATGCAAATTCAGTGGGTTTGACGACAAAGCCCTATCAAGAGGTAGGCACCAACAGGGATGGAACCATGTCTGTTTTGTTCACTGCACATAAAAAATTATATCTATATCAAATATTTGTTCAATATATGGAAGGAATTGAATGCTGAGGTATTCTCCCGGCTGTGTGGCTTGCTCCTTTACTATACCAGTTAGGATATAGGATTCCAGGGTGTGCTTTAGAAAACTTAAAAATAATGACACAGAATTCTGAGATCACTTTGTCATGCCTATGTTTGCTTGCTTATTGTCTACTTGGCATCACTACCTCAGATATCATTGAACAGAAGCTAGATATAGTTTTGACAGAATCTCCGTCCCCAGGTTAGAGTTTTCCAAAGAGAGGGATTGGCACTAGATCTGGATGATGGAGGAGGAGAGGCCATTATTTTCCTGGGGCAATTGCTGCCAGATGCATGGGAAGGTTCTCTAATCTTTGTATATGCTCTTGGTTCTCTCTATTAAAGCCTTTACTATCTTTAATATACTGAGTGGTTCTTCTGTTTTCTTGACAGAATTTTGATTGGCTACAGCATCACAAATGTTAAATTTGTGAATCTAAGTTTTAACTAAGCGCATTTATATACACAGAGTCATTATTAGCACTTTGGGGGAAACCACAGAGTTTGTTTAAAGATATTTAGATTTTATTTAGTAAACTATTGCTTTTCAGAAATACCTTTGAGACCTAAGAAAGTAAAATGAAGCTTTCCAAAGTGTCTTCTGTTCTCTTAGAAGAGTCTGGTTCAACAGGGCAAAATTTCCTATAGCCTATTTTTGGGCTTTGCCACTTTTTAACCCTGTATATTTGACAAATTCATTTAACTTCTCCCGGGCTTGGTGACTATATCAGCATGATGGGAGTCTTGACAACTATTTTACTTTTCCTGCAGGTTGTTGTGGGACTCAAATGAAAATGTATGAAAGTATTTCATATATGTATTGTATATGTATATGTACATGTATATGTGTGCTATTATTCTCTAACTTTACATTCATAATTGGTCATATGCAAATAATAATGGAGATTGATAAGGATTTGATAAAAGTAACTTCCAGAGCACTGCAGCATTTCTGCTCCCTTTGAAGGTAAACATGGGATTATGTGCACACCCACCTCCATGAGACCTAGCCCAGTGGGCCCTGTCGATATAAAAGACATCATATCACAGGGCTGAAACTCTGTGGACAACAATGGGAAACTTTGTTGCTCCAATATGGACTGTTCTCCAACTGCTTGAGCCACAGCTCAGACCACACTGGGTGGAGGTATAAAATTGTTCTCTACTCATAAAGTCACTGTTGTGATCATGTTTTATCTTGAGGTAATTGGGCAGGGACACATTAAACAAGTTTCTCAAAGCCACTGAGATAACTTCTAATTCTACAGACTCATTGGTAGTGACACTATCCTGAAGTTATTGAATAAATGTGGTTAGGATTTCACACATGCCATTTATTTAAAGCATGCCCTTTTTATTCATTGAACTGAGGCAAGACAGGGAGCAGGGAAGAAGACCAGAACCAACAGCTCAAGATTATTGAGTGTCTTGGTGGCATTGAACAGATCTTTCAACCCTTCAGTACCTTGTTTCATGCCTATGAAATGTGGACATATACTGGCTTGTCCTTCCTTGAGTAGTGTTAAAATTACTGGCTTTTCATAGCTTCCTGATCCAAAACAGTGTTACATACATATCTGCACCTATTCTCTCCCTCTCTCTCTCTCTCTCACACACGCACCCCTCTCCATCCCTCTACAGTTTTTCTTTTCTTTAATTCATTTGTCATAGCATATCATACTTCTGCATTATATTTTATATCAGTGACTTTGTTTTGATTTCTTTCTATTTCCCAATAATAGATTGTAAGGTATATCTGGTTAGGGGCTTTGTTTTGTGTAGAACAGTTCTTGATAACTGATAAGGACTATAGACAGTATGTGGGTGAATGAATAAAGTTATGAGTGTCTGAATTATTAACCAAGATTTTTTTTTATATTCTGCTTGATTCTCCAAACTCCTGATAAAGACTAGACTCTTAAGCCCACAAAGTGATACTTTTTGAAAATGTATCAGTGGATGGGCCCCCCATTTTCCTTCCTTAAGGAAATGGAGGTTTCATCTATAATTGTGTAGGGGCCACAGTACTTCAAATGCAATAAATGGAGATTTCCTTCCTGAGAATTAGGGAGGGAAACTGTGGGACAAATTCATTGTCACATCACTTTCTTGTCTATAAAGCAGGCTGAGCAATCATTTGCATGGTGCTTCATAGAACACACAAAAGAATGTTGAAAAGTAGTCTGCTTGGCAGTGAGATGCACAGGAGTGGGCTGCAACCAATAGCTGTATTTAAGCGGCCAAAGATAAAGAGATGTTCCCACAGAGTCTTTTCAAGTGATCCCAAGTTAATTTAAAGGAATTGAGTCACTGGTCTGTGATCCTGACCCCCCAAAAATGCACTGGACTTCAGCACTATGTTAAAATATCAACAGAATATTTCTCTAGTTATTGGTCAATAATCTAGTTTTTGATACTCTAAAATTCTTGAAAATGACATTTGTGCATTTGTACAAATGCTACCTTAGGAATATAGCCTTTGGGGGACTATGGTATAGTCATCTTGTCATCCTAGAAGTACTAACAGTGTTGGGAATGAAATGTGCACAATAATCACTTGTATATTATAAAAGAATCCGAAACCTCTGGGAACTCAGAAATAGACAGAGCCAAGAAGAATAGTTGCTCCGGGCATTTTGTTATCAGTCAGCTCAAGAGCAGAGGAGAAGAGGGCTTTGATTAGTAGGTGATGTACAGAAAGATCAGCTTTTTAGGTAAAAGCCAAAAGAGAAGGGAGAAAATGGTTAGAAATGAAGTGGGGAGAGTGATGACACTCCAGCAACAGTGGTAACAATCAGAGTGATGACAGGTATGACAGAACTGAGGGAAAGAAGCACTCACAATGGATATGGAAGTTGGAAGTGTTCAGGGTTCTGGAGAGCAAACATCGGATTGCCCTGGACATCGGTGATAGCTGTGACCACACCATACTGAATAAAGTATGTTAAGCACTGTACCAGGCATTTTAGCTTTGTCTTAATGAGCTCCCATAAGGATTTATACTCTCTCTATTCTTTTTCCATCTTCCAGCCCTCCACGATTCCCAAAATCCTCCTCCAGCGCCCAGTGGAACATAGTCTAGCATAAGCAAAATCTCCTCCATCCTCAATGTCCTGGTCCTCACCACTTGCTTCCAACAAAACCTTGCTTTCCCTTGCAAACTCAGCTTACCCAATAGCCCTCTCAAAGTACTGGCTGTTTTTCCTTCTACACCTCTGGGGTTGGGTCTGGGAGTTGCATCAAGTGACTTTCGTTCCTCCTTTCTAAAAACTTCTAACTTTGAAATTCATGTCATCTTATTGTTGTCTGCCAACCCAAGGTTAATTCTTCTCCTTTCTCTGTGTGTTTAGCTTTTTTTCACTTACATGCTCCTGGTTTAATTCTTTGTGAATCCAATATACACATAGATTATTTTTCTATATACTAGACTTTAAATTTTTTGATCTCTTTCCTCCATTTTACCTTACTTGTAAGGGTAGATGTTGACTGTCTAAGAAAACATCACAAATAAGAGGCTTCCCATGTGAATTGTGTTGGACTGATGTATAAGACTCAGAACTTGTGTCCTGTGTCATCTTTGTCATGTTTAAACCCTCTGCATGCATTCATACATCCATATATATTCCACATACAGCTCACCTGGACTCAGGTGAGCTTGCCTTGACCCAGGTGGGTTGCTTTTTTAATGATCTACATTTGGCAATCTGAGACATCCTCTCTCAGCATGCTTTGGTTTTAGCTTTTGCTACTTATATTGTAGCACTTATAGTCATGTTATTATTGTTATCATCATCATGCAATTATTATTATTATTATCATTCAGTCCCAAATGGAACAAAACATAGACATTTTCAATATTGATTATGCATGAATTCTCTTCAAAGTAAAACTTTAAGAAAAGTAACTATGACCTGGTATCACAGTAGCAGAAGGATACTTCTCTTTTTTAAACTTCATGCAACCTAGGAAGAAAATTTAGTTTTATTATAACTGTACATACTGGTCAGGAAATTGTGAAAATTTAGCCAAGTCAGGCTTGACCCTTTGATTATTTAATAGCTTGAAGGCTGGATGTGAAGAATCAGAAGGACAGTAGGGAGAGTATTACTTTTTATTTCTTGGAGGAGACATTTCCTAATACTTCCAATAAGATCAGATGACAGTTGTGTAAAATATCTTTTCTCAAAAAGAATAAGGTAGAGTTTCAGCATATATCGCATGTTTAAATTCAAAGAGGAAGAGATAAAATAATGACAGCAACAGTGGGAAATTACAGGTAGAAAACCTTTATAACTCAGTAGCTGGATATTGAGTGAATGCAGGTGACTTAAGAACCCATCACCATGGCAGTCAGGAGGGAGGAAGGTGATGAGGAAGTAGACACTGAGGATCTAGACAATGGCTGAGACCTTGAAACTAATGACTCTTGATAGAATTATTACTGTTCCCTAATGAAGAGACTAGGTTACATTAAATGAGAACTTTGCCAGGAAAACACCTTTGTCTTGAGTTGTAAAAATATGCTTACTTGACTAGAGTACACATTTTTTAAAAAATGGACACATGAATTATGTAGAAAGGGGCTTTCACCACTCCACCCAGGAAGTCACTCACAAAAATGTAGGGCTTAGGGTCACCATAATGATTAGAGTGAGAACCTGTTATACCTGCCTTTGCTTCCGGGGAAGCTAGAGCTTCAGCACCTTATGAAAAATACAGTTATGACTGTATGTCTGAATCATGAAAAAAGAATAAATAATTTTTAGAATTCACTGTTGAGAAAGATTCACATCAAAATATTAAAATAAAGTCTGGCAGACTCGGACTCTTCAGAATGTCTCATTAAGTCCCAGGTCTCTAGATTGCTGAGTTGTAAACTGTTGCTTCTTCCACTAAAATCCTCTAGTTAGTAGACATAGAGTCAAGTAAAATCATTAGAATATTTTTCATTATTTTTTCTGTTACTGAGATTAAATCTTTTCTGCATACAAAATATTCACCCATGTATTATTTTTAAGGTGGGCCTAAGAGTACTAATGACATACTATATCTGGGAATCTTCCCCATATAAAAAGGTAGCCCACAAATGTTACATACACAGGGTACTTTACAAAGTCTAAGCTGTTCGGGCTTCAGTGTTTGGAAGTTATTCAGGTCACCTGAAAATGACTTTTCTGCCTCAGTTAATTTAAAACTCAAAACTCTCTTGAATCAAGTGCTGAGCAACCAGTGTGACAACGGCTTTTAGGCTTTTAGCTAATTATTTAAATCTCAGTAGGAAGCAAACAGCCTGCATATGTAGATTGAGGAACACAGGTGAGACAGGTTTTTGGTTTTTGTTTTGTTTTGTTTTTTCTTTTTTACTTCGGATTCTTACTACTCACTGTGGTCCATGGACCAACAGAATAGGTGTCACCTGGTAGCACGTGATGAATGCAGACTCTCAGGCCTCAGCCCAAGCTCATTAAACTAGAATGCATTTTATAACCAGATCCCCACGAGCACGTGAAGGTTTGACTAGCAGGGGCAGGGAGCGTCTCAGACAGGTGAAGGGTCTCCACCCTGCCAGTTTCTAAGGTAGGAGCAGAAACCCTTGGGCTCTCTTCGGTGGAATTTTCTTTGTTGGAATTGCAGGGCTATTAATCTAAGTACTGCGAATACAATCTATTTGAAATCAATGCAACCACCTAGTGGGAGTCCTGTGACAAATCTGCCCTTTTACACAATCAGATGAGTGCAGTCAGTGCCTATGGGACCGGGTGCAGGGTGATGAAGATGAATACAGAAATTATTATTATTTTATTTTTTTGTGGTTGAAACAAACTATACTCGATTTTGGTTTGATAAACTATTCCTGTGAAAGCCCTATTTCTGTGCGTTCATTCAAATATAAATTTTAACAAGCTTTTTTCTTTTTTTAACATGAAAGCAAATGTTACTAAACCAGCCAATGTGCATACCACTCTCTCCCAAGTATAACTCCATTCACCACAGCATCATTATACAAATTAATGTGTCATCGATTGCATTCATATTAATACATGGTATAGGTATTGGGGCTTTTAAAATAGACTAACGTCTTGTAACAACTTGATTTATTATTACATGGCTTTGAATGTCTGAAGCACTTAATTCCAGTGAAATGCAGGGTCCATCGGTCCACCTATTTATTTCAAGGCATGCACTTTGAAAGAAAAAAAAAAAAGGAGCCTTCTGCCAGAGGGGATAAAGAAAAGAATAGCTTGAATTTTCTCCTTTGATCATTTCAATGATTTCTTTCTTTGAAAATCATGCTATTTTCTGTTCTTTGCTGTCCTTTCTTCTCTCAGTTCTGTTTCCATTTGCCTTCCCATTTAGAGAACTGGGTCTATAAGAAAGTGAGGAGCAAAAATTCAAAGCATTATAGCCTTAATGCAGTGCCTGTCAAACTTGGCTGCATATTGAAATAATCGGGGAGCTAAAAAGTGGTTGTGCAAAGGCCCACCTTCTACAAATTTTGATGTTATTGTCCAGGGTGGGGTCATGGTATCAAGATTTTACAATTTTTTTTAAGTAGGTTCCATGCTGAGTGTGGAGCCCAATGTGGGGCCTGAACTCAGAACCCTAAAATCAAGACCTGAGCCAAGATCAAGAGTCAGACGCCTAACCGACTGAGTCACCCACACGCCCCATGGGATCAATATTTTTAAAAGCTCCCTTTTAAAATCTTTGATCTTAAAAATAAGAATAAACTAATTTATTTTATTTTTTTAAAAGATTTTTACTTATTTATTTGACAGAGAGAGACACGGTGAGAGAGGGAACACAAGCAGGGGGATTGGGAGAGGGAGAAGTGGGCTTCCCATGGAGCAGGGAGCCTGATGCAGGGCTTGATCCCAGGACCCCAGGATCATGACCTGAGCCGAAGGCAGATGCTTAACGACTGAGCCACCTAGGCGCCCCAAGAATAAAGTAATTTAAATGAAAACTAAATTATACATATTGTCACACAGTTCCTATATGGATGTGGTTCAGAGAATAATGCAAGTCAAGACCTCTCAAGAGAATATGTCCATTTCCAAGATTACAGATGTTCATGCATCCAGATGAGTACTGAATAGACTGAAACTATAGCCTCACTACAGTCAGTCAGGCCTAACACTATATGAAAAGGATTTTCATATATACAGATACTAGTATCTGTACTAGGGAACTAGTATCTGTAGCAATTTAGAAGAGAAAGGATTTCTGACCATTGTGTGATCTGTTGCAATTATAGAAGTGACCTGGTAAAATAATAGTTGTTCTTTAAATTATATCAATATTTAGTTTAGTTGACAAGAATGTCAGAAAATAAATGCCCACATAGAAAATGAATTGAGACAGATTCAGTACAGAGGAGAAGGACCAGTTAAAACCTGCTCTGTTCTCAGGTATCTAATTTGTGTTCAGATATAGCACACTTAAAAACCACCCAACTCAAATACAGTGGGGAAGCTTGAGAGAAGCGTTTTCTTAAGAGGCTGTAATATAAGGGCTAAATCTTAGACTTTCATGTGAGATTGCTTGAGTTCAAATCCCATTTGGACCACTATCATTTTGTGACTTGAGGCAAGTTACTACCACGGCACTTTGATTTTCTCCTCTATAAAGTGGGATAGAACAATAGGGTTTTGGTGAAAATTCAATGAGAAATCTTTGTTAAGTGTATGGCCCATAATGTATAATCAATAAATATTAGCTATCATTATTATTAAGTTTGGATCTAAAGTGAACCAAAGCTCTCAGTTTAGCAAGGATGTCTAGTTCTAGAAGATTGAAGTTCCATTACAAAATGTGTCTTTAAGTGTTTAGTTAATACCTAAAGCATTTAGGCAAAACCATAAGCTTTATTTTGACTTACTCTTAGGAAGCTAGTAGTAAAATTGTCATCCAACAGAGCACCACGGAGAGAAGAAATTTCTAGAAATCTAAATTGGTAAATCAGAGATCTCGTCATCAATCTACAGAGCCACTTATCCATATATGGATAATAAACTGCCTATAGGATCGAAGTGAACAGCTAAAAGGCTAACTTTACAGTCAAGTTGATTGCAAAACTAATTTTCATAAAAAGAACTCCATTCCTCCACTGGCTTTTATTTTATAACTTTAAAGGATCAGAGACTTTTCACAAAGAGTGCTTTTTCACAGTTTCAAAGAAGCAACCTGGAAAAAGGAATAAATTAATTCAGAAAGTATTCCCTTCTTCCCTACACCCACCCCTCTGCTCATCAAAAAACCTACAGGCACTAAAATTTATTAACATTTCTATGAACATAAATGTGAAATATTCATTTTCATTAAGTAGTCCACTGAATATGGCAAAATCAAATTTATCTAAGAAGATATCCAATGCTGCTAATTTCCTTGACAATGGGGACATAAAGCAAGGGAAGCCATGAATCATTCATGAAGTTCAATTTACTTCTGTTATTTTTGGTGTTTTAGCATCCGTGAATAGAAAGTGTGCAGCATGTTGTAGATGCTATTTTTAAATTATTTCAGATCAGAATTAATGATTTGGCAGGCAGCAATAAAATAAGAATGATTCAAAGGTTTTGCTTGTAATTATCTTATATTTCAGATTTTTCTTGTGAGTATATGTTCATGTATTCATAACATTTTTCCTATATTCTAATATCCTTTATAAATCACAATCACTTTAGAACCAATATTTTAGACAAGCACGTAAAGTAATTTATTGGTGATGTAACTAAATTAAATAAACTCTCTGAGTCCTAGATTTTAGGGCTTAAAGGAATCTTTAAGGTTGTATAATTAACTGGCCTCTCAAAGAGGAATGTCTTTTACATTAATACTGGTAGGCGGCCATTTCCAATTAATTGAAAAGCCTCTGTGGGATGGGAAGTCTTTCTTTAGCAAAGAATTATTTCATGAATGGTCACCTTTGCTCATTGCAAATATTTCTCTTAAATTCTACATCCGCCTTCCTATAACTTCTGCCCACCCATGTACTTGGTTATTGCTGTATCATCAGGATTTATTTGGCACACAGAGCCACATATAGTCACCACTTAAGAAATGCTAGTTGAATTGAATTAAATGGGTTCAAATCTAGCACTCTGGTTGTGATAGTTCTGTGTCATCTTGACTTGGATGCCCAGATGGCTGGTCAAACACTGTTCTGCATGTTCTGGTGAGGGTGTTTTTGGATGAGAATAGCATTTTAATCAGCAGACTGAGTAAGTAGACTGTACTCCCTAATGTGAGTGGTCCTCACCTGTCAGTTGAAGGCCCGAATGAAACAAAAAGACTGACCCTCCTCAGAGCAGGAAAGAGTTCCTTCTGCCTGACTATCTTTGACTGGGGACAACCAGTTTTTTCTTGTTTTCAGACTCAAATTGAAACACTGGCTCTTCCTGGGTCTCAAGCCTGCTGGCCTTCAGACTAGAGCCACACCATCAAACTCTTCAGTTTGCTGACTCACACTACAGATCTTGGACTTATCAGCTTTCATAATTGTATGAGCCAATTCCTTATAATAAATCTCTCTCTCTCTCTTGATTGGTTATGTTTCTCTAGAGAATCCTGACTAATACACTGGGCAACACCAAACGTAAGGTTTCTCTTCTATATGATAGCATTTAAAACATTTGGAAATGTCTGTTATGCCTCCCTAAAATTTGCTTTCCAGATATCTTGGTCTTCTTCTCTGAAGGAAATTATCTTAATATGGCATTAAGAACTGGACACATTTCTCCACATGTGGCTTTACCAGCACAGACTTTTATAGAACTGCTCCTGTCTCATGTCTGAATACTATACTTATTTTGATTTTATTTCAAGGTGTTAAATAAAGCTTAACATTTCACTTCTGCAAACATCACATTTTCTCAGGGAATTTTCCATAGCTAAGTTGGGCTGCTTTATTAGGTAGACACATTTTTCTTATCACTTGCTATTTTTTGGATGAGGAAACAATTTTATTTTGGAAATAATCCAACATGACTATGGCTTGACATTCTGTGTACACGGTGTTACTACCAAGACATTTAAATCAATACAGTGACAATATTCTGAAAGTAAGAGATAGAGTAGTAAGTTCACAAAATTGAGTATGTTAAGACAATGCCTAAGTTAAAAATTTCCAAACCATTTTTTAAAGAGAAACAAGTATAAAAATGACCAGGTATTATTAAGTGTTTCCTTTTTTTGATAAATTTGTTGTGGTTTAGGTAGGAGGGATGTGGATAGTTGATGATTCAAGTGAAGCCCCCTCCACCCCCACCCCACCATTGATAGTAATTCATCATATTTACCAGGCTAGCAAAATTCCCTAACTGGCTCTTGGTTGACACACTTACAATCTTAAATTTTTGAGTTAGTCTTAAGGCGTGAACATAAAACTGCACAAATGAAAGAATATTTCATTGCACATAAAAAAAATCCCTGCCTTAAATTTTACCTGAAGAAATTAGAGCTAGATTTACCTTCTAAAATGCAAAAGACTTGAAATGTCTGGAGCCAAAAAATTTAGCAAACATACACCCCACAGGTACTTATTGTCAGGTATGAGACTAGGTTTTAATTATGGTGTGGTGAACAAAACTCCCTCCCTTCATGCAGTTTATAATCCACAGAAAGGAAAAAAACAGTAAACATGGAAACAAATACTGCTAAGTGCTATTTGGGAAACTAACATAATTTTGCATAAAATAAATAGGGGTTCCTAATTTAGATTGGATTCTCGGGAAAACTTCTTATAGGAGGTGGCATCGTAGGTGGGAACTATAGAATAAGAGGAAATCACCATGATAAGGAAAAACATTTCAGCCAGAAGAAATAAGATGGTGAAGATAATGAGACAGAGGAAAGCTTAGTCTGCAAGAAACAAAGAATCCGTGGTGTTGGAGTTTAGGGTAGTAAGCAAGGGAAAGACAGCCATAGATGAGAGTGGAGATATCAAGGGAAGGCAGGTCACACAGAAGCTTGAAGGTTATATTAAGAAGTATGGAGAGTTTTGTTGGTGCAATGGGAAATCTCTGAAGGTTTTTAAAGCATAGAATATGATTCAATTTACATCTTGCAGAGATCACTCTGGCTGCTGGGTATAGAATGGGTTGGGGAGAGTCAGGAGTGAAAACAAGAAGACCAATAAAAAGATGGCTACAGTGATTCAGGTAAGAAGTAATGGTGGTCTGGTAGCAGGAAGGCTGGAAGAGTGGTGAAAGGGCTTGATAAATATAATAATATAATAATATAAATATCTTGCAAATAGAATGGATGGTACTTGGCAATAGATGGGATGGGAGGCGTGTGAGGGAAATGTTAACCACTAATCCTAGGATGCTGGTTGGGTAGAGGGATGAAGAGACTAGAAAGGAAACTCATTTGGGAGAGAAAAATTGATAGTTAAGTTTTGAGCAAATTAAATTTAAGAAGTCTTTGAAACATAAAGGCAAATATGCCAAGAAGAGTGCTATGTATCAGTCTGGGGCTTCGAAGATATCTGAGCTGGAGTTATAAGTTTGGGGATTATTAGAATAAAGATGGTACATAAATAGAGGCCCTTTGTAACGTTTCTGAGAACACTGTCAGTGGAGGTGGGAGATGGGAAGGCAGGTTCCAGGTTGCAGTGGGTTAAGAAAAAGTTAGACAACAGACAAGACTAGACCAATCTTTTAAGCAGTTTGGAGAAAAAGAAAGCAGACAGATTAAGAAAAGCTTAAGGAGAGATGTGGGCATAGGGCAGAGGTGATTATGATAAGAGTTTTCAGGCTGTGAAGAGAGGTAGAAGACAGGGTGAGGCTGAGGCTCTAGGAGAGCAGGAGTAGAAGTGTGTGTGAACTTGAGAAAATCAATTCCCAGAGGAAGAAGAGATGGAATCCTGAACACAAGGGTCAGGTCAGTCCGTACAGGGAATAGAAGTACCTCTTCCTTTGAAATGCAGGGGGCTGACTCAGCATGGTGAAGATATAAGGAAGTCTAGAAGAAGACAGATGAGATCACTAGGAGATTTCAGACCTGAAATGGCTTCTACCTTTTTGGGTAGAGGTAACACTATCTGCTGAGATTTTCTTCAATTGTTGCTGCAAGGAACGGGGAAAGGCACTTGAATCCTCCACAACTATTATCGCAAACGCTTTCTGTATCTCCAGGAAGCTTGTGGCTATCAAGCCCTCACATGATAGGTTTATTGATTTCAAATTCCAAATCCTCTTAATACTAAATTCCTTGATTGCATTTTCTATGTGCCATTAACTCATTTTATAGCAGCCCAGGGCCAAGAAGCTATTAATGGGCTCCAAGTTCAAGTAAATTTTCAATTTTACAAGGCTTTATGGCCTTTCCAATTTTACTTGACTAGGTGACATTAAAGTAAAGCAAAACATCTTTAATTTGTCTCAAAGGACATAACCAAGAAAAACATTTCCCCATCCTTGGGATGGTGTTGGAAGAGAACATAAGCCAGTAAATTTTGCAAGGTAGGTCAAGTTTCCACTCTATTGGTCACAAAAGTGTGACTGGTGCAATCTTACATTGGCAGAACGTCCACTTTATCATTCTTATCTCCCAACTAATACGAGAGCTTCTCATTTGTAATCACTTTACAGCTCAGTTATAGTCTTCATAAACTGTCAGTTCAGGGAGAGCTGTTTCAGCAAATAATGCAACACAAGTCTCTTCATGAAGAGTTAAAATATAGATGACTGACAGATTCAGTACTTACTGATACTTAGCAACATATTGATTATGTATGCAGACAAAAACAAGCAAAGCTCATTCGGACTCCGTATTATTAAAGATTTTTCATTTATTTGACAGAGAGAGACACAGCAAGAGAGGGAACACAAGCAGGGAGAGTGGGATATTATTGCCATATGTTATTTGGTTACTTGAAGTTATTACTCTGAAGATTTAAAATCTCTTTACAGTGGCTAATTAAAAAAAGGATACATTTTAAGTAAAATATTAAGCTAAGCAATGTTGTCATTTGAGGCCTTTATACTTTTTTTTAGGTTAACATCAATGGAATCAAGAACTACTCAGTTTCCTGCATCCACAGACTGACTACCCTCACTACACAGTTGCAATCATTTCACCTTTGATCTAAAAGCAAAATTCTGCTTCAGCTTCTGAGATCTATTTATCAGGGATAATTTTAGGAAATACAGACCAGTCTTTGGTTGAGTCAGCATCCTCAACCTAGCTGAGAGTGGTTCCAATTGGTATTACGCTTCTAATCATTTATGTTCTGCTGCCTTGCTCACCTACTGACAGCAGGGTTCTGTGCTGGAAAGTATATCATCTGGGTTTGAATCCCCATTTTACCACTATCCTTGCCCTGTGTTCCTGGGTAAGTTATTTAATTCTCTGAGCCTCAGATACATACTATCTCAAATGTTGTTAGAAATACTTACGTTACAGAGGTGTTATATTAATGTCTAGCTTTTGTTTGGCAAGTAGAAGACAGTTCCATTTTTTACCCCCTTTCTCCCAGGTTCCTGCCTTCATAGACTCCACATTGCACCAGTTCTCCAGGCCTGAGTTTTTGCTTTACTTTAGGTAAATATCTTTAGGGACCAGATTTCTGTGAACTGCTATTGGATTACTTTGATGACGGTCACCATCTGCCTGCATTCCTACATATTAGCTGATTTTAGGGTCCTAATTACTATGCCTTATCCATCTATCCAGACAACTGATTGCATCTTACTGAACTGTCTCAATGATTATGATATGCTCGGGTCACCCCTTTTTGCCTGACATCGTTTTTATGATAACTTTGGACTGCCAGGTTGCTTGGACTTCCCCCATCCCTGCCCCACAAAAGTTATGTTTAATTTCTGCTTTGTTTACAGTTTTTTTTGGTCATTATATGATATGATAAATGGACCTAAAAGTCAACTGTTTTCTAAGTCTGAACAAAGAAAATCCCCTGCTCAAAGAAAAATATAAACCTATGATAACAGGAAAACTTGATATGCATTATAAAATAAAACATATATTTTGTGAGAAAATGCTGCTAATTTTAGTACTTGCAATCTACAACACAGAAACAATTCAAGTTAAAATTGAATGGTGTAACCAGAAAACCTTGAAATTTCAAGAGGTTGTCAAATCTTAATGCTGACCAACACAGAAGCAAAGGTAACAATCAGTAGAATCAACGGAAGAGAGGTCGAGGGTAAAAGCCAACCTGTATGAATGAATAATGAATTCATTCTTCTCTTTCTGTATCAGTTCTAAAAGCTAAAGTTCAGCCTAATTTATTACACATCACAGCCATTAATAAATAGTTGGGTTCATATTTCATTCCTGTGGTTTGAATTTGGTTGTCATTGGCATTTAAACCAAAAGTCACCATCAATAATTTCAACCAACTTATTTATATGATATATTTTAAAATTAGAATATTAATTAAAGAATAGCTCATGAATGATCTTGTTCATTCCAGGTTATAGTGGGAGTAGATCAATATGTATGTCTATACAGCTCTTTCTACATAAACATTTCTATTTATTTCCAAGCCTACATATAGTAAAACTAGAAAATTAATGTAATTGCTTAATAATCAGACACTGGTGAATACATTTATTCTTTAATAATACTATAGGGTCACCTGAAATTTTCCTTTGCTATTTTGATGTTTAGATCTAGAACTATTTTAGATTATCTAAATAAATATCTATTTCTCACATTACATTAAGCCATGTTATAATGCTCTGAATTACTGCCTGCCACCCTTCTGTGCCCCTGAAAACCAGGAAATTGCCTAGGCCTGGTATTCACAATAAACGGGCTCAACTGCCTGAATGTTGATGGCTGAGGAACAATGAAACAGTCAATAAGATTAAATATTAGTGACTAAAATATTCTGATTGTTAAGAAAGCAATCATTGAAAAACAGCACAAGAAGACAAACAAAAATCAATCACTAGACTTGAAAAACATCAACTCTTTGGCCCAAAGCACAAGCCTCATGAATACCATTTATCATCCTGTTCTTCCCATGAAGAAAGACAAATGTGCACAAGATTCTAACATACTGTTTTTCTAAAAGCCAACAATTTACAGTCATTCAGGTGCACAGACTATACAACCAAAAACAATCTCACAAGGTCTTTTCATATTAAAATGTTTTTCTTCTCTTATTAATGCAGCTTGCGTATTAGAAAGCCTTTGGGGAAACTCCACTCTAAAGAGAAAAGCATGCATTCGTAAACTGTCCAGCTAAAATAAGTGGACTTTCTCTAATGTTTCAAAAACATAACTGCATTGAAATGACCCTTGAGCCACCAACTGAGAGGAGATGTCACTGGACTGTGAATCTCTTGAAAAGTTGGCAGGGTGGTGTAGCTAAAAGTATCTCAGTACCAATTACTCAGTACAAAGTTGAATTTAATTGGGTCAAGCAAACATCCCTCTTTCTCATTCCCCTGTCCAAGTAACTCACAACTTTCAATCTCCAGAGTGCAGTTCTGTTCATCCAGAGGATATCTTCGTAGATCCATCATACATGCAGCTGTGGTTGTGATCCTGTCAGGATGAGAGAGAGAAAAGACAGCTTCATAAGGATGATGACTTTCATTTCCAGGCTTCCCACCCCCAAATCATGTTTACTGGTTGGCATCAAAATTTTGTGATTAAAACTTTTGAAGGTGAGCAGATTAAGAGCAAGTCTTTCTTTGCTGCCCACTAGGTGTGTGAGCTGGCTCTGGCTTATTTATCTCCATAAGCCTAGGTCCCCTCATCAATCAAAACACCTACTGCAGGGAGCCTGGGTGTCTCAGATGGTTAAGCGTCTGCCCTCTGCTCAGGTCATGATCCCAGTGTCCTGGGATCGAGTCCCGCATCAGGCTCCCTGCTCCTTGGGAGCCTGCTTCTCCCTCTGCCTCTCTCTCTCTTTCTCTGTCTCTCATGAATAAATAAATAAAATCTTAAAAAAAAAACCTACTGCAAAGGATGGTTATGAGGAGTAAAAGAGATAATGTGTTCAAACTCCTAGCCTGCTGCCCCATACTTACTGCTCCACAAATGACGGTCATGTTACAACTGTTATTATCCCATGGTCCTTCTTATACTTACTATAGCAATGTCTGTGACAATATTTACAGCAAGTCTGGCCTTATGAGTAGGAGGAGATCAACACTATGCATCAAAACTTATCTCCCTCTCCTACTATAACCTAGTAATAAAACAACAAGAAAAATGACAAAAACAATAAAACCCATCCTCCATGACATTTGGGGCTTCACATTCATTCCCCACTATTAGCGAGATTTGTTGGATTCATCTCTGAGATCCTCACCTACCTATACTCAGCCGGTAACGTATAACCAGAAAAGAAACATTATCCTAGGATTGGTGTTCACACCATATTTACCACCTTCTGTTCTCCACTCAGCTTATTTGTTTATGCAAATCCCGGGACTTTGACTCTAGATATCCTACTGGGGTTTCCATTATCCCTCCATTTTCTCTTGTCTGTTTCCTAGAATGTGGAGTCTGAGAGTAACTTAAATTCCTATGGTTAGTCCATACTTACAAACATTTGGTATCACTTAGGAATTGACAAAGTACTTTTCTTGAAAAACAAATTACACGATCCTTCTCCACGAAGTAATGTCTAATCATAATTTAAAGAATTCAAAAGATTAAAATTTAGTTATGTTTCCTTTCTGCCTTAATCCCCAAGAGCTACAACATTGGACATTTTCCATAAATACTCTGTATGCAAAAGAAGACAGGTATGTCTTCTTAGGGGGAAACTTCTTAGATAGCATCTACTATGTCCCCTGTTCTGAACCTTGCTTGTTTTCATTAACAATGCATCTTGGATTTGGTTCCGTGTCAGTAAATAATAAGCCGTCTTAAAAAAAATTTACCATAGCAGGTTCAGCTGTATGGAAAGATCATGATTTATTTTTCTAATCACACTTCAGTGGGCATTTACATCATTTCCTATTTTTTTACTGTTACAGATGAAGATGCCCCGAATATACTAACATACTCTACTATGTCTGGCTATATCTGTTGGCTGTTTCTAGAATAGGAATTGTTAGAAAAAATGGTATATACACTTAAAAATTTGCTACATCACCCTTCATAGAGGTTGTGCCAATTTACACTCCCATTAACAGTATATTTAAATTCAACAAGGTGTTTCTCGAAACTATATGTTTTTTTGTGGCTGCTAAGACATGTTATTATTTTGGTCATTTGTGTTAACCTAACAGGCACCTTCTTAAAAACATTATTAGGAAATACACTAACTGTTTCCAATTTCTCTTTGGCTTTCCTTACAAAAAATGAAAGTTTAGGGGCGCTTGCATAGCTGAGTCGGTTGAGTGGCTGACTCTTGATTTCTGCTCAGGTCATGATTTCAGGATCCTGAGATAACAAGCCCTGGGGCCTTTGTGCTCAGTGTGTGTGTGTGGGGGGTCTGCTGTAGGTTCTCTCTCTCCTTCTCCTTCAGCCCTCCCCCCCACTTGTGCTCTCTCTCAAATAAATAAATAAATAAATAAATAAATAAATGTTTTTAAAAAATGGAAGTTTACCAAGATGAACATTTGCATGTTCCCTTTGAAGCCTTTCTCAGACAGGATGTTGGTCAATTTAATCAGATTTATTTTAGCTTTATATAAGAGCAAAAGGAATTTTAAAATTCAATTAAAAATTTCTTCAAAGTACTTTACAAAAAATATGAAAACTAGTTGTATTCCAGAATTTGCCATATAAAAGTGTTTTACCAGATTCCTTATTGTTTCCCACTCCCATTATCACATGAATTAATTTTTCCACTTAATAATATATCATTAATTATCTTTTGTTGTCTGGAAATACAATTCCACAACATTATTTTTATGGCTTGCATGTATCTCAAATACCCTCAATAAGATGACACAATAAATATTTAAAATGTTTTAAAAATCACCTATCTACTTTACTATATTCTTTGTTTAATAGCTGCTTATGAATTAAAAAATTCAGGAGGATATGAACATTCCCTAGAAATTAATAGTGTGGCCAGTCCTATGATTTAGCCAGTAATTCTCAACCAGGGATACTTTTTCCCCCACAGGGGACATTTGGCAATATCTGGAGACGTATATTTGATCATCAGACTGGGGGTGGAGGCTTGCTACTGGCATCCAGTGGGTAGAGGCCCAGGGCTGCAGCTAAACATCTTACAATGCCCAGGATAGCACCCAACAATAAAGAATGATCTATTCCAAAGTGTCAGTAGTGCCAAGGTTGAGAAACCCTGCTACAACGGTGGTTTTCAAACATTTTTCCTCTGAGGATAATTTTAATAAAATGAAATCTTCTAGAGAACCTCAATATATAAAATACAAATGAAATGAAAGCCGTATTTTGTTAATATAAAATTACCTTATAAATTCAAATGTTGACATCTATTTTAATGAGCACAGAATTTGAAAGCAGGCGGTACAATGAGAATTATGATCTTATATCTCTCTCAGCACCAATTATTTTTGTGTTGGATTTTATTTGTATAGTATCAAAAAATCCTAATAAGGAAGGAAACACTTACTTCTAAAATCTTACATGACTGGCTATAGGCTTCCCTGAATTAGCAGGAGGGAACCCCCAGTTTATCAAGGAACCTCCTCTATAATCAATCACACTTTTGCAAAGGTTCAGATACATCCCTAGATGATTGGACTCTAGCAAGTGTTTAATATGGATTAAAGGGAAGCTTTACTTGTTGCTTCATGCTCTGCATAAGTTAATCTGGTAGCAGAAGTTAATACTATGATGGTCTTGAATGCATTAAAATGTGGCATAGGATGCATTACAGTGTGCATGCTTCTTATTATAGCTTAAAATAATTACAATATTTAAAAATCAAATTAAAATCAAATATTTATGGAATTATGGAAGAGCTTTAGGGATACTTGAGAGCATCATTTGAGCCCTCTTGGTCAGCATATCTCACTTAACTGACCTCATTTTCAGACATGTGTCATCAAGTAAGTGAACCACATCATATCAGAATAAGGACATGCATCTTTTGTTGAATCGCTGATTCCCATGTTGTGAAGCTCTGGAATTTTTACAAAGCAATTTGAAAAGCCAACAAAGCATTGTGTATAAATGAATAACAAATGTTTCATAGATATGTGTCCTGGAGTTGTGAGTGACAAAAAAAATCTTTTTTAAAGCATAACTGAATTTACTGTTGCTACTTGTTATGATCAATCCATTTAGCAATCAATAGATATAATATCTAATTGATAATCACCTTGGGAAACTATATATCACACCAGAGGCTTGCCCATGATCTGATGATTTCTCAACTAGTATCACCTGGACCAGTTTACATCTGCCTCAAGTTTCATTATGAAACCAAGGAAAGTAAAGTAATCACAACTCAAAAAGGGAACTAGCTCTAGGAACTAGAGCTGTGAAAAGTGCCTGACTTTCTCTGAAGAACACTGACATTAGTGAAATAACTTCCTTCTTGGGATCTACCTGTTCCAAATTTCAAATTCTCAAGAGGATTTCATTGGCTCAACTTGGATTAGGTGCCAACTCTTCCAAATTATTTAGTAAAAGCTGGAAGGAAAGTTGCACTCATACAAATGTTGTCACCAGGGACCGATAAAGGTCTCTTATCTCAAGAAAGAAGGAATCACTGAAGCTCAGGCAGGGACACCTACATACGCAGGAATTCATAAATTTATGTTGTGGCCTGTAGAAATGTATGTAACTGAGTATTGGTCTCTGCTAATTTAAGGGTTTGGCGTTTCTAGATTTTGAAATACTTATGGCTAAGTGAGTAGAGTGTCCTGAGCTCTTTGTGAGAAAAAAAGGCTGAGCAAGAATTCCCAGGATCATCAATAAAAAGAGAAATGTCCCTGGGCATCAGCTCTTCTGTCTTCTGGGTAAGAAGCAACAATGAATACCTCTAAGAATGACTGTTTCCAATGTTTCCATTTGTTCACTTTGCCAAATGTAATTGCTCAGTAGTGGTTAGTCACCTCCACAATTGATTAACACATCCATACGGAAATGTACTCACAGTGTGGCTGAAGCAGCCTGAGATTCTAAATCGTCTATGGAATCAAAGGTGCCAAAAATTGCAAACTGAATGGGTTGAGAGCTTCAAGACTGAAGTGATTTTTCAATTTTGTTTTTAACTTTCACACCCAAGTCATTCATTCTGAGTGTGTGAAAACATTATTATTGGTTGATAGCAAATGAAAGTACAATACAGTAGAACCAGCTATAGGTAAAAGCATTAACTGTTTTTCTGAACACAGACTTCCCAGAGGTACAGTTTCATGACAGCATAACATTCAGCTGTCTTCTTTCAAAGACCTTTCAAATGGCTTACATTATAATCCAATTTATTGACGTTTTGAAGGTTAGGTCAGAACACCATAATGGGCTGTTAGTTAGAAACTATGGTCCCATGAGACTTTGGACTGAATGGGAATCATATTGCTGTAGTATTCATTTATTAAGGTGTATGCTGTTTGGTCACTGACCTTAAGAGTCACTGTATTGCAAATGGTGTATATTTGATGTCTAAGGGTAGTATGACTCTCATTGCTGAAAAAAAATACAATCCAGGAAGTCCTGGCCTATAAATAGATTAAAATCCAGTCTTCCCCACACCCACAAGTACACACATAAACATACGGAGAGGGCACTTTTACAAATAACAATGTAAACTCAAATTAATGAACAAATTATGTACATATGACTGAGATTTTCCTATAATCTTCAATTCTACAGGGACAAGCTCCCTGTAGAGCAAAGTTATACTATTTAATAGAATTTATATGAAAAAAAGTATGAGGAAGGAGCCTGAAAATGTTGAATCGAAATGACACCCCTAAGATTGGTGAGATTGATGGTGTGTAGCAGTTAAAGTTTGATATCACTTAGTGCAGTTGGTTTGAAGAATGGCCTTTTTGGTCTCTGGGCTGCATCTTAAATCCATGTTAGGTATATCACCCAAAGAAACTGATGAGGGAAGATGGGTGGGTTAGCCTGAGTCATAACTGGTGAGTACATAGATTTTTTTCCTTAGCTAACACTTACTGAGTGGGTAAAAAGAATATGTATTATTTTCATAGTTTGAACCAAATTTTATTTTAGATGGCTACTATGTTTAGGAAAATGCCTTGGTATTTGAAGGTGAAATCCTGAAGGTGTGAGACATGAATGATAAGAAAATGAAAGGAGATAAAACCGCTATGTGAGATTTAAGAGTAATTTAAGTGTGGAGAAGGAAAATGAGGAAGTAGGAAAATTTTAAAAAACAGTTATATTTAATATTCAATTAAAAATTTTTGTATTACTATGATAATCAATTTTTCTCTACACCTAAATCAATACCAAGACACACACATACACAGATGCAGGGTAAAGCCTTCTGTAAATGTTTTATTTTTATTCTTGGAAAGGGCTGAATTCCATATCTTGACAGCATTCATGGAACAGTACTCTATAAATCAAACCAATTCAGTGAGAGCCAAGATTCTAAGCCATAGATGGTTGAATCATGTAAGCCCTTTGGGAAACCTCAGCAATCCTGGGAAGGCATTGGACTCCCACAAATAATGGATTGTGGATTTAAACTACTCTTACCTAGATCTTAAGGGACAGATTGATCTTAGCTAATATTATGTTGGAATTCTATATGATGGACCCTATGCTAAGCATCATGCATATTATATTAGTTTCCTATTGCTGTTGTAACAAGTTACCAAAAATTTAGTGGCTTAAAACAACACAGATTTAGGGCGCCTGGGTGGCTTAGTTGGTTAAGCGACTGCCTTCGGCTCAGGTCATGATCCTGGAGTCCCGGGATTGAGTCCCGCATCGGGCTCCCCGCTCAGCGGGGAGTCTGCTTCTCCCTCTGACCCTCTCCCCTCTCATGCTCTATCTCATTCTCTCTCTCAAATAAATAAATAAAAATCTTTAAAAAAAAACACAGATTTATTCTCTTGTATTTCTGGAGGGGCAAAATCCTAAAATCAAGGTTTTAGCAGGGCTGTGCTCCTTCTAAAGGCTCTAAGGGAGAATCCATTTTCTTGACTTTTTCAGCTTCTAGAGGCTGCTTGCCTTCCTTGGCTCATAGCCCCTTCCTCCATCTTCAAAGACCATCATTCCAATCCCTGCTTCTGTCTTCACATCCCCTCACTCTGACTCTCCTGCTTTCCTTTTATAAGAAACTTCATGATTGATTACTTTATATGCATCCAGATAATCCAGGATAATCTCATCTCAAACTTTTAAATTAATCATACCTGTAAAGTCCCATTGACTCATAAGGGATCATATTCACCGGTCCTGAGAATTAGGACATGGACATCTTTGGAGGGCCATTATTCTGACTACCACACATGCATTATTTAATTATTTACAACTGCCTTATTATGTTGATGTCATTTTTACGCTATTTTCAAAGAAAAAGAAACTGACACTTAATGGGGTTAAGAAATGTTTCCAAGTTTACATAATCTGTAAATGGTATCACTGGGATTCACATTCAGATAGGCTAGACTCAAGACCTGAGGTTTATTTTCTCCTCAGTTACTATATTCACGCCAAATAAATCTAAGCAGAGAGCTATTGGTTCAGCGTAGGAGTTATTTCTCCTATAGACAGTAAAGTAAATTTAAAAAGATATTAAGAATATTAAGAGTTGACCTTACCATATATATGCAGTGTTCATTATCAGTAATGATTCATCAGTAAGTCAGAACATACTTTACCCAATCAATAATGAGTGTACAAATGATAGAGGATGCACCAGGAATCATGCAATCCTGTAAGCATCAGGGCTACAAGTGTTAAAAGTATCCAGCTCACTTTCATGCTGTCATAATTTTTTGGGGGGGGTTGTTTTTAGTACCGTCAGGTCTCAGAATATAGAAGATACAACCACTGTCTATTGGTTTCACAAAATGGCCACATATGGTATGCTTACTTCTCAATTGGGTAAGCCATCTTTGCCATTTTTCTGGAGATGCAAATATCTTACCTCAGAGATATGTTTATCTTGTCAAGAGAGCATGGAAATCACTCAGAAGGAATAGAGTTCAATCCTACACTTATTTAGTTGGTGGCAATTTGGACAAAAGATGCCTTAACCTGGGTTGGTGATGTTCCAAGAACAGAGGTATTATGGAGGTGGATGCAGTGTGGAACCAGGGAAAGAGAAGAGAGTTATTATATGCACACATAAGTTCAATGATTTGTACATAGTAGTCACACAATTAACCCTAGCTATTGTTATTTTTAAATTATGTGCTTCTAAATAAATAAACAAACAAACACATACATGCATACATACATACATACACACATACATGTAAGATTACTGAGACAAATACATTGTAAGATTAGTGCATGGTCATAATAAAACATCTGGGAAATACAGAAAATTACAGATAAGAGAACACAAATGACACATAATCTCATTGCTGCAATCTCATTAATTTCCTTTCTTCTAAGTATATTGTTTAACAAAGTGAAATTACACTGTATTCAACAACTTCATTTGCTGCTTTTTGGTTAACCTTGACGGTAAGAATTTTCATAAGTTAGCAGTAGTCTCCATGAATGTATTTTGAATGGATAGTCAAGATTTTGTCATATAGATAACTTGTGATACTTAACAATTCCTCTTGGATGGCATCATTAGTTACTCTTTGGTTATGCTTTAAAAAATCCACACTGAATAAATAACATTCTCATGGCTACTCTTATATTTTTACTTTTTCTTATTTCATTCCAAGTTTCTGCTTTCTTTTATCCCTCTGTTTTGTACTTTTAACTGCTGAATGTTAATGACACCCTTCTCAGTACAATCCCGGGCAGTTGTTTTCAGGTAATTAGCTACATACCAAATGTTGTGTAAATGAGCTCATTTTTACTCATTTCTGTCAGGCTAGGGTGATTCATGAACCACTTTGTGAATATGAAAAGCTGTTCATAAATCAGAGAGTCTTGGGGCAGGGGAGCAAAAAAAAAAAAAGGTAATAGTAGGGCAAGAGTAATTAATTGACCTTTGTCAAGCATCCTGTGTCACCTTCAGTCATCTTTACCTTAGATGTCTGGCTGAGTTTAAGACAGACTACTTTTCCCAAATATATCACTATATCCATATAATGGTGGAGTACAAGAGCATCCTTTAAATTTCTATTGTGTTTAATATTTCCTAATAACGATTAGCTGAGATCTGTGCTAAGGGGCTGAAAAAAATATGGCTACCTCCTCCAAATCAGAGCATTTTTATTCTCATTATTTTGATCATCAGGAATTTCTGTGGTGGCCTGTGAAGAATTAAAATGATAACTCGGCCTTAAACAATGAGAAGGGACTTAAAAATTGAAGTCAAAGTCAGATGTTTACCTTGAATGGAAGACTATGACTTGGTAATCAATAAGTGCAGGTTATTTAAACAAGGAGTCAGAATTAGGAGGTAAAGCAAAGTTGTGGATCTTTCACAATTATTAATTTTTTTCTTGGTATATGTTAAGTGAAAATACAGATTTTTGTTTGTTTCTTTCCAGTTTTTGTTTAAATTCTGGTTAGTTAACATATAGGGTAATATTGGTTTCTGGAGTAGAATTTAGTGATTCATCACTTACATATAACATCCAGTACTCATCATAACAAGGACCCTCCTCTTAAAACTCATCACCAATTTAGCACATCTTCGCACCCTCCTCCCCTCAGCTTGTCTCTATAGTTAAGAGTCTCTATGGTTTGCTTTCCTCTCTTTTCTTCTCCCTTCCTGTTTGTTCATCTGTTTCATTTCTTAAATTTCACATGAGTGAAATCATATGGTATTTGTCTTTCTCTGACTGACTTATTTCACTTAACATAATACACTCTAGCTCCATTCACATTGCACATGGCAAGATTTCATTCTTTTTGATGGCTGAGTAATATTCCATCACACACACACACACACACACACACACACACACACACACACACCCACCCGACCTCTTTATCCTTTTGTCAATTGACAATTAATAATTTTTTTGACTTATTTGCAAATATGCTCTGTTGCTTTGCTATATGATGATTTCTCCCAAAACAAAGAGCTCACACATTTATGAAAGGTAATCAGAATAATCTTGAAATGATAATCCTGATGGAATAAAATAAGGTTCAGCAGTGATACAGCATTAAAATATTACAGTGTCTTAAGACAACGGCTTTAGGTTGAGAAAAATACAAAACAAAGCAAAACCCAAAGTGAATATAAGTAAGTCAGGAGTATAAATTGTGCAAAGTTTCCAGCTCCCTATTTCAGTAGAAAAGCAGGGCTTGGGACATCATTCTTTTCCTTTTTAAATACATAATACTCTGTAGCTTCATCCATGTCAAACAAACATAGGGAGAGAGAAAAAAAGGGAGGAAAACCAAGAAACATACTCCAAACTATAGAGACCACATCATGGTTACCAGAGGGGAGGTGGGTGGGGCTATGAGTTAAACAGGTGATGAAATTAAGGAGTGCACTTGTTGTGATGATGTATTGCATGTAAGCATTGAATCACTAAATTTACACCTGAAACTAATATGACACTGTTAACTAACCACAATTTAAGTAAGAACTTGAAAAAAAATTAAACTAGTTGAGAGGTGACTGTGTATTCTGAAAGACAAAAATAGAAAGAGGATTTTGTATGTTTCCAAATTAATGATGAAGCATTCCAGATATTGCAGTAATAAAATGTAATAAATAAAATAATAAAGTAAAACACTATTTTTTGTCCCTGTGCTTTTATAAGCATAAATTCCCCAAATGGAGCTACAAAATAAAATAAGGTTTCTTTTCTATTAATTTTATTATAAGCACAATGTTAAAGAGGTAAATTTTGGAGAGTTCAGTATGACCCAGCCATTCTACTTTTAGATGCCTACTCACTTGTACACAAGGAGACAAAAACAGAGTGTTTATCAAGGACTCCTTGTAATAGCAAAAGCAGGTAAACAGCCCAACTGTCCAGCAAAGCAAAAGGGATTCACAGCTCTGGTGTATAGGCTGTGGACTACCTGACAGCAGTTAAAATGAATGAACTAGGTCTACATGTATAAATATGGGGATATCTCACATAATGTTGTGTGGGGAAAAAAACAGAAAAATGCCTACAAAAGGCTACATATACAATGGAATATTACTCAGCCATAAGAAAAGAATGAAATACTGCCATTTGCAATGATGTGAATGAAGCTAGAGAGTATTATGCTAAGTGAAATAAGTCAGTCAGAGAAAGACCAATACCCTATCATTTCACTCATATGTGGAAATTAAGAAACAAAACAAATGAGCATAGGGAAAAAAACGAAAGAGAGAGACAAACCAAGAAACGGACTCTTAATTATAGAGAACAAACTGATGGTTAGCAGAGGGGAGGTGGGTGGGAGGGTGGGTTAAATGGGTGATGGGGATTAAAGAGGGCACTTGCTGTGATGAGCACCGGGTGATGTATGGAAGTGTTGAATCACTATATTGTACACCTGAAACTAATATTACACTGTATGTTACCTAACTGGAATTTAAATAAAAACTTAAAAAAATAAAATTTTATGAGACCAATTTATACGCCTTAGGAAAATACATGTGTGTATGCATGCAGTAAAATAAAAAGAAATGTATACATTCAATTCATAAACAGCAATTTTGGCTTAGTGGTGTCTCAGCAGGGAGAGGTAGGGGAAGCAGAAGTGAGATAAGATGGGACGGAGATGGAGTTGTAACAGTCTCTGAAAGCATTTTAACCTTCCCTCCATCTTTTCTTCTCTCTCTGTCTTCCTTCCTTTCTTCCTTCCTCTCCTCCTTTGTCCATGTATCTGAACAGATAAATCTTCAAATAACCCACTTACACTCTTATTTTAAAAGTTTTGAATTAGGTATAATATAGCCGCCTTCCTGTGCCTACCCTAGAATTACCACTAAAAAAGTAAAGGAACACAAAGTTTATCTTTCCTTCCCTTTTTTTATACCTAATTGGCAATTAGTAGTGGACGATGATTATAATCTTCTGAAATGAGTCCCTTCAGTTAAGAGAGATCTACCAACATACACAGATTTCCTCACATATATATATATATGATATATCTGTTATATATATTGTATATATTTCCTCATATATTTCTAATCACACTTTGCAATTATACATCTGTTTGTTTGATTCCTTGTTCCTTGTGTGGCTGCTTGAATAGATGGTAAGTGCCACAAGAGAAATCACCTCTTAACGATTCGTTTACTGGCGTCCAATCCAGGGTCTGGCACAGAATTAAGGTATACATTCATGGAATTAATATGCAACTTCAGGAAATACTGAAATCATTACTTCTCTAGAGAAGAGAGAAAAAGACCACTGTGCTGTCTTTGTTATAAGGCTATCAATGTTGCTCGGAATACAGATTGAAAATAAAGATCCATTTCACCCATGCAAATTCAATTTCTTATTAAAAAATCATTTGGGGGCATTTGCTAAGTAAACAGCCAGAGGTTATTGTCAATTGGATAATTTTTAGGGCCATGAAGCTGCTTTGACGCATGCTTAAATTGAGCCTGGGGTCATAGGATGTCTCATCTGTTAGGGTTTTTAGATGCCATGTGAGAGAAGAGTAGGCATAACACTAGTATTTGCATTAAATAATCCAAATGTAGATATAGGTTCGCATACACCCTCTTCCCTTGCTACTGAGAGAACCTACACACAGGGTATCAAGGAATAAAAAGTTGTTTTCCTTTCTAGGAGCAAAATAGGGACTGTCATTACCAAATAGATGAATGGAAGGGGACTTAGTGGTTAATCTGTGTCAGATTTCTCTCTAGTGATTGGTGAGTGGGCCTGGAGCCGGACTTTTCTATGTGAAAAGCAAGAATTTACATGGCATGAGATTTCTGTTTTTAATCATTAAAACATTAAATTTACACCCGTATCATTAGAATGCTAGCTTTGTAGGCAGTTAATAATTAATAATTTGGGTTGGCTGACTGGTTTTTCAATTTAAAAAGTGAAGAAAAATGAAGGAATGTTTAGATAACCTAGAACTGAAGCATATATGGACATAAAGGAAGAAACTTAAAAATACCTTATAAAAGGAGTAACATGTTGTTGTTCTTATGTATGTAAATTATGTATAAATAGCATAAGTGCAATTCTAACCATCATCATCATTCTTCATTGAATATTAGCAATGCACATTTACCTCTGTTTATATCCATTTACATTGAAATCCTTAATTGATGGTTATATCTGAAGAAGGCTGTGATTAATTTCTTAAAAGACAAGTGCAATCAAATTACATAATTCACAGAAGTAGTTTTTTAGAGTAGTCCTTCCTTTTTATTTATTTATTTTTTAAATTTATTTTTATTTTTTTAAAGATTTTGTTTATTTATTTGACAGAGATAGAGAGAGAGCACAAGCAGGGGGAGTGGCAGGCAGAGGCAGAGGGAGAAGCCAGCCCTCTGCAGAGCAGGGGGAGCCTGATGTGGGACTCGAACCCAGGACCCTGGGATCATGACCTGAGCCGAAGGCAGTCGCTTAACCAACTGAGCCACCCAGGCACCCTAGTCCTTCCTTTTTAAACAAAGGAAGTTTTAGTCATTGGAAATTCGGAGTAAATAAATGTACATTTCTTCTAGTATACCCTCTCTCACCACCACCTGTCAAACTAAAAAAATAACAAAACAAAAATACTCTAAATATACTTTACTCAGAAAGGATACATGAGCACATACATGGGTTGTGAAGTTAAAATATTTTCTTCTAAACAAGGGAAATTATACATATAGCTTTGCCTATGTTGCATTAAACATAAAGTGATTTCTCTGACCATTAACCTCGAGAATAATAAAATTCATTATGATCATTTTCAGGTTTATGGAAACCTGAATGTTCCAGTGAACTCTGGTAATTAATTACTCTGAACAAAAAGACTGTTTTAGCACCTTGACCATTTAAATGAATAAGCAAATGGGGCAGCCCTCTAATCCAACAACTGCATAAATTACTTCAAAAGACACCATAAGAAAATGAAAATGCAAGCTACAAACTGCAGAAAAATATTTGCAAATTATATATCCAATAAAAGATTTGCATCCAGAATATATAGAGAAGCTCTTACAATTCAATAATAACACAAGCCAATATTTCAAAGGTTAGAAGATCTGAATAGACATTTCATCAGAGAAGGCATAAGAATTAGTCCACGGAAAGGTGCCCAACGTCATGAGTTATTAAGAAATGCAAATGAAAACTGCAGCGAGAACCCTATCCACCTCGCAGAATGACTGTAATAAAAAAGATAGTAAGTAAGTACCAGGTACTGGTGAAAATGTTGAAAAAATGGAATCCTCATACATTGCTGGGAATGTAAAAAATGCAGCCACTTTAAAACTCAGTTTGGCAGTCCCTTTAAAAGTTAAACATACTTGCAGGGCACCTGGGTGGCTCAATCTGTTGAGCGACCAACTCTTGGTTTTATTAGCTTGGATTATCAGGTCATAATCTCAGAGTCCTAGGATCAATCCCCCCCGCCCCCCAGCCCACCAACTTGCCCAGGGTCTCCAAGCTCAGCTCAGAGTAGGCTTGTCCCTCTCCCTCCCCCTCCCACTCTGCTCCTCCTGCATGTTCCTGGCACTCTCTCTCTCAAATAAATAAATAAAATCTTTAAACAAAACAAAACAAAAACTGCATAAATTGGAACTACATTTTACTACAGACCATTAGCCTGCTAAGTAAATTCAAAATGCTATACCCAATAAATCTTATTCTTTTTTTTTTTTTTTTTTTTTTTTAGTAAGCTCTATGCCCAATGTAGGGCTTGAATTTATGACCTCGAAACCTGAGTCCCACACTCTACTGAGCCAGCCAGGTGCCCCACCATTAAAACTTACTCTTAAATTCTAATTATTTATTAAGAAAATATTGTGCAGTAAACATATAGAACCTAATTTTGAATATTCCATATACATAATAATTTGAGTTTGAATAACATAATGCTTCATAGTAAAGGAGTCTTGAGTTTCATATATTTTAAAATTTTTGAATATAGTTTATTAGTTTAGTATTTATGAATCTTGTACCAATACTCATCAGTAATATTACAGTAAATGGTACATTTGAAAACATTCAGGACTTATAATATTATTTATGTAAACAGAAGGTATTACTAATAGAAGAAAGGGTACATAACATCTCCCTCTTAAGAGTCATGTCTCAATATTTGACATTCAGATTTCCTACACATAAACTGCTTTATTTAATAGAGAAATTTACATGTTGCATTTAATACTGCAAATAGAAATACAAGAGGGAACAGCATATGCTCTTTGTTTATATTATTTCCCCAAATTTTCACAGTATCCCTCTATGTCAGGAATTGTTTTTGGGTGAGAAGAGAAATCTCTTACATTAGAGGAGGAAATCATATCATGACCATAGTTTTGTGTTTTTTTGTTGACTCTGGCCCTGTGGCAAAAGCATAGATCTGAATTTACGAGCACTTTATGTGTATTTGTATCTGTAATTCAAAAAGACCTCTCATTTCGTAGGGAAACCTGGGAAAGATTTTGAAATGAACCAGAAAGATTACTAGATGTCTTGTCTAGTGGTCAGGATTATCTACTTTTCATTTTCTAACAGCTATTTTGCAACTCTGTACACTGTAGAAAAATAAAAACGATGCAAACAATTCTTATCCATTGAAGTGCAATGGTAATTGATTATTGCCCTGTCAATAATCGGTCAATTTTGCAAGTTTGCATCTATTTGCAAATTCTCTTCAGTGTGCTGTGTCTTTTCAGTCTTTTCAGTATAGTTTCCCTTGGATTCTCCTTTTTTTTTTTTTTGAACTGGATGTAATATCTTACTAGTTCTCTCATTAATTGAGTTGTTGAAATCGTTGACACACGTTTGTTCCATGTTCTTACATGGTTTTTTTTTTATGTCTGAAATGATTGTCCTTTAACAGTTTTGGTGGTAATCTATCAAGATGACTTAGTGAATTTACCTAACAGAGCCAGGCAAAGTGTGTTACCAGAAAAGGATATCTTCCAAGTGACTTAAGCTCAGTCATATCTTTTTCTTGGCTCCCAGGGGTGAAATATGTATTTACTGATCTATTTTAAGATGAAACTGAAGAATATAACTTTGTTGACTCTGTCTTTTTATTCCTCCATACTGATTTTTTTGTTTAATTTTTTTTCCTCGTTTGCTTATGGTCAGTATGTTATTCCCCACTGGCGATAGCAATGATTGAGAATTTGCTTTCATGGTCTGATCTTTTAATGATTTCTGTAAATAGGTTAATGGATTATAGAGTTACAGTTCTATACTCTGTTGGATGAGAGACACTGTAGAGTCTGGTTTGTTAGTCTTTTTGTTTGTTTTATCTATTTGTCCATTTAGAGCTCAAGTCAATTAAGAATCTTGTGCCCAGTGCTGTGGAAAGCAGCTGATGGATGTCTGGACCATGAATTTCTGTGTTTCTATATTATTCCTTGACCTGTGGCAGAAGTATAGATCTGAATTTATAAGCATCTTTGTGTCCTTGTATCTATAATTCAGAAGGGCCTTTACCTTTCATTATAGGAGAGTATTAATAAATTAGATTATAAAGCCTTTAATATGTCTTGATTGGTTTATTTAGATAAACAAGTGCTAGTCAAAATCAAATATTCCTAAATTACTAGAAAATAAGGAAAACTATAATTCTAATATTTTAAATGTTCTAGCCTTAAAATAATTTTTTTTATAGAAGCTAACACAGAGATATTTTAAGGATCTAAGTTCACCTAATTAAGTTAAATATTTGGTCAATGGACTTTAACTCAATAATTTTGGTTTAATATAAAACAGCTATACCTTTTCTGTTTTATTAATATAAAGTACAATGCAAGCATACATTTTATTCTACTCTTGTTTGCTTTCCTTAAACTTATACAAGTTTATTCACAAATAAGCTAACTTTCATATTATATAATATTTAAGATTATGAAAAATATAAATTTGTGTTCAAATAAATTGAATCATTATTTTGACAAACTTTATTTCAACAACAATTATGTTTCATAATATGTCAGCATGAAGATAATTTTCATGATATCTAGCTTAAAGTCTTGGACTGATATTAAGTTGAGTTAATTAATGGATAATCATTACTGATAGTTTCTAAGTAAATAAAATCCTTAAACATTAATTACTGAGCATAATTTTAAATTTATATACTTTTGCTTCTTACTTTTTTATGCTATGGACTGGCCATAGCTTTGACAAAAAGTTTAATGAAAGTGTTTATTTTTGCCACTTTAAAAAGATATTAAAAAGATGTATATGTCTGTATAAAGTTGTGCTATGTGTGTTCATGAACTCTGCTAGTCTCCTGAAATACTTATGTTAGATAGATAGTTTTCAATTTTCCATACCCTAGTTGTTTGTTTGTTGTTGTTTTTTTTTTTTATAAAATACACGTTTATTTCCTTGGTTAAAAGTTATAATTAATAGGACTAGCTAAGACTATTCTAGGAGTAATAGTGACAAAGAAATACACCTGTATTTGTGTCTTCATTATTCAAGAAAAAAAGGGTAGTTTTAGCTGAAGGCCTCAAGTGGTTCTCAAATTTTTTGGTCTCCTGATACATTTATACTTTAAATCTCAATATTTACCACATTTGAAATTAAAACTGAGAAAAAATTTAATACATAGTTATTGATTCATTTTAAGAGAGCAGTGATGAATGCATTGCTTGATAACATATTAGTGTTATTATAAAAATAGTTCTGACTGCACAGACCCCTTGATAAAGAAGCATTGTGCTAAAATGAGGAGTATGTATGTTCCAAAAAGCATGATAAAGAACAAACTTGGAAAGTGAATTTTATTGCCTTGATTTATAATAACTGAATCTGACAATAAGCTATGAAATGTGTTAAAATTTTAGCAAAGTTCGACTAATGTAGATGAGTTTGCTTATTGATTTACTGATTAATGCCTTTTCCTACAATGTGAAGATTATTCTTTATCTTCTATGTAATTGGCTACTTAGATAGCAAACATTTATCTTGTGTTTTTCTGTGCTCTGTATTTATTTTAATACGTCCTTGATTATTTAAGAAGAAGAAAAAAAAAGCCAAATCTGGCACCGATGACCCTATCTTAATCAAATGTCCCAGAGTGCCTGGATGGTTCAGTTGGTTAAGCGTTCAACTCTTGATTTTTTTGGCTCAGGTCATGATCTTAGGGTCTTGAGATCAAGTCCCATGTCAGGCGCAGTGCTCAGCGGCGAGTCTGCTTGAGATTCTCCCTTTCCCCACTCCAAAAGAAGTAAATATATAAAATCTTTTAAAAAATGTTCAAATCTCTGACAACTCTTTTGATTTGCCATTCTTAACTCAGATCATATATATCTACATCCATATCTACACCTACACCTCTGTCTATTGTATCTTTTACATGTAAAACTATCTGTTGGTTTTCACAGAGGGCCCCCGAAAAAAATCACGAAGTAGTTTTGTAAGAATTGCATGTGAACAGCTGTCAAGTAAGAAGATGTGCTTATTCTTCCCCCAATTAAATTTGTATCAATAAAATGTTATTAATATAATATTTCAGAAAGTGTAGGCTTTATGGAAAGTCTCTGGAAATTTGTCAGTCTCCTTGTTTTCCACCACATATATGAACCTTAGCAAAAACACTGGTCGAAACTCTTACCAAATAGCTCTCTATTTCCTATTTTTTCCTATTTTTATTAGAGTCCTGATGGTGCTTTACTTGAAGATATTATGCAACAACAGTATAGAATTTTCAGTCATAATTTCGTTATTATTTGAAGTGTTTACTTTCCCACAATCTCATTTCATTATTATGAATCTAGCATTTTTTTAGGTCCTATTCTGGCCCCACATGTGCTATTGAGATCTACTTCTAGACAAAACTGCAAAGTAGAGATGACAATGTTTTAGCATTTCTCACTGCATTTGGGGGCCATATATCTCATCTGCTAGATCTTGTTAATCTCAGCACAATTTAGTTCTGGTCCCTGAGTCCCATTCCCTGAGCCCCATTCCCTGAACCCCATCTCTGGGTCCCATTCTTGAGTCCCATTCTCTGAGCCTCATTCCCTGAGTCCCATTCCCTGAAGTTCCTTTCCCTGAGTTCCACCTCCTGAAGGCAATCAATATTCACTGCTATCTCATTTCTTCTTCTGGGTCGTACAAAACTATAAAATAGTTTGAATGTGGGGGTCTATAAAAGCTCCACGGCTAGAAATAATTGAGGCAGTGGTAGGGTCAGGTTTTTGGATTGTTTGTGTCTTGTTATGATTTAACTTACTTAGCTCTTTGAACAGCCATGGGTTTTATTTGTATTTCTTGAATAGAACATGTGTGGGGCCAGAACTGGGGCTTTTGGGTGTTACTAATGCGTGGCCAGAATCGGGGTTGTCATAGTCATCTGTTGATGACCAAGACTTTGATCTTTCCATATTTCTGTCTGTAAGTAAACATTCTTGTTTGTTCCATCATATTTTTCTATTTATTTTTTCTTTGGTTTGTCATACATATTATTAATTTATTGTCCATATTAAGCACATTTTATGAATTCTGCCTATGTTTCACAAATTACTTCCTTACTATCTATACTTAACTGTCCTGTGAGTTTTACCCATACCTTATAAACTAATGGTTTCCTTATTACTTATGCTCAACACTTTTTATGAGTTTCATCTATATTGTTTGTTTTCTTATCTTTATAGTATAATTGAATACAGTATATGCAGATTATATCAGGGAATTTAAACAATTCTGATTCAGCCAGAGTACAGGGGCCTTGCCAAACAAGGGTGAGAGATAAATATAAAGAGGGCTTCGTGTGGAAACATGGACTTTATTTTGCAGGCAATGGAGAATTACTGAAGGGTGTAAGCAGAAATACAATTTTACTGGAAATTTTTTTTACATATGTATGTAAATAAATAAAATGAGAGTAATATACAATAAATTCCCAATGAGTGTATCAAATAAGATGATGCATGCACTTCAAGGAAGGCAAAATGATGTCCCTCTAGGGTAGGCTTCAAGGAAAATGCAACGTCTATGTTAGTCTGTGAAGGAAGGGAGTGACTGGTTGAGGATGGAAACTATCTAGGCTGAGAGAAGGGCATTAATAAATGGACCTTTTCCTGAGCCTTATATGGGCATATTCAATAGGTCAAACAACAAGATTATCCTCTGTATTTCATAAAAAAGGTTTTCATGGATTTAATAACTGATTTTGACTCTTTTCTAGTAATTACAAGGGTTCATTCCAGTTGTTCATTTGTAATTTAGCTCAGGCACAAAATTAAATCATGTATGGTGTAAAATCGAGTAATGACTAAGACTAGTTGATTTATTTCTTCCTTTTCTCCTAGCAAATGAATCTCAGTGCAAAGTACTATTTTCACGGAAGTAAAGGAAAACTATTTGGGGGGCTGGGAGGGTGAAATTTGTACCTCCAAAGAAATCAAACAATTATTAACTATGTACTAGGCATGTTATAATGCTGCACATCTCATTTAATCCTCACGAACAGACTAAAAGGTAGGTATTTCGGACATCAAGAATTCAGGATGAAAATATACAGTGAAGTGGCTCAGGTCACATAGTTGGGAAATGCTAGAATAGGGATTTGGACTTAGGCAGTCTAAAGTGAGAGTCTAGCCCGGAATTACTGTGCAAGCCAACTTTCCTCTGGTGAGGGAAATGAAGAGAAAGTGAGGATGTCTAAGAAAGTAATATTTGGTACCTAGATAGTATATACTTTTTTTAAAAATAGTATATACTTTGGATAAACTAAAAGAGAAAAGTAGAATTAACCAGATGCTTATAAGTCAGTTGTGAAATAATCTATCATATACTATATATGGAAATGTACCCATTAATTTTAAAATCATTTTAGTGAGTTCTCAGTCAATTAAAAACATCGTTGTCTAAATAAAAACTAAAACTTCAGTTACAATCATGTTGGGAAGCTACACATAGTAAACATGAAACTCTGATGGGAATGTGATCTGGAGAAAAAGAAGTTTTATCTTTCCAAGAACTGGGGGCCATATACCCTTCATGAAAGTCAAAGGTCTCTGGTAGTAGTGAGCATTGCACACCAGCCAGCTACAACCCTTATGCTGTGCACATTCCCAAGTTTTACTATACATCATTCATTTCCATAATCTCAATTAAGAAAATTAGGCCTGTTTTATTTCAGAAACTAAAATGAAATCTTCTCTGTAGCTACTCTCAGATTGTGTTGGAAACTTTATAAGACATTCTTAGAAAGAGGCAGACCTACTTACACATGCTGATGGTAGAGACCCTTATGTCACAGGATATTGACTTCCAACCTCTGTTGTTCATTCTAAAATGTTACCACCTGACTCATTTTAGAAAGTGCCGTTTTGTTACATTTTTTGGTTAAGTATTTTTGAAGTCTCTTCTCTTTGTTACAGGATTAAAATTTTATTTCGCCTCTGTGAGCAGTCTGCTCTGAGAACACTTTGCTTAATTATGAGACTATTTGTTTTGTGCTTTTACAGTCCAATCTTTAGGGCATTTAGCTTCAAAGAACTGACAAGATACAAGAGGAAACACCAAGCATGGTTGCCCTTTCTCTTTGGTTATAGCATCTTGACAAGAGAACATAGCTAGGAAACCACTTTAGCGCTGGTCTTTAGAATTTCTTAGAAAAAGGAATCTTAATGCTGCCTGAAAAGTTAATATAAATAAACAGAATTATATAATACAAACCCTATTAAGAGAAAAGGGAAAATAATTTTCTCCTTAGAAGAAGGGAAATAAAAATTACAGATATTATTGCCTACATAGTGGGGTGTTGAGAACTAGTATGAATTTTGTGGGTTGAACATCATTAGACATGACTAATGTGTAGGAGACAACATCACTGAACTGAAGTTCATAAAGATATGCATTGGGTGCAGAGTTCAGTTAATAAGAAAACATAAATAAATAAGAAAAAATATCTGGCCACAATAAAAGATAAGGAGTTTGTATAATATGGTGCCATTCAGAAGTTGCATCTCCTTTTCTAATTTTTTACTCTTTTAATTGATTCCTGGGCTTTGCCCCTTATTCATAATCACTAAGGTCTGCTGCATAACTGTCTTCTTGTCATAGGCTCTGCCATCAACCTCAATGTTTTTCATGTTCAGATATGTATTAGTTTTCTATCGCTGCTGTAACAAATTGCCATGAACTTAGTGGCTTAAAACAATACGCATTTGTTATCTTATAGTTCTGGAGTCCAGAAATCTAAAATAAAGTTCTTGATAGAGCTGTATTTCTTCTGTAGGCTTCAAAGAAGAATCTGTTCTCTTGATTTTTCTAGCCTCTAGAGAAATCATATATTTTTTGGCTCATGACACTTCCTTGTATTACTCTGACCTCTGCTTCCATAGTCATATCTCCTATTCTTAACCTCCTGCCTCCCTTACCAGGACACTTGTGATTACATTGAGCCCATATGAATAATAGGGTAATAGTCCCATATTTTTATTTAACTATATATGTGTGTGTATATATATATATATATATATATATATACACACACACTCCCTTTTGGCAGGTAAGTTAACTTATTCATAGGTTATAGGGACTAAGGCATGGGTATCTTTGGGAAAGTTATAATTCAGGCTGCCACAAGATGCCTGACTTTCTAATCCTTCAGCTTCATCTTTTTTTTTGTTTTTAAGATTTTATTTATTTATTTGACAGAGAAAGAGAGGGAGAGAAAGAGAGAGCACAAGCAGGGGAAGCACAGGGAGAAGCAGGCTCCCCGCTGAGCAGGGAGCCTGACTCGGGGCTCCATCCCGGGACCCTGGGATCATGACCTGAGCCAAAGGCAGCCGCTTAACCCACTGAGCCACCCAGGCACTCTGAGAACCTTTTAAATAATAATTGCTAGCTGTTATGGAGCATTTATTATAATATAAGCCTGACACTGTTTTAAGTACTCTATGTGGCTTATTTCATTTAGTTTCAAATAATCTTCAAGTTAGGTGTTATTGTCGCCTTATTTCATAGATGAAGAAACTGATGAACTTGCTCAAATCACACACTAAGTTGCCAAGCCAGGATTTGAACCCAAGAGATATGGTCCTAGAGTCCAGGTTTTTAAATACTATGCCGAGATACATTCCATATAAATGTCCTAAATATCATCCCTCCTCCACTCTCTTCTTACTGGATCAAATGCAAATGTGGTCAAAAAGCAGAAAGAGTTATAGAGAGACTGGTCTTATTACCCTCATTGAGTTGCTGAACCAATGTCCACAGCCATATACCTTTGCACTTCATAGTGTGAGAAATTTAGACCTCATTCAATTTTTCTGTATCTCGCAAGCAGAATGCATCCTAACTGATTGACTGATTCTATCACAGGGAAGAACACTAATCTGGCGTGAGCAACTTGAAAATCCATCTTATTCTTAGATCAAACACTGAAGGACAATGCAGCACAATTGTCCAGGATAGTTTCACTGCAAATTCCTGGTCACCAACCTCAGTCAGGCTCTGAATCCAAGTCCCTATTCCTTTTAATTATCTTTCGTGAACTCTCTCTCCCATTAAACTCAAGCACTATTCCAAATCTTTTTTATTCTTCTTAAGTTCCCTAGGTAATAACCGCATATGGGACATTGCCTAGTAGATAACCTCAACAAGAGTGAGTCCTCTTTCCATCACCTATAGTGCTTGCATATCCAACCTCAGCCTTCTGTTTGAGGTAAAATCCTCAACTGTTCCCACAGCCCTATCCCCTTCCACCAGTGTCAGAATCTTAATCAGTCAATTACTTATCCTAGGTTTTATACCTTCTATTAGCCCTTTTCTGAAGCAGCTCCTTCATTATAGTGCATAAACATGTTCCAAGCTTTGCAATACAAACAGACACACAAATAAACAGAAACTCCACATAACAATAACAATATTCTTCTCTTGGCCATGTGTCCTGCTCTAGCTACTCCTTCTCTTTTTCCTTCCCTTCTTGGGAGTGTTTACATGCTTCTCCTAGCACATAGCTCAATCATTGCACTTAGTCTTTTGCTGACTATCATACAACCAAATCCAATGGCCACCTTTCAGTTCTTACCTTATGATTGTCTCTGAAGCCAGGACATAGTAGACTCTGTTTCTTAAACTCTCAGGTATCTCTCTCTCTCTTTTTTTTAAGTAGACTCTACACCCAATGTGGGGCTTGAACTCATGATCCTGAGATCAAGAGTTGCATGCTCTATCGACTGAGCCTGCCAGGCACCCCATAAAACTCTCAGGTCCCTTGGTTTCCAATCTACCACTCTCTTCTTGATTTCCTCCCTTTCCCCATTTCTTCCTATTCAATGGACTCACTCTGTTTTGTTTATCCTTTAGATGATGTCATTTCCCTCAGTATCTTCTTTGGTCTACTTCTTTTTCCTATATAAATCTGTTCTCTAGGTAATGGTGGATTCAGTTCTGTACTTGCTCTTCCCTGCGATGCATTTGGTTATTCTTCCTGACTGCTGGCTATATTGACCACAGTGGCCACAATCCCACCTCTAGATGCTTGGCTGTGGACCTGCAGAACTGATAGCTTGGCAGAGGTAATATATGCCAATAGACTTTTTCACCAGCTCCTGTTCATTGTCCCACACTGGCTGTTGAAAGTATGCTTTTCCAGATCCCCTTGTAATTTCCAGCTTGTCTCCTCACAGTAGTGCTTCAGGAGACCTCATCAGAGACTTTGATGCTCAAGCGTCCCCATCTGGACTCTAACTTTCACAGGTTCTCCCCCAAATGAGTAAGTTTTTATTCCTTTATTCCTTTAATAAATCCCTTATTCTCAAATACTCATGATAACCCTCTTTCTACTCTGACACCACCGTCTACCTGGATATTTATGTGAGAGAGAAATAAGCTTTGCTTTTTTTTAAGGCAGTGTGCTTTTGAGTTTCTGTGATACACAAATCTAATCTGAATCTTTACTAACTCAGAGAGGATCATTAAGAGTTCTATTTTGGACATATTGATTTTGAGATGCCTACCGGCATTGAAGCAAAAGTTTTAAATAAGCAGGTGACTCATCAAATCTGGAGCTCAGGAAGAGGTCAGGGTTAGTGATAGAAATTTGGGAATGACCAGAAATTTGGGAAATAGATGATATGTCAAACCACAGAACCAGTTGTAAAATGAGAACAATGCTTAGGACCGGAGGGAAATCCAACATTCACATATCTGGCAGAGGATGAAGAATAAGTAAAGAAAATTGAGAAGCGATCAGTCAGTTAGGAAGGCATGATTAAGGGTTTGAGAGTGTCACATCCTTAGATCAAGAGAATATAATGTTTTCAAGAAAGAATATGAGTCAAATTCTCCTGAGAGGTCTAGTAAGATGAAGACTGATCGTTTTCCACTGAAATTAACAAGATGGATGTTCACTGATCACCTGACAAATGGAATGATGGGGAAGATATCCTGAAGAAGTGGAGGCAACTTTGCCTTTTAGTGACTTTGACTATTAGATATAGGGTGCTAGTTGGAGTGTGCCAGGGGTCAAAAAGTATAATACAGCATGTTTGTGTGCTGCAAGTCATAGTCTAATAGAAAAAGAGAATTGTAGGAACAAAGTCCCTGAGTAGTCAGGGGGGATGGGAGCCAGTGCATGGAGTCCTTGGTCTTAGATGACTGAAACTGACACTGTTCATCCATTGTAACTAAAGAGTGTCATTCTAAGTGGGGATATTTTCAGAGGCTTGGTAGATTTGCTGGTGGATAAATGTAGTTCTCTTCTGATTATTCCTTTTCTTAAAGAAGTATAGGCAAGAACAATTGCTGTAAGTGGGGTGGGGATTAAAGACTTGAGGAGTTAGGAAAAGGTGTGAAATAGTAGTCTCAGAGCATTGGAGAGTCAGTTGTTTAAGAAAATGTAATAAGATTGCTGGACAGTGCTGAGAACTTCTTACAGTTTGGATATAAATTCATAATTTATCACTGTTAGGTTTTTTTCTCTTAATCATGTTCCTCCATTCACACAGGCATAAGGCAATTATATTTAATTAGGGTTGGAAATTTTCTAGGCAAATATTATATGACAGGAATAAGGGAGTTGCATATATCTGTAAATGAATGATCACAGTGATGGAAAAGGGATTCTAAGCTCAGAAAGGAGGGAATTGAGCTCATTGTTGGAAGGAAGGGTCAATGGATTTGAAGGTCGATGGGACTGAAATATTACTGAAAGGTTTTTGGAAAGCTCAGAGGAATTAGAGAGATATGAAGCAACAGATTCTGAGCTAGCAGAGAGAAAGTGTTGATGCCTCTCAGAAGCCCTCTCAGGTTGTTGCAACTAAAAGAGCACACCTTATTAGCTGTTTCTTGGTATAGATGCCTGTGTTTTCCAAACTACAGTTGTCTGCATCCTGTCTGCACAATTTTTATCATATAGTAAAATAATAATGATAATGTGTATTATTTGTTATATGCAGTACTGTTCTAAGCATTAAATAATTTAATCCTCACAATAACAGTATGAGGTAGATATTATTATTATATCCATTTTACAGATAAAATAACTGAGGCATAGAGAGATTAAAGAACTTACCTAAACTCACTTGATCCCAGAGAAGCTGGCTTTAATTGTCTGTCTTAACCAGTATACAAATGTTACCGTGTTGTGATTTTCTCATTATTTTCTTTCAATAGACTCATCATATTAATACATTTAAAAAATTCATACCATTGCTATGAATAAAATTGATTTATTGTAGGTCATGAAAGATAAGTATGAGGTGATCATAGTAAAAGTAAAATGGTATTTTAAAATTCCAGTTAGTCATTGCTGCCTGCCAGAGGCTCGGAGAGAGTTGCTTCCTCTGTTTCAAAGATTAGCAGTTATTGGAAGGGGATGAAAGATTTTGAAATGGACCAAAAAGGACCCTTCTGTGTTACTTTAGCTTTTCGTTGTTCTTTAAGTTATTTTACAACTTGATACGTTGTAGAAAATGATGATAATGTGAATGATTCTTATCCATTGAAAGACAAATTCATTGTGTCAAGTGAATTAAAATTGATTATTGCCCCGTGGATAGACCCATTTTGCATCTATTTGTAATTTCATCTCGGTATTCTCTATTGACTATGTGTGCGGGACCCTATGAACCTTCCTTTGATCTGGTTGCAAAATCTTACTGGTTCCCTTATTGATCAATGAGTTAAATTCTTCACATGTGCTCATACTATATTGGTATGAAAGTCAAAATTTTACTTGAAAAAATGTATCCTTTAACACACCCTAAATGTTTTTCTTTCTTTTGTAATCAGAAGGTTGGGTAAGATTTGCAAAGAGAGTAATGTCCTCACTGTGTGATTCAATACTATTTAATAACATTATTATCTAATGTTTATTAGAATTCACTCTCAGGGTGAAAGTTGACCAGTGTACCACTACTATAAGCGTCTCACACTTTGACAACATTGAACTAGATTATTGTTTCTCAGGCATGGCTGCTCTTCACAGTCACTTGTGGAAGTTAAAAGCCATGGTTACAACGACAATTATACATAGTTGTGATCTTCAAGAACATATAGTTGAAAAGATGAAAGACAAGTAAACATTGGTTAAAAGGTATATATGTGCTAGGATGCATAAGGGGCTTGTAATCTTCTAGAAGGGGACTCAACCCAGGTTGATGGGTGGTGGGAAAGACTTCTAGGAGAGGGCTAGAGGTGGGACAAGGAACAGTGAGGCAGGCACTGGTGGACGTGTCCTAAGAGAAAGCAGAGGGCCTTGTGTCAAAGGTTTAGAGCCACAAGAGGATATGTGCTTTTAGAGAGCAGGGCAGCATGATTGGAAAATGAATTTCAATGTAGCATTTAGAGATGGGGTTGGGAGGTGGCTGAAATTGTTCTTCACCACCATGGCTTTCAAACTTTTTCTTAATTTCACTTTCCAACAAGAAATACATTCACAGCCACTCTGAAAAACAGTATGGCAGTTCCTCAAGATGTTAAGAATAGAGCTACCTTATGATCCAGCAATTGCACTACTAGATATTTACCCCAAAGACACAGATGTAGTGAAAAGAGGGGCACATGCGCCCCAATGTTCATAGCAGCAATGTCCACAATAGCCAAACTGTGGAAGGAGCCAAGATGCCCTTCAATAGATGAATGAATAAAGAAGATGTGGTACATACATACAATGGAATATTACTAAGCCATCAGAAAAGATGATTACCCACCATTTGCATTGACATGGATGGAACTGGAGGGGATTATGCCAAATGGAATAAGTAAAGCAGAGAAAGACAATTATCATACAGTTTATTCATATGTGGAACATAAGCAATAGCATAGAGGACCATAGGGGAAGGGAGGGAAATCAGAAGGGAGATGAACCAGGAGAGACTATGGGCCCCAGGAAACAAACTGAGGGTTTCAGAGGAGGGGTGTGGGGGGGGTTACAGGGTGATGGGTATTAAGGAGGGCACATGTTGTGATGAGCACTGGGTGTTATATGTAACTAATGAATCATTGAACACTACATCAAAACTAATGATGTGGGGTGGAGCAAGATGGCGGAGGAGTAGGAGACCTGTATTTCATCTGGTCTCAGGAATTCAGCTGGATAGGGATCAAACCGTTCTGAACACCTACGAACTCAACAGGAGATCAAAGTAAAGAATAGCAACAACTCTCTGAACAGAGAAGCAACCACTTACTGGAAGGTAGGACGTGCGGAGAAGTGAATCCGAGGCAATATTCGGGAGGATAGACGGCGGGGGAGGAGGCCTCCGTTGGCTGCTTCTGGCAAGTGCTAGAGCCGCGGAGCTCAAAATCGGAACTTTTAGAAGCTGGCTCCGCTGAGGGACGTCGCTCCAGTGGCTAAGCGGGGGGTTGAACCCTCGCAGGACAGTATAGTCTCAGGACCCTTGGGGTCACAGAAAGACCGGGGGTGTCTGAGTGCAGCAGAGCTCCCAGGTATCAGAGCAGGGAAGTCAGCTGCAGAGACGGAGCTGAGTAGTGGGCTCTCAGCTCGGGGTTGCCATAAACTGTGATTGGCGACATAGTCGGGCCACTTCTCCTCCAGCAGGGACCCAACAAGCGGCAGATCCAGGGAGACTCCCCTTCTTCCCTCAGGAGGAGCAGCGCGGGAGTGCCCTGCAGGGATCAGCTGGGTTTGGAGACTCCACACGGGGTCGGGTGCCAGAGATAGTAATGCTCGGTCACAGGCTGGGTGAGCACAGAGTGTGGCCGGAGACCGGGGAGATGGGAGTGATTGACTGCTTTTCTCTGGGGGCGCACTGAGGAGTGGGGCCCCAAGTTCTCGGCTCCTCTGGGGCGGAGATTGGGAGGCCGCCATTTTCACTCTGGTCCTCCAAAGCTGTATGGAAATCTCGCAGGGAACAAAAGCTCCCGAGAGCAAACCCGAGCAAGATTACTTAGCCCTACCGACAAGGGCGGGGCAATTCTGCCTCTGGCAAAGACATTTGGGAACCACGGCAACAGGCCCCTCCCCCAGAAGATCAGCAAGAACAGCCAGCCAAGACCAAGTTTACCGATCAATGAGAACGGCAGAACTCCAGTGCTAGGGGAATACTGCACATAGAATTCATAGCTTTTTTACCATGATTCTTTAGTCTTTCAAAGTTAATTTTTTTAAATGTATTTTTTTAAAATTTTTCTTTTTCCCTTTTTCAACCAACTTCTTATCAATCCCTTTTTTAAAAAATCATTTTTATTTTTCATTTTTAGAATCATACTCTATCCCTTCATAGTAGTTACCCTTATTTTTGGCATATATATATATAAGTTGTTCTCTCTTTAAAATTTTGAGATACAGTTTCTTCTAACAGATCAAAATATACCCTAAATCTCTAGTGTATGGCTTTGTTCTAGTCTCCTGCATGATCATATTCTCTCCCCCTTCTTTTCTTTCTTTCTTTTTTTTAAAAGCCTCTTTTTTCTTTTTTCAAACAACTTATCTTATCAATTCCTTTTACAAAATTTTTTATAATTTTCATCTTTACAGTCATATTCCATCCCTTCATCATATCAACCCTTATTGTGTACATATATAAGTCTTTCTTTAAAATTTTGGGAGGCACTTTCTTCTAACAGACCAAAATACACCCCAAATCTAGTGTGTGGCACTGATCTATGCACCAGCCTGATCATATTTGATCATATTCTGCTTTTTTTTGTTTTGTTCTATTTTTGTTTGTTTTTATCATTTTCTTTTTCTTTTTCTTTTTTTCTCTTTCTTTCCCTTTCTTTTCCCCTGGTTTCAGGTCTTTTCTGATTTGTTTAGAGTATATTTTCTGGCGATGTTGTTACTCTCTTAGCATTTTGTTCTCTCATTCATCTATTCTCCTCTGGACAAAATGACAAGATGGAAAAAATCACCTCAACAGAAAGAACAAGAGGTAGTACCATCTGCCAGGGACCTACTCAATACAGATATTAGTACGATGTTGGACCTGGAGTTCAGAATCGTGATTGTAAAGATACTAGCTGGGCTTGAAAAAAAGCATGGAAGTTATTAGAGAAACCCTTTCTGGAGAAATAAAAGAACTAAAATCTAACCAAGTCGAAATCAAAAAGGCTATTAATAAGGTGCAGTCAAAAATGGGGGAACTAACTGCTAGGATAAATGAGGCAGAAGAGAGAATCAGTGATATAGAAGACTAAATGATGGAAAATAAAGAAGCTGAGAAAAAGAGAGATAAACAACTACTGGATCAAGAGAGCAGAATTAGAGAGATAAGCGATACCATAAGACAAAACAACATTAGAATAATTGGGATCCCAGAAGAAGAAGAAAGAGAGAGAAGGGCAGAAGGTATATTGGAGCAAATTATAACAGAGAACTTCCCTAATGTGGGGAAGGAAAAAGGCATCAAAATCCCCTCTCAAAATCAATATAAATAGGTCAACACCCTGACATCTAATAGTAAAACGTACAAGTCTCAGAGACAAAGAGAAAATCCTGAAAGGAGCTCGGCACAAGAGATATGTAACCTATAATGGTAGAAACATTAGATTGACAACAGACCTATCCACAGAGACCTGGCAGGCCAGAAAGGACTGGCATGATATATTCAGAGCACTAAATGAGAAAAATATGCAGCCAAGAATACTATATCCAGCTAGGCTGTCATTGAAAATAGAAGGAGAGATAAAAAGCTTCCAGGACAAACAAAAACTAAAGGAATTTGCAAACACGAAACCAGCCCGACAAGAAATCTTGAAAGGGGTCCTCTAAGCAAAGAGAGAGCCTAAATGCAGCATAGACCAGAAAGAAACACAGACAATATACAGTCACAGTCACCTTACAGACAATACAATGGCACTAAATTCATATCTTTCAATAGTTACCCTGAATGTAAATGGGCTAAATGCCCCAATCAAAAGACACAGGCTATCAGATTGGTTTAAAAAACAAGACTCATAAATATGCTCTCTGCAAGAGACTCATTTTAGACCCAAAGACACCCCCAGATTGAAAGTGAGGGGGTGGGAAACAATTTACCATGCTAATGGACATTGAAAGAAAGCTGGGGTGGCAATCCTTATATCAGACAAATTAGATTTTAAACCAAAGACTGTAATAAGAGATGAGGAAGGACACTATATCCTACTTAAAGGGTCTATCCAACAAGAAGATCTAACAATTGTAAATATCTATGCTCCTAACATGGGAGCAGCCAATTATATAATTAATATAATTAATAACAAAAGCAAAGAAACACATTGACAACAATACAATAATAGTGGGGGACTTTAACAGCCCCCTCACTGAAATGGACAGATCATCTAAACAAAAGATCAACAAGGAAATAAAGACTTTAAATGACACACTGGACCAAATGCACTTCACAGACATATTCAGAACATTCCATTCCAAAGCAACAGAATACACATTCTTCTCTAGTGCCCATGGAACATTCTCCCAAATAGATCACATCCTAGGTCAAAAATCAGGTCTCAACTGGTACCAAAAGATTGGGATTTTTCCCTGCATATTTTCAGACCACAATGCTTTGAAACTAGAACTCAATCACAAGAGGAAAGTCGGAGAGAAATACATGGAGGGTGAAGAGCATCCTACTAAAGAATGAATGGGTCAACCAGGAAATTAAAGAAGAATTAAAAAAAAATCATGGAAACAAATAAAAATGAAAACACAACTGTTCAAAATCTTTGGGATGCAGCAAAGGCAGTCCTAAGAGGAAAGTATATAGCAATACAAGGCTTTCTCAAGAAACAAGAAAGGTCTCAAATACACAACCTAACCCTACACCTAAAGGAGTGAGAGAAAAAACAGCAAATAAAGTCTAAACCCAGCAGAAGAGAAATAATAAAGATCAGAGCAGAAATCAATGAAATAGCAACCAAAAGAACAGTAGAACAGATCAACGAAACTAGGAGCTGGTTCTTTGAAAGAATTAACAAGATTGATAAACGCCTGGCCAGACTTACCAAAAAGAAGAGAAATGACCCAAATCAACAAAATCATGAATGATAGAGGAGAGATCACAACCAACACCAAAGAAATACAAACAATTATAAGAACATATTAGGAGCGACTCTATGCCAGCAAATTAGATAACCTGGAATAAATGGATGCATTCCTAGAGACGTATCAACTACCAAAACTGAACCAGGAAGAAATAGAAAACCTGAACAGACATATAACCACTAAAGAAATTGAAGCAGTCATCAAAAATCTCCCAAAAAACAAAAGCCCAGGGCCAGATGGCTTCCCAGGGGAATTCTACCAAACATTTAAGGAAGAATTAATACCTATTCTTCTGAAACTGTTCCAAAAAATAGAAATGGAAGGAAAACTTCCAAACTTGTTTTATGAGGCTACCGTTACCTTGATCCCCAAACCAGACAAAGACCCCATGAAAAAGGAGAATTACAGACCAATATCCTTGATGAACATGGATGCAAAAATTCTCACCAAAATACTAGCCAATAGGATCCAACAGTACATTAAAAGGATTATTCACCGCGACCAAGTGGGATTTATCCCTGGGCTGCAAGGTTGGTTCAACATCCACAAATCAATCAACGTGATACAATACATTAACAAAAGAAAGAACAAGATTCATATGATCCTCTCAATAGATGCAGAAAAAGCATTTGACAAAGTACAGCATCCTTTCTTGATCAAAACTCTTCAGAATATAGGGATAGAGGGTACATACCTCAATATCATAAAAGCCGTCTATGAAAACCTAGAGCGAATATCATTCTCAATGGGGAAAGCCTGAAAGCTTTGCCCCTAAGGTCAGGAACGCGGCAGGGATGTTCACTATCACCACTGCTCTTCAACATAGTATTAGAAGTCCTAGCCACAGCAATCAGACAACAAAAAGAAATAAAAGGCATCCAAACTGGCAAAGAAGAAGTCAAACTCTCAGTGTTTGCAGATGATATGATACTTTATGTGGAAAACCCAAAAGACCCCACCCCAAAACTCCTAGAACTCATACAGGAATTCAGTAAAGTGGCAGGATATAAAATCAATGCACAGAAATCAGTGGCATTCCTATACACCAACAACAAGACAGAAGAGAGAGAAATTAAGGAGTTGATCCCATTTACAACTGCACCCAAAACCGTAAGATACGTTGGAATAAATCTAACCGAAGAGGCAAAGAATCTGTACTCAGAAAACTATAAAATAGTCATGGAAGAAATTGAGGCAGACACAAAGGAATGGGAAAACGTTCCATGCTCATGGTTTGGAAGAACAAATATTGTGAAGATGTCAATGCTACCTAGAGCAATCTACACATTCAATGCAATCCCCATCAAAATACCATCCACTTTTTTCAAAGAAGTGGAACAAATAATCCTAAAATTTGTACGGAACCAGAAAGGACGCCGAATAGCCAGAGGAATGTTGAAAAAGAAAAGCAAAGCTGGTGGCATCACAATTCCGGACTTCCAGCTCTATTACAAAGCTGTCATCATCAAGACAGTATGGTACTGGCACAAAAACAGACACATAGATCAATGGAACAGCATAGAGAGCCCAGAAATGGACCCTCAACTCTATGGTCAACTAATCTTTGACAAAGCAGGAAAGAATGTCCAATGGAAAAAAGACAGTCTCTTCAACAAATGGTGTTGGGAAAATTGGACAGCCACATGCAGAAGAATGAAACTGGACCATTTCCTTACACCACCCACAAAAATAGACTCCAAATGGTTGAAAGACCTAAATGTGAGACAGGAGTCCATCAAAATCCTAAAGGAGAACACAGGCAGCAACCTCTTCGACCTCAGCCACAGCAACTTCTTCCTCAAAACATCGCCAAAGGCAAGGGAAGCCAGGGCAAAAATGAACTCTTGGGAATTCATCAAGATAAAAAACTTTTGCAAAAGAAACAGTCCACAAAACCAAAAGACAACTGACAGAATGGGAGAAGATATTTGCAAATGACATATCAGATAAAGGGCTAGTATCCAAAATCTATAAAGAACTTATCAATCTCAACACCCAAAGAACAAATAATCCAATCAAGAAATAGGCAGAAGACATGAACAGACATTTTTCCATGAAGACATCCAAATGGCCAACAGACACATGAAAAAGTGCTCAACATTGCTCAGCATCAGGGAAATCCAAACAAAATCTCAATGAGATACCACCTCACACCAGTCAGAATGGTTAAAATTAACAAGTCAGGAAACGACAGATGTTGGCGGGGATGCGGAGAAAGGGGAACCCTCCTACACTGTTGGTGGGAATGCAAGCTGGTGCAACCCCTCTGGAAAACAGTATGGAGGTTCCTCAAAAAGTTGAAAATAGAAGTACCCTATGACCTACCATTTGCACTACTGGTTATTTACCCCAAAGATACACGTCGGGCTCCATACTCAAAGAAGAGTCTGCTTGAGATTCTCTTTCTCTCTCTTTCCCTCTGCCCCTCCCCCCGTGCTCGCTTTCTCTCTCTTTCAAATAAATAAATCTTTAAAAATATATAGAAATAGCTTTGCTCTACTCCGTCCTATTCTATTCATTTATAAAATTTGTCACCAACCACTAAATTGATTTCTCCTATTAATGTGTGGCTCTGGTTTGAACATCATTGGATTTTGTTTATTTACTAACCTAAGAAACTTGGACTTTATCCTGAAATTGACCTGATAATCAAACACTCAATATTTGTTTGTTGACTAACTGACTAAATGATTGGATCCATCCATCCATTCATCCCATACAAACATCCCAGAGACAAGAGGATGGACTGAACACTTCTATGCTCAGATCACACTTCAATTTAGTTCCCCAAGTGACTCAGAAGAGAAGATGCAAATAAGAACAATGAAAATGAGCAGTATAGTGCCCAGCACTCTGGCTGCAGGAACACAAGTACAGCTTGTGCTTGCTGACCCCCAGAGGCCATCTTTAATGAGCAGGGAGACAGTTCATCTAAGTCACCAATTGTCACTATAGCTTCTGTTTCTTTAGAAACAGGGCAACTGGTGAAGTTCTTGGCTCCATAAACCACAGTAAAATATCCAGTAGGCAGATGGTCTGGCAATCGAAATCGTTATGCCTATGTGAGCATTTATCATGAATTGGCATCACATGAGAAAATAAATTCTTTCAAGTGAGAAGTGAGCAGGGATGGAAAGTGTGATCAGCTGGGGTCTGCTGGTAATTGGCATGGAGGGGCAGGCAAAAGGCAGAAACCTGGGGATTGAAGCTCCACCCAGTCCACTGATTCCCAGTTTACTTCTGTTGTCATTGCTCCTACTGCCTCTCACCCATTGAGCACAGCACTGTGAAATAAATGCTGTTTCTATCCTCACTGTGTCTAGGAACAAATGGAATTTTGAGCACTTTCAAGTCCCTCTTCAAGGAAATGAGTTTCTTATATATCCTCTATAAATGGAAAATGCTAACCAGGAATAGCCAGGAGAGAGACAAATGTAAGTATTTTATATTCCCTGGCATATGTTTCAGAGATTTCTATGCATCATCAGTGCCACTGCTATTGGCGAAATACTTAATAGACAATTATATCTGCACAGAGGCCATATAATAAGACACTAAAGCACTAAAAATAGCAACTTCCAGTTATTAAGCTCTTACTATGTGCCAGGTACTATAATAAGCACTTGACCTTATGAAAGCCTATATGAGGCATATACTTGTATTATTCTCATTTTACAGATGCAGAAACTGAGGTGAAGAGAATTATTTAATCTGGTTAAGTAATTTGAAGGCAAGTGGAAAAGAACCACTACACAACTTTACCACTTGCCTCCCAAAGGATAAGGTGGTAAGATGCAGAAGCTTTAGAATAGAGTTTTGGAGACTTTTTATGCCATGGACCCCTTCCACAGTCAAGTTAAACCTATGGACACCTTCTCAGAAAGTGTACAGATGCAAAAGAAATAAAGAAAAGATTACACAGGAAAACAATTATTTTGAAATAGAGTTAACAAAATTTAAGAAATATAGTATTTTTGTATCCTTTGGGTAAATACCTAGTAGTGCAATGATCATAGGGTAGTTCTATTTTTAACTTTTTGAGGAACCTCCATACTGTTTTTCCAAAGTGGCTACACCAGTTTGCATTCCCACCAACAGTGTAAGATGGTTCCCCTTTTTCTGCATCCTTGCCAACACCTGTTTTCTCCTGAGTTGTTAATTTTAGCCATTCTGAGAGGTGTGAGGTGATATCTCAATGTAGTTTTGATTTATATTTCCCTGATGATGAGTGATGTTGAGCATCTTTTTATTTGTCTGATGGCCATCTGGATGTCTTCTTTGGAAAAAAAGTCTATTCGTGCCCATTTTTAATTGGATTATTTGTTTTTTGTGTGTGTTGAGTTTTATAAGTTCTTTATATATTTTGGATTCTAACCCTTTATCAGATATATCATTTGCAAATACCTTCTCCTATTCTGAAGGTTGCCTTTTAGATACAAAAATACTGATTGGGACACATACACCCTGATGTTTATAGTAGAATTATCAACATAGCCATATTATGAAAAGAGTTCAAATGTACATCAGCTGATGAAAGGATAAAGAAGAGGTGATACACATACATTCATCCCATTATATATACATATATATATAATGGAATATTACTCAGCTATAAAAAAGGAATGAAATCTTGCCATTTGCAATGACGTGGATGAAGGTAGAGTGTATTATGCTAAGTGAAATAAGTCAGTCAGGGGATGACAAATACCATATTATTTCACTCTATATGGAGTTTAAGAAACAAAATAGATGAACGTGGGGGAAAAAAAGAGAGAGGCAAACCATAAAAGAGACTCTTAACTATTCAAAACAAACTGAGGGTTGCTGGAGGGGAGGTGGGTGGGAAGATGGGTTAAATGGGTGATGAGTGCATTTGTGATGAGCACTGGGTGTTGTATGTAAATGATGAATAACTAAATTCTACACCTGAAACTAATATTACAGTGTATGTTAACTAAAATTTAAATAAAAACTTAAAACAACAACAAAAGAACATATGTATAGAAGCCTAAAAAATATAGTAATATATATGCCTCTTTAGTAATGTCTTAAGTAAGATTGGACAGTGTTGTCAACTAGCTACCATAATTAATTTTGAAGTAGTAATTAGAGTCATTTGCCTTATTTTTCAATGATGTTTTGAAGTACCTGAGATAACTGAAATTAGAGAGAAAATTTGGTACATTGGTACTTTTTATTGGTTATAGGTCACAAGTACTGATAATTCTGCTAAGGTCTAATTGCTTACATTTATCATAGAAAGAAATGTTCGATTTCTTTTTTTTAAAAAAGATTTTATTTATTTATTTGACAGAGAGAGACACAGTGAGAGAGGGAACACAAGCAGGGGGACTGGGAGAGGGAGAAGCAGGCTCTCCGCTGAGCAGGGAGCCCAATGCAGGGCTCGATCCCAGGACCCTGGGATCATGACCTGAGCTGAAGGCAGATGCTTAAGGACTGAGCCACCCAGTCATCCCAGAAATGTTCAATTTCTAACAGAGTTTAGTAAAAATAAAGATGTAAATCCTTCCCATCCAAGTTCAAGGATCAGTAGAATCCTATTCATGAGCCTTTTCTGGGGATCCATGGATACCAGGTTAAGAACCCTGATTTTAGAGCTCTGATTCTCCACCCAGGGCCATTTTGTCCCCCATCCCACTCCATGGGCCCTTGGGTAATGTCTAGAAACACTTCTGACTGTCATTACAAGGCTGGAATACTACTTGGTCTGGTGGGTGGAGGCCCAAAATATACAATTAAATATCCCCTGATGTGCAGGATAGCCCCACAGAACCATGATAGTCCATCTGAAGATATCAGTAGTGCCAAAATTAAGAAACGCTGCTTTAGAGCAAGAAGATTTGGGTTTGAGTCCAAATGCTAGCACTCATAAACAAGTGATATTAGCAATTATTTCCATTCTGAATCTTGGTTTCTTGATCTGTAAAACAAGGGTGTTAAGATTTATGTCACAGGACTTTTGTGAGAATAAAATGAAAGAGCGTGAAAGTGCATGTAATAAAGAGTAATGCATCATACAAGTTCTTTTAAGCTATGTTCTTTTGAGTTTTGGGATTAAACCGGGTCCTTCAGTGGTTATTTCTGGGGACTGATGAGGCTACAAGGTGGGATTTTTAGACATCTAACCTACACTTTAACCAGAGAATTTCTGCTTTTTATTTATTTTATATATTGAGCTTCTGTGAAAGATATTGAAACGGATGAACTCTTTGCTGTTCAAAATAATGCTAGACATAGTTGTTATCTTAAGTATATCATGATAATCAAATATTAAAAAAGGATTCTGATCCCTTATTTCGTAGGCTTCAATCACTTGGATGTGCATATTGCAGGAGTTATGTTAGATAGCATTACTTTTGGTCAAAGTTTGAACACAGCATCTTGAGAAGAAAAATACAGACTCAATTTGCTTCTACCTGTCATATTTTGACAATTATTTTCTCTATACAAGCATCGAAAACACAACAAATAAAAGTAGCAAGACATTCATACTTCAAAACCACCTTTCCTCCTCCTGCTGACACAGAACAGAACTCTCTTTCTCGGTTTCATGCATATGATAATCAGTTTGCTTTCCTTTGAACTAGATAATTGTAAGAATCACAGAATACCCAAAGCCTGTCCATGTATATTTATGTTCACTAACACAGTTACACAAGGGATCAGCAGAAATATTACTGGTTCTGTTGGTTTAAATTAAATTCCTTAATCAATCCCCTGAGAAGTGTTATCCAGGAGGTAACTGCCGAATGTGCATGAATCTTTTATGTGCTTCATTCTACAACAGTTTCTGGGAAGCTTGCAAATATGAATTTTGCACAACAAAAATGAGTTGCTAACATCAGACAAGGCACCTAGTGGTTTCCTGATCTTGGAAACCTAATAACACAGGCTTGGCACAGCAGAAGACAGATATGATCAAGTTTTCTTGACTAGACTGCTCTCCATGCATCTCCCTTAAGAATAGCCGAAGCTAACATCTACTGATCGCTTTCTTATGCCAAAACTTTATCATTTTTTAGTTCCCAAAAGAACGCTGTGAAGTCAGAACTATCATCATCATCATCCACTTTATCAACTGAAGAAGCCATGGCTCAGAGAGATTGAGTAGTTTGCCTAAAGTCACTAAGTTTATAAGTGGCTGAAGGAGGATAGGAACTCAGGTCTTTTTGATTCCACAGTATATGATCTTAGCCAGTACTAAAAACTGCCTTTCCTCATCTAACCCTTTCCTTCTTCCCTGCCTCAGCACTAAGGTGTTATTTAAGCACTGCTCTTACAGTTGGACTAGGGATGGGATGTTACAGAGAGCTAGACTACTCTGGAGCGCTAGCTTCTCTGTTACTCACGTACCAAGGCTAAGATGCAGAGATGTTTGCTGTAGATGTAGAGAGGAAATAAATGTGTAAGTTGGAGACTTTGTGGCTTTTCTCCTTCTGTGCTTCATTGAATTGTACCCTGAAGTCCTCCCTCACTCCTTTGCCCAGGTAGCTGGATGTGAACCACTCATTGGCTTAAAAAGAAGTTGTCAAAAGAGATTCAGAGAACAGAGCTGTCAACATATCAGCTCTGGGACTTTCAAAGGCTTTATTTCAAGTGTGACATCAAAATGATTTGAAAACAGACTTAATCCAGTTGCTAACCATTTTCCCTAAACTGAAAAAGCAATCTCCTTTAGCTGAATGGGCATGGGCATTTAGATAGTGGCTAAGTCTGAAAGGAAAGATCTCCAAATATAGTTGGCCAACAGCACTGGGGAGGAGATACCATTGATCTTGTGAATGGGCATGAACAAAGCCCATGCTTTCAGTTCTTCTCATGGCCTATTGGTGAAAATTTCACCTGTTGGTGTGCCTAAGACATTGCTCAGCCCTCTATGTGGCTTACTTGTGGGAGCAGCGTCCTTCTCCCCAGGCTGGAGTTGAGCACTGGGACCATTTTACAGGGGGTGGTAAAAGTGTGTGGATAAAGGAATGCTTATCTAGACAACATATGGTATCTGGAACCAGCCTGCTATATCCAATAGTTCATATACAGCCATAGAAAATAATCCCTTCCATGCATAGATAATTTTATATTCCCTATAAGTGTTCAATAAATGTTCTCTAATAATTATAAGATCCCAGAGGGAAGGGAATAATAATGAGCTCTGAGTCTATGGATGACTCTTATATTGACTGAGTACTAATTGTAAAAGCAACTAACATTAATTGAATTCTTAACTATGTTCCTGGCACTATGTTTAACATTTTACATACATTATTGCTTACAATCTGCATTAAATCCTTATGAGATGATACTGCTTTTAATTTTCATTTTACGGATAAATAAACTGAGGTTTATTGAATTTAAGTAATTTTGGAGAAGGTCAGAAAACTGGCAGTAAGTAGAATTTGGATTTGAGTCAGTTACCCTTGGTTAAGCAAGGAAAAGAATTATGAAGAAGAAGGCTGAAGAATAGAGGCGGGTGGAGGGAGCACCCCTTCATTTTTCCTGAAGGAAAAATATATTTAGGTATGTATGTAAATGTGTATATGTATGTGTAGAGAGAATCTATCTTCAGGGTATATATATGTACATTTATAGATATACAGATATACATATATCTATATCTGTAATTATCTATTGAAAGAGAGAGAGACAAAATCTACCTTCCATGTGTGTGTGTTTGTATGGTCTCCTTTCAAAGAAATTTATCCTTCTATGGGAGGTAACATCAATTTCAATAATAATATAATAATAACTAACAAGCATCCTGAGGCTGGGTGGGAGGTCCTGATCTGTATTCTTTTGATATAGTTATCTTTTTAATTATCTAACTCTCTCTAAACTGTAAATTTCCATGAGTACAGGGACTATAATTTGTTTATTCTTTTATCCCAGAGCCCAGTTCAGCCCCTGACTAGCCCAAGGTCACCCAACCAGCCAGTGGGATTCAAACTCCCCTAGTCTGGACCTAGAGTCAAACCCTTAACATGGCTTTGGCTTTGCCTTGTCTCTCACAGAACAATCCTCTCCCGAATATATTGCATTGTGATTTTAGGGCAGAGCTCCTTCCTCGGTGTGGGTGTAAATCAGATTCTCCTTATATTCTGCACACAGTTTGGTAGGAAGTAAACTATCCAGAGAAATGTTGCTTGACTCCAAGCTTAGGAACAAAGCTGAATATCCATAGCCCCTTGCATCATCTTGCCAATTTCTTATTTAGCATGTGCATCGAAACATGAATAAATATAGCAGATTAGGATGCCCCAGATGACTAGGAGCTGCCTGGGAGGATTTTATTCTGCAAAGCTGTGTAACATGATAGATGGAAATGTTCAAGAATACTGCACATAAATAATAGATGCATATATAAAAAAGGGGAGATTCTTAGGATTTTTAAAGACAATGAACCATAAGATTTTTTTTAATTCTTGTTTTTACTAGGATGCTGTAGGAAGGTCATATAAATTATTGATACTCAGTTTGTGGATAATTAACTATTGAATAAGCTAGAGTCCACTGCGGTGATGATTCACATCATCTAGTTTGTGGATAATCAATTGTGGTGCCTTTGTCCTGTTTTTTGGCCCTGTTTATTGCCTATACGCAGTCCCATAAAATTAGATGGAGGCAAAGTCGGAAAGTAGGAATAAAATGTGTACAGAAAAAGAAATGTGTACAGAGATATCAATATAGCACTATTTATAATAACAAAACCTGGAAACAAATTGTCCAACAATAGATTAATAATTAAATAAATTTTGGTGTCTCTGGATAATAGTTTATAATGAGAAGTTAATATCATTAAATGCTTAAAATATGATAGACAATGGAATATCTAGAGTATTTGGCATCTGGAATGAATTTAAATACCCTTTCCTCTTGTATAGGACAAAATTATTTTCAGTAATAATTGTGAAATGTAATGAACAGTAACAGTAATCAGAAAAGAAACATGGATAGTAAAATTCTAATCTTGACCTTTTTATATGATTTTATGCCAATAAAGAAAATAGACTAAAATACATTTAAAAAATAAATATTACAGTATAAAAAAGGAAAAATGAATAAATTAATATTTTAAAGTATGTATTTTGGGGGGAAGGAAGGAAGGAAAAGCACATGGAGAAATTCTTCCAAAAGACTGAATTCCCCATTTCAGAGAATGATTTGCACATAGAATGATAAAATTGAAGTAACTCAAGTTCTGTTCCTTTATATTTACAACCACTAAGCTACCACTGTTTATTTCAAATTTACTGGCTAAGTGCAAAAATGAACAGGACATAGGAGTTGAATAAATGAACTGGGCCCAAAGTGAGCTTCAGTGATTCTGAACCCTATGAAACTTGCTTTTGAGAGGAGAGGAACATTAATTCCCTTTGTCATGGACCACACAGAGAGTCCTTTGAATTAACTCCCACATAGATTACAAGGTTGATTATAGTGTAAGTAACTAAAGTATGCTAATTTGAAGCTTAAATATATATTATTTTAGTAAAACCATCAGTGTCTTCACTAATTGTTTAGGAATTAGAACAACAAAAAATATTTTTGGAGGAGTGTTTTATCCTTAATGTTTAGACTTGTGGGAACATTGTGATAATATAAAGCAGGCTGAATTTCATACCTTTTATTTATTAATTACTGCTTTTAATTTCTCTGTAATGCTGCCTACCCTCCCACCCCCATCAGTACTTGCACTTGGGGTCAACCAGTTCTACTCTCCCACTTCTGAAATGCCATAGATGAAGAATCTTAGGGGAACAAAACATATAAGATTGTGTATAAGATATGCTCGTAAGGAGCCTTTGAGACTACCTTTGCACAAGGAAGGCTGAAATGGCCCAGTTAAATTTCTGGGGTTCTGCATACCTGAAATTAAGCTTATGACCTCAGCAAGGATTGAGTAAACCAGGAAAAGAGTAGCTCCATATTGGAAGATGGCCAACAGACCAATTAGAACCTCTTTCTGGGGAAATATGAACATCAGTGCACAAATGAGGTAGGTTAATTATACTGAGTATTTATAAAGTTATGTTTTGGTTCTTCACAAAGTCAGTCTTAGGGGCACTGCTACCCAGGTGATTATTTACTATGTATCTTTTTGTTTTTGTCTTTTTTGCAATAAACCCTCATTATCCAAGCTTATCTCTGTGGGTGGGTCAAACTTAAGGAATGGTTCAGTTAAAAAAATGAACTAATGAAAGAGATGATTTAAACACTAGAAGAGGATATTTAAAAATTTTAACAATGGTTAGGCTCTCTGGGATGTGAGATAATGGATTCTTTTTTTTTTTTCTTAGCGTTTTCTGTATTTCCTGTATTATCTACCACGAACATGTGTTGTTGGCATTTCAGGGAAAAATTTTTGTAAGAGATAACTGTATTTTCTATTTTCAACTTGATTGGCTTTAAAAGGAGAGAAGAAACAACCTTTATATCTATAATTCCTTGCATAGAAGTAAGTTTAGTTTTCCTCTGGAAAAACTAATGAGTGCACAAAGTTTAGGGCTCAAACCTGCTGAGATTAAACACAGTTTATAGTGGGCTAGTCATCTGAATTTTTATTCCTACACTGTAGGATAAACAGACCATTTGAAGTTTTTCCAGGGTAGGATGAGACCAATATAATGGTCAGGTAGTTACCTTGGCCTGGAGACGTGAAGTGGGTTAGTGCTTTTAACAATCTCTTGCCTATATGGAAAGGTTATTTTTGAAGACAAGAGTACTGAATGTTCCAAGTTCCCACAGTTGTCATGGAAACCTTTTAGCTAGCTGAATAGGTTAGCAGGATTTTATGTTCTCCATTTTGACAAATAGAAGAAGACATGATCCCAGCTTTGCATTCCTAATCAGAAAACTTCTGTTTTCAAGTCTTCTAGCACTTGATTAGTCACATTTTCTTAATTTCTTTTTCTTCTTCACAACATAAAGCAACAGGCGAGTTCTCTTTCAAAAATCATTCCTACTTTAGAAGCAGAGCCCAAATCGTGACGGGGCTGACCTTGCTGTGCTTGGGAGTAATACTGCTTGCAGCTCTGAAAGGCTCCCGCAGGTTAATTTAGGCCCCTGCCGAAACTTCTGATTTGTACTGACGTTCAGTGGTTTCCTGGAGGCAAACTCACTTGCTAATAGGCAGGAATTATTCCTCATTTTAGGAGCAACAGTCTGCGCACACCATCTTATAAAGCACAGGTAATCTTTAGGAAAAAGGCTCCCTAAGGCTAAAACCAAAACAGCCATGTCACGTGGGTAAATCCTGATCCAGAAAATCTGACATTTTCCTTTTATTTGTCTGTAACAACCCTCCACATTGCTTTGGAAGGTAGACGTGGCCTAAGAATCCAAAAGGCAAATTGGAAAACTAACAACTGCATTGCAGGCAACAGACTGATCCATTTGGGTGAACTAGTTGAAAGTGGGAATTTGTTGGGTTTAAAGAGTCACCAGATGCAGAAAGACTTGTGTATATACAGGGGTGGGAGTTGACAAGGGCTGCTTAGAGCATCTGGCTTCAGAAGCAGTGTATAAATAGCAATGAAGAATATAGGATTTTTTAGGTATGTGAATTTGGGGAGTTCATCTTGTGTCTCAGTTTCTTTATCAGTATAATGGAAATATCAGTTACACCCATCCCACAGAGTTGTAGTGAAGATGAATGAGTTAACACGTATATACTGCTTATCAGCTCTGACACATAATACAAGCTAAATGAGAATATTTGGCAGGATAAAGGTATGGGGGAAAACAGGAGTGTTGGGAAATTAGGAAGAATAAAATGACAGAGAGAAAGCAAATAAAGAGGGGGAGAGGACCCTGAAAGAATGAGGTTCATCTGGCTGTAGGGGTAATGTCATTATCAGTTTCTCTATGTTAAATGTTGCCACAATTCCCACCCCAGCCCTAGACCCCACTGGACCCCATCTCTCACTGGGTGCAACTAAGATGATTTTATAGAATTCATTGGACTAACATAATGGTTTCGTTATCTGATTATGTCTCAGTGAAATCTTGCTTTCTGTTGTTAAATGTTTCAGTGTGTATTCTACACTGATGTAATGATGCTTGCCTAAGAAACCTCAAGTTAATAAAAAAGTGCATAATGAACACCAATGTTTCAATGGCATAGGAGGGCTTTGGGACTAGGGGGTTTCAGCCTGCCAAGGCAGAGTTATATCTCTTCTGGGAATTTAGATAGTGAAGAAAACACATTTATAATTCTTTTTGGAACGTAAAAGTAATAAATTGACATTCAAATGGATAAAAAAGAAACCAATCTAAATTTGACTCAAGTAAAACCTTGAACCCTGCATAAGACAAGGCCAAAATCAATGATTTTGGAGACCATCAAAACAAACTGTAGCTCAGATCACAACTCCAATGTTAAACTAAAATGTGATTGCCAAACAAGAAGTGAGGTATGAAGATAAAACATCTTGAGTTCACCTTCTTTATAAAACATGCATTTTCCTATGTTACGTACTCACAAAATGATTTTCCACACATACTATGGTAATTTTTGATTATTTTGATGGTTTTTAGGAGTTTGGTGTAATCATAACTGATAATCTGTACAATGAAAATTGTATCCTATACTTAATCATGTTATGTCAATATATGTCATGAAAACTTGCCCAGCAAAAAATGCCTATTTCTACCAACTGGTGAGAATGATGATAATGAATTTTTTAAAAAAATATTATAGGGTATATTGCTCTGCATTTATTCTCTCACATTTTTCTTTTTTTAAAAAAAGATTTATTTATTTATTTGAGAGAGAGAGAGAGAGAGAACGTGAGTGGGGGAAGGGGCAGAGGGAGAGAATCTCTAGCAGACTCCCCAGTGAGCATGGAGCCTGACACAGGGCTTGATCCTATGACCCTAAGATCATGACTTGAGTCAAAATGAAGAGGTGAACACTTAACCAACTGAGCCACCTAGGCACCCTGTCTCTCACATTTTTCATGTAGCTCTTCTCAGTCAAAATACACATTCCAAAAGTCTTTTTATTCACCACTGGGCACAGAATGTCAGATAATTAATAAATATGGGACAAATGAATGAATGAATTAATGATTAAGTAATGGACATTATGATTTGGAGAACTTAGTGAATAATAAAATAAAATGATACTCTCACCTCTTAAAAATGAATTAATTCTTATTTAATAAAATTTAATTTTCATCAATGTAATACATGAACATGATAAAGAAATTTGAAAGATTTTAAGGAAATAAAGAAACGCCTGCCCAGTCGTTTCTACCCTTTAATTTGGCTGTCTAGAGAAAATAACTTTGAACCACATTAGCTTTTTCTTTTGGTACTAAATTTCATATTTCTAAACATTTTGCTTGGCCACTGCATTGCAACATCTAATTCTCTGATAGCAACTTTGTGTCTTACAATTCAATTAAATTTGGAGTTAGTACAGACCCCACAGGTTGAGAGGCTCAGTCATGAATGACTTTCCGCATTTCAGATGCCGGCTGAAAGTTCTACGTGTCCCCAAGCCACCTACAGTTCTTCCTGGCTGACTACAAATTTGGGACTCTTCACAAGCCCCTTTCAGTTTCAAAAATTTGGTTGGTTACACAACTCACAGAACTTGCTGAAAGCACTATACTTTCAATTACAGTTTTATTATAAAGGATACAGCTCAGGAACAGCCAAATGGAAGAGATGCATAGGGCAAGGTCTTGGGTGGGGGAGGGGGAAGGACCCAGAGCTCCCATGCCCTCTCCCAGTAGAATGTGCACATGCCATCCTCCCAGCACACTGATGTCACCAAATGGAAATTCCCTGAGCCTCATTGTCCAGAGTTTTTATTCAAGGTTTCCTAATATAGGCATGATTGATTAGTATCATTGGTTAGATGGTTGAACTCAATCTCTGGAGGTTGGGAGATGAGGCTGAAACTTCCAATGTTCCAGTTATTTGTTTTTTTTCTGCTGAGCAACCCACATCATGAAGTTATTTAGGGATCCCATCTCATTAGCATAAACTCACATACGTTGGAAAGGGCTCTTTATGAATAACAAGACATACTCTTATCACTTAGAAAATTCCAAAGGCTTTTGAAGCTCCATGCCAGGGACCAAGGACAAACACCAAATATGTATATTTTTTATTATACCACAACCACTATTTTCTACTGCTTTCCTCTTATCATGGTTGAATATTTAGCTTTCTTATACCCACCTCCTTTATTTTACCACACAATTTATATGCATATATATAAAAATTTATATATATCAATATATTATTATATTAACATGAATTATGTTATTATCTGTATTATTAATATAATAATTGTATGTTGTATATATGTCTGTTTCTATTAGAGGTTAGTGATTATATTATTATGCTTATATAAATCTTGTTCACTGTGAGCCAAGTAGTGTACCATAATTGTTATTTCCTTTCTTGTACAAGTTGATTTCTTTGATTTTATTAATTTCCTCATTTTAAAAATTTATACTGTTTTTACATGTTTTTCAAATGCCATTACTTTTCATCACATGTATATTTCTACTGTTTTTAAATTCTCAAACAGCACCCCCTCCCCACTCCATGCTCACAGCCAAGTTACCCCCTCTCACGGCTCTTTTTGTGACTAATTTGCACATTAGTCATCTGCAGATTTCTCACACTCCACACTGTCTTTCCTGTTAGGTTCTTTCATTATCTCACTTAGATTGCATGTATCTATTATTACTATTATTGCTATTATTGTTATTATTACTTTAATTTATTATTTTAGTTTATTATTTCATTTTGCTGTGGCATATTCTACAGCACTTTTCTAAGAGAGTACAGAAATGGAGTATATAAATTTTTCTAGGTCTTGAATATCAGAAAATATTGTTGTTCTACATGATTTATTATACAAAATTCTAGGGTGAAATCATTTTCCCTCAGAATTTTGAAGGTACTTCTCCACTAGTACCTCTAGATTCTAGTTCTGCTGATGAGAAGTCAGATGCCATTCTGATCCCTATTCCTTGGATATGACTTAAATTTCCTTCCTGGGAGCTTTCAGGAATTTCATTTATCTCTAGAGGTTGTAATTTCATTGTGATGGGCCTTGGAGTGTGTCTTTTTTATTTATAGATACAGTAATTTGGGGAACTCTTTCAGCCTGGAGAATAATTTTTTCCAGACTGTGAAAATTCCCTGAGTTAATTTGATAATTTCCTCATTTTAATTCTTTTCATTTGCTATGAAACTATTGCTGTGATGATTGACCTCTTGAGTTAACATTTGAATTTCCAAGGTTGTTTTTTTTTTTTTCTCTTTCATTGTCCATCTGTTTGCTTTTCATCCCACTTTCCCTGAAGTTTTCTTGGATGTTTGTTCTACTCTTTCATTGATATTTTTTCCCCAAGAGCTATAAAATTTTTTACATCTTTGTATCCCATTTGCATCCTGTTTGTGTTTTTATGCATACAATTTCTTCTTTCTTTCTATGGATATATTTTTAAATACTTTCCTGATTGAAATTATTTTTTGTCCCTTGTGCTGTCTCTGTTTCTTCTAAATTCCATTCTCCCTCCTTTGTCTCCCATATAGAAGGATTTCTTCAAGTTGCTTTACCTTCAAACTGCTGTTGCCCTTACTATTTGCTCTTTGTTCCTTTAGAGAATGAGACATTTAAAAGCTGTGCGTGGCTTCTCAGCTGAGGGACTGCATTTGAGACTAGTTTTTTGCATTCAGAAACCATCCTCTATGTTACTAATTGCAGGTTTCCTCTGAAATCTTTTAGAGACAAATCCTCAAGCAGTAGATATACCCTGGGTTACCAGTGGTCTGTGAGCACAGGTATGGGAATGGAGCTAGGAGTTCCAGTATGAAACTACTGAGATTTTCATTTAATTCCCTGCTTTCTCTTTAGTAACTCACATGGCCCCATCCCAAGGGGAACATGAGTTCAAATTCTCTGGTCATTTTCTTTTGAGAGAATAAAAAAAACTCTTCTAGTCTTTGAAAGTTGGGGAGGGATATTTGCCTAATTGCAAAAGTTGTGGAAGAAATCTGGGTCTAACTTCTCTTTATGAAGCCTTTCCACCAACTCTCCTGTCTTCAGTCCTAAGCCCTGCCCTGACATTTCATGGAACACTATGCCCCAAACCTGAGTCTTGAGGTCTGAGGGATATATATTTTGCTTCATCATTATTGACTTCTATAAACTCTGAAAGAGTTTAGCTTTCTCTTCTCAGCTAAGATAGTAACCTCTCCTTCATCAACTTTCTACCTACAAAATTTTTATCCATATTCTTTCCTTCATTTCTACTGTTGTCTCCTTTTCAGTTTTTGTTTGTGTGTTTGTTTCTTTTTTTGTTTTACCATTGAGGGTTTATACTACTTTTATTTCTCCTTTCATTTTGTTAATATTAAAGGACTGGGTGGAAATAGACTTGTGTTTATTCCTCCATATTTAACCAGATCCCTCCCCCCAAATCCATATTTTTGAAATGAGTTAGTGGTTTAATATTTAAGGGGTGAAGTGCTGAGTCAAACACACATTGACTATCTCTGCCCTTTCCGAGATAATATTAATCATCTGCCCTTCATGGTGACTTTTTTTACTTGTCCCCATACTCATATCATCTGCCTGTGTTCCCAGAGAAGGTGACCATCACTGGGTCACTTTAAGAGTTCAAGGAGATCCCCCTTGCCTCCATCCATGCTTCACTTCAGATTTAATTTTGCCTTAAAATTTTTATTCTTGTTAATCATTTGAGCTCCTTGCCATTATCTATAATTTGGAATAAATTTCAACCTTTTTTTAAGGTTTAGTAGGAGTTGGGGTTGAGAATACTAGAAAAATGAGACACAAAGGCTGACATGTATATCACCAGAATGGGGAGTGGTCATGACCTTAGCTATGGCTGGAAAAGTGTGTGGTACTAAAACCCAATGTTACTCTAGAAACTTTCAAATGTGGGTTTGAATCCTGACTTAGCCACTTGTTATGTGACTTTATTTAACATCACATAGCTTCATTATAAACTGGTGTTAATAGTACTTACTTTGTAGGATGTCAAGTGGACTGAGTGGGAAATAATAGAAAACAAAACAAAACTTGGGATGTTGAGAAGACCGAATGAGATAATAAATGAAAAAAAAAAAAAACAACAAACTTAGAACAGTGTCTTGCTCATAAGAGGGTACAGTAAACATTAACTATTTCTAAAACACAAATACACCTTAGAAATATTACAGAAAAAAACGTTACTTGTTTTAGAGACTGGATTTTGTTTACTTACTATTTTCACAATTTTGTTGCCCCACCTCCCCTCATTTGCCATGCTTGTGATTATAAACGTGGTGGATATTCAAACCGTTAATCTTAGAATTTATGGGCATCTGTGTCATTCTCTCTAATCCGGGAAAGCCTGCCCAAGTTGAGGGCTAGACTTGTCTGTGGGGGAAAGTAAATTGACAGAGGCATGTTGAGATTGTTTAAAGTAGCTGTCTGAAAGATGGATGTCTGTTGCTGCATGATCAATTTGGCTGTGGGGACTGAATTGATCACATCGAGGGCAGCAATGAAAGTCCCGTTCAAGGGCGCAGCCCACCTAAATCAGCTGCATATGGGAATGACCTGGAATAGATTCACTTGATTAAAGCCAAGGGAAAAGCAGAAAGTTGGGTGGGGATATGGGAACTAAGACATTTTCTTTTTTTCTTTTTTTTTACAATTTTTAAAAAATTTTTTATTGTTATGTTAATCACCATACATTACATCATTAGTTTTTGATGTAGGGTTCCATGATTCATTGTTTGTGCATAACACCCAGTGCTCCACGCAGAACGTGCCCTCTTTAATACCCATCACAAGGCTAACCCATCTCCCCACCCTCCTCCCCTCTAGAACCCTCAGTTTGTTTTTCAGAGTCCATCGTCTCTCATGGTTCGTCTCCCCCTCCGACTTACTCCCCTTCATTCTTCCCCTCCTGCTATCTTCTTTTTCTTAACATATGTTGCATTATTTGTTTCAGAAGTACAGATCCGTGATTCATCAGTCTTGCACAATTCACAGCACTCACCATAGCACATACCCTCCCCAATGTCTATCACCCAGCCACCCCATCCCGCCCACCCCCCACCACTCCAGCAACCCTCAGTTTGTTTCCTGAGATTAAGAATTCCTCATATCAGTGAGGTCATATGATACATGTCTTTCTCTGATTGACTTATTTTCTTAATAGTTTCTGTGTGATTTGTTAGAATAGAAATTTACTAGATTGATAATAATCCTGGGCTTAGAGTCAAGAGATCTAGCTTTTACAGTGCATTGATGCATTACTCATTTCTAATTTAATAAGATTCTTTCTGGAATAAGAAATTGAACTGTTTTGACCATATGTGTATTGAATGTGATTATCACAGAGGTTTTATAGGAAATTGCACGTTATTTTGTGTACATAAATGAAATATGCTGAATATTGTAATTCATTAGGAAACCAGGTCTTGATAAGTGAATTGTTCTTTTGAGTTCTAAATTTTTAAACTTCTTTTGTACTGTATATATATTTATTGGCACTTTACAACTTTCCTAGAAGAATGAGGTCTGCTACTTCTAGTAACTTTCACTTATTCTCCTTTTCTCAAGTCTTTTATAATTTTCTCAATGGTGGTCACATCAGCATGTTTATTTTCAATAACTAACATTGAATTTTATGGCAACATCTCCATAGCTTTCGGTTTCCGGACTAAGGAACTAATATATTGAAATGTAAAATGGTGGCTGCGTAACTGAAACTTATCTATCTATGGTTAGGACAGGGATATGGGGCATGTTACATTGTTAAGGAGACCATCACAAGCCGATGGAACTGGTTTCTTAGTTGTGACTGTACTCTTCTGAGCTCTGATTAACAGTTCTAATCCATTTTGGAAAGTTGAACATCCATCTGTTTTCTGAAGATTTCATGTATATTAACTTTAGTTACACATAACTGTGTATATGACACTCTATAACCAGGAACATGATACCACACATTGCAAGAAAATGAGTTCTTTTAACCGAAGAGGATATGAATATGGGAGAATAAAAAGCTATTGTCCAGAACAATGCTTCTCCTCCTCTATCACCCAATTAAAAAAATGGTCACCTACATCACGTACAAGGTTGCTAGTTTTACACAGGCCCTTCAGAAACTTCACAGAAGCTTTGACTCCATTCTGTGCCATTTGGCTCACCACACTATTTACTTGTCTTGCTGATGGAAGAGGCAGGCACTGGAGTGAGGTGTGAGATCGAGAAAACCAAGGGTTGCCACTTAGTATCTTCATAATGGTGGCGCTTTTTAAACAGACTGTTGCTGTCATATAAAGATGCTGAGGGCCGGGTAGAGAGCCTTCTTTTCTTTCCCAATTAGGGTGAACTGGTCAAGAGGCCAAAGAATAGATTTTTCACTAATCTCTTCAGACTCAGCTTTTCTTGATTTGCAGAAATCTATTTAACTAGATGGTTATTCTTTGCCTTTGTCTGCACTCAGTTCCAAAATACAGGAGAAGAGACACTGCTCGAATCCTTCCCCACCTCCTGTCCCCCACTTCCTCAGGTTCTAGGAGCTTGGTGCCTAGAGTCAGACTGTGGGATTTTGAATCCCTGCCTCCTATACCCTTTCTCTGTATTCCTTGATTGTTCAACATAGGATAATTTAATGGAAATGTCATAAAGGGATGAATGTAAAAGTGTAAGCAATTTGTAAGAAAATTATAATGATTAGTGCGGTGCCCTAGTCATAGAAACAGAAGAGGTGTTACTGCTTTTATACACGAAAGGAAGAGGAGAAAAATTAGTTCCTGGGACCAGGAGGGAGAAAGCTGTGTAGACAGGGTCACTTTCAGAGGATCTGTGACAACTTTGTTGAGGAGCATAGCCCGTGTGAGACAATGAGTGAGGAGGGAATAAAACCTGACCTCACTTTGTTCCCTACCTCTGGTTTCCTGGCAGGTTCTCTCATTGGCTAAACCCCCCTGGAAGCTTGTCCACACAAGCCAGCTTCCTATGGCAGAAAGCAGGTGGAAAAGAGTGGATTTGGAGGGGCACAGGAAAGATATCTGAAACAGGAAATGATTTAACCTGGGAGCCATGGTTTTCTCATCTGTAAAGTGGGGCTAACCACAGTGCCCACTCTAGAGTGTGCTGAGAAGTAAATAGAATACTTAGTAGGGTACATAGGAGACTTCCTAGTGCAAAGAAAGCACTGAGTGCACATTAACTATCATTGTTACACTTTGGTAATTGTTTACTAAAGGAATATAGATGGCCAGACTAGTCAGTAGTTGGTTGGAACCTACAAGTTTTTTCAAACCTGTTCAATTTTATTATGGATTTAAATATCTGAAACAATTCAAAAACAATTTTTAACAAAAAATTAGAACTATTATAGTTTATGTAATTTATTATGGATTGAGTTCTTGAAGAACATCTTCAAACCAGGCTCCTTTCATTCTTTTATGTCATACATCATCAAGCTCTGTCTACTTCATCTTTGTTCCCACTCTGACTTACCTCAAGCCCCTACTATCTCTCCCTTTGATGATTACACCAACTTCTCAACTGACCAACTAGGCTTCAGGCTTCCTATTCCTCAATCCATTCCTACATCAGTGACCCTTGTAAATTGGGCCTTGGACTAAATTTATACTCCTGAGTAGATGTCCAAGTTGCTCCATGATCTGGGTTCTGTCTGTCTCTTCTCGCCCATCTCTGGCTATGTGCTCATTGCACTACTTCATCAGTAACAAAGCACAGTCTCTGCAGTCCCCCAATACATCATCCTGTTCCAGTAGTTCTCAAAGTGTGGTCCCAGGCCAGCAGTATCAAAATCAACTACAAACTGTTAGAACAGTGAATTCTTGGGCTTTATCTGAAACCTATTTAACCAGAAACTCTAAGGATGAGGCCCAGAAATCCATGTCTTAACAAACTTTCCTGGCGATTCTGGGGCACATTCAAGTTTGAGATCCACTACCATGCGTCTTAGTCTTGGATTGCGCTGGTAATCTCTCCTGGAATGGCAATTCTACTTCCTTCATCTCCAAGACTCATTTCAGGGAGCGAAGACTCCAGGATTGACTTGTTGATTAGTTGTAACAAATTAACTTAGTTCCCCTGAATCTAAATAATTATTTGTTTATGTAACAACCACGTTTGAAAAGAATGAAACCAACTCTCACAGTAACTTTTCGGGAAAATACTGGTTTTTTTTTCTGTTTTGTTTTTGTTTTTTACAAATATTTATTCAGAAGGGTTGATGCATCTATTAGGAGAAAGGAGGGAATTTTTACATAATCAGATTCCTCCTGAAGGTGTGCCAGACAATGAGGAATAGCTACTTCTCCTAATAACAGTTAATGATTTGACTCTATTTAATGGGCCTTATTATATAGATGAAGAAACCAAAGCTCAAAATAACTTGTTCAGGGTTACAAATCTAGCAAATAGAGAGCCAGGGCTGGAACTCAGGTCTGTCTGACCTCCAACATCCAGACACTTAAACATCATATTATCTTTGGAACATGGAGAAAGCAATTGCCTCTATTTTTCTCTCAAGGATTCCCTTTTTAATTCAAGCAGAGTCGAGAGAGAAAGGATAACACTGTTCTCTTGCAGGCAATGATGTACAATTCCAATTAGTCACTAGGCAAATGGCAGACTTGGTTATGACATGGTCTAGTATCAGTTCTCTCCCACAGAGTCATGACAGACTAGTTCTTTCGCACTGATTAGGTATAAGGTTTGCTGCAAATAATATTTAAAACAACAGGTTTTATTTATGAGTTATCCTTGAATACATTGAGAAGGATTCAAGGTTATCTATATAATAATGTTTCTCTCAGATTTTTGCATTTCACTGTGCGTTTGTAAAGGGAAGAGAGAGAGGTTGGCGGTATAGGTACTGGGCAAGGAATTGTGCAGAGATTACAATCTATTTTGTGGGAGTGAGAACATCCTCCATCACATATATTCCAAGCAAGAGAAAAATGTCCTGTGTGACTTTACGGAAACTGGTGAGTATATGATGGGGTAGGGAGAGGGGGTATCAGGATTCCTGAGAAAGCCTCTCCCATTTTATTTCTCACTAAAGGCAGGGAGGTTCTCTGATAGTAGATTCTCTGGTGCAGAAATGGCAGGATTCAATCTTCTTGATCATAGGCCCTACAACTTGGAGAGAAAATGATCTGTCACATTTACAAAATAACCACTTTAAAGTTTCAATACTTTCCTTCTTTCTAAAATAAGGTGCCCCCCCATTGTCAGTGCTATAGCCTAGATTTTAATTTGTAAGCATTGTTAGCTCATTTGCTACTCTAATCTCAATAAAGTCAGAGATATTATTCACTTTATGGATCACATTAATGATAAGTACTGGCATATTCCAATAAGGTATACAATTACCAGTCCATCAGCTATTTTACTAAAGAAATTTCATTATGACATTTCTTTGGAAAACATGACTATGATGGCCTTTTCCTTATGTACTAGAAAATTGTGTCCTAAAAAAGTGAGCTTTAAAAATCTCTATTAGTTTTCCTGTTTGTACTTCACATAGACTACCTTAATGGTTCACTTTATATGTTTTATTTAATCATCTTAATTTCATCCCTGTAGGAGTAATGGGGCCAATCAAATGAAATTGTTACTGTAATAAAGGAGGATGGGTATAGCATCCCTTAAGGCATTTGAATATACTTGATCGTTGGAGGGCAACAATTTGTAAATAAAGCTAAGGAAATGGAATTAGAGATGGAGAGACATTGGTTCATAGAGAAGACAGCAGTAATGGTGAAGATGGAAAGTTTAATTACCATAATTACCCTACAGAGGTATTTTTAATAATAAAGCCATGTTTTGAAAGTCACCTTCCTGGTTTGCCATTCCAGAGTTTCTTCAACTGAAGTCACATTCTTTTGTATATTAAATTTCATTTCTTTCTGCTTTAATTAGAGCTCATGTTTTACAAATGGGGTTCTCTGTGGACATAAACAACTAATAAACTTCCCTACCTTTTTAAATTCCTCATATGCATACAGATAAAAATCACACTCTCTCTCAGACTTCTTCCTTTATCTTAATCATTTTATAGTATATTTGTTCAATAGCTCAGAACGTGGAGCTGCACTGCCTTGCTTCAAATCATGGTTCTCCACTTGCCAGGGGTGTGACTGGGGTCAAGTGACTTAGCTTCTTTGTGCATCAATTTGCTCCTCTGTAAAATGGGATAATGATTGTTTCTACTTTCTAAGGTTATTATGAGGATTAAATGGTCAATCTATATTGAGTGCTTGGACCAGTGTCTGGTACATACCAAGCACTATAAAGGTGTTTGGTATTACCATTATTTTTGTTATCACATTGTCTTTGAATTTCTCCAAGTGGTTTTTTTAAGATCTCTCAATTTTATTTTTAATAAAAATAGTTTTGTGGACATGGTAAGGAATCTGAACAATAAAGAAATGTGTACAATTAAAAGCAAAGGCGGGCGCCTGGGTGGCTCAGTTGGTTAAGCGACTGCCTTCGGCTCAGGTCATGATCCTAGAGTCCCGGGATGGAGTCCCGCATCAGGCTCCCTGCTCAGCAGGGAGTCTGCTTCTCCCTCTGACCCAACCCCCTCTCATGCTCTCTCTCTCTTTCATTCTCTCTCTCAAATAAATAAATAAAATCTTTAAAAAAAAAAAAGCAAAGGCAACCACTGGTAATAGTTTCTCAGATATTCCTCCAGAGCATTACTGTGTTGCCTTTCTCTCACTCTCTCTCTCTCTCTCTCAGTGAAAAGACCAGAACATGCACAACGCTCCTCACTGTCCCACATGTAAAAATATGGTGATTTAAAACTAAACACAATACCCTGGTAGGGCAGTCTAACTATTTAGGAATTTCGTATCTTTTTTTTTTTTTTTTTAGATCTTATCAGCTGCTTTCCTTGTAGAACACTGTAGCTTTCTTGCTGGTCTATGAGCACTGCCATACTGTTGGCTACTGTGGGCTTGGATTGTTGTCCTGTGGAACTGCCCTCACTTCCCCAGTTTCCTGGAGATGTGTAACTCTTGCTCTCTCTTCCTTTCCAATCCCTTACTAACATCCAGATTCCCTAAGAAGTTTTCCAGGGAGCAGGAAAAACTGGGAATTCCTTATGTGACTGTTTTAAATGATGAATAATTGAACATCAGCATCTCCCACTCTTTCTCTGAGTTAACTGAGAACTTGGAATTCAGAAATCGAAAATGATAGACTACCCGCAAAATTTTAATACTGGACATTTGATCCATTTATTATTACTTAGTTATATCAGAAAACAGTGCATTTTACACTTTAGCTTACTGGATGCAGATTTTTTTTTTAATGAATCTAACCTATGAAATTTCTTACATGGAAATCTATGGAAATAGATTGAGGGAGGAAGGCAGACCCATAATTTCTGTATAATCAAAGGACATAAGTTAGGTGTTATACAAGCATTAAAAAGTATCTTCATAATTCATGTTTCATAGGCTGCAAGGGAGAGTTGGAGATAAAAGTTCAGAAAGCCGTGGGCATTGCTATGTGGATGAGGATGTGACCTTTCCATGGGAGAGTTTGGTAAGAGAAGAAGGGTAAGTGAGAGAAGAAGGTAAGCCAATGTTTCTTAGCATTCCAGTAAGGGGAGTGAGCAAAGACTGCTGGTGTAAATTCTCCTACAAGTGATGTAAGCCTGGAGCGTGCGGAGGGTCAAGGTGAGAGCACACCTACAGTGTGTCAGCCTGCTAACCTCACAGTCAGGTACGTACCTTTGTGGTCTTCTCCCACAGAACTGTGGACAAGACCACGTGACCCAGACATCCTTCTCATCAGCCAGTACACGTGCAGCTAACACATAATAGTCACTTATGTTGGCTAACATTCTCTAACGTGGCAAGGGGAGGGAAGAATGAAAATACCAGTTCCATCCTACAACATTTTAGCACCTTTCCTCTAAGTCCAAATTACTTTTGAGAAAAAAGAAAGAAAAAGTCATTTTCAGCTTGAAATGAAAGCTCTATTGTTGCCACCCACCATAAGAAATCACTGTACACAGATTTTCAGTTTCTTTCCCTGGAAAGATAACCTGTAAAACTACAAATGATGCTGTAGAGCTAAAACACAAGAAGAGAAGTAACAGCTTTCTGAATTGCAAAAAATCTGAAACTGATCTGCAAGGGAAATGAGGAATGCTGATTTATTATAGGCAATGACAAAAGAAGGCTAGAGTCTATATATCTGGGTTTTCTGTGGCTCTTTCTAATCACATGGGCCAGTTTAATGAGTATGTGCAGTTCGTGGTTCTTTTGCACAGGAATTGGAGGCTGGAGGAAGAGGAGCAGGAATAGGATGGGGGAAAAGGAGAAGAAAGGCAAGGACATGAACAGTCCCAATAATAATGACAGTGGGTATTACCAAGTGCCAAGGGCCCTGCTATGCCCTGGAAAGGCCTGATTCCACCCAATCTCCGCCACAGTCCTATACGGTTGGTATTGCTGTCATGCACATTTTACACCTGAGAAGAGTAAGGCATTGAACACGTAAGTTACTTGCCTAGCGTCATCCATATATTCTGAAGCCAGAAAGGAAAGGCGCCTTTACATTCGAATTCTTGGTGATTCTGGATTCGGCTCTTTTCAACTGTGGAGTTACAGAAATATCTCTGGGCATGAAAGGAGAAAGGATGGTTGCGCACCATCACATCTTCCGTCCTGCTTAGCTCCCATTTGGCCTAGACATCCAGAAAGATGCCTCTTCTCTCGCTGTAGTCTTAGGTCAATACAATGCTAATATCCACCACTCCTGAAAAACTGCATTCCCCATTTATTAACTGTGCGTGCACAGTGTATAGATACAGTCTATTTGAAAGCACAGCTCTTATCTCTTAGAGAAATATCCTGATAATCACTGTGGGAAAAATAGAGACTTGGGGAGGTGTTCTGTGATCAGTCAAAATTTTGACATTTTAGCCACTTTTAAAAACTTCTACCTTTTATTTTCTTGCTCCCTCTTGCTCTTATAAAACAAGCCCAGAAAAAAAAAATCAGAATCAGGAAATGATCTCCTAGTAACTGCCTGCAAAAGTGGGAATAATCCTCCCGAATAATAAATAATCACAAACATGCTCTTCAGACAGAGCCGCAGGGTCAGATGATGGGAACTCCTAACAAGGCCAAGAACTGAATAAATTGCCTCTTGATCTCTCCACTGAGAATAAATTCATGTAAATCCGAGGAAGCTGAGCTGCTGCTGCTGCTGCTAATCCACCATGTGTAGTGACTAATTTTATTAAGTGAAATACAAGAAAAGGAAAGATCCTTGCAGTAGAAATGTGCTCAAAGATGATTGCCTTGGCCTAAGCGCTGAGCCCTGTGGCAGTAGCAAGCGAGCAAGGGCAATTAGGCTGCTCATCAGGCAGCACGTGGCACAGGGGATGATGATGAGCGCTGAGCCACTACAAGGAAGGCTCGTGAGCACAGGTCTGCACCCGCCCTGCGTGCATCACTGGCAAAGTGAAAAACAACTACTGCTCTTGACTTTGAGGTGACTTCTCCCGAGAAGATGGGTTGACTATACTTTAAAAAGTTTACCTTTGATTGAAATACTTGAAAGCCATTACCACTGGAAATTTGATGTTTATAATTTCAGATGAATCAGTGTGCTAAGTACTTTTTCTGTTAGAAGTTGCAGACTTAAAGCCTTTCTGGACCAAGCAATATTAGCAAACAATACAAATAAATAAGGCTGTAGAGGTGATAGGGCCCATTCCTAACCGGCCAGCCCCGCTGCTGATTCATTTTCCCCCCTGAATGTGCCAGAATCTACCACAGGGAACATACACCTAGCCCCCATTTCAGCCATTCTGTTCTTAAGGATATATCCAAGAGATATGACCGTGCATGTTCGCCAAAAGATATTTACAAGCAAATTTATTTATAATTACCCAAACCTGGGAGGTAGCCCAAAGAAATCCAGTAATGGGAAAATGGATAATTAAAACATGGTATAGTCATACAATGGACTATTACACAACTGTAAAAAAAAAAAAAAGAATGACGTCCTGACACATTCAACAACATGAATAACTCTCGCAGATGTTAGGCTGATTTGGAAGAAAACACATGCAAAAGATTAAAGACTATGATTTGATTTATGTAAAGTTTGAGAACCAGCAAAACCAATCAATGATGATAGAAGTCAGAATAATGGTTACTTCTTTGTGTGGGGTACTGTTTGGAAAGGGTTACAGAGAATCATCTAAGGTGCTGGAAATATTCGATATCTTGATCTGGGATTGATACATGGATGCACACATTTGTAAACCTGCATCAAACTGAACATTTAATATTGGTTTTATTGTATGTCTGCATTTTCCTGTATGTATGTCATAATTCAGTTCAAAGGTTAAAAATTGCATCATGACAGGACAAAACAAAATAATAAAAAAATAAAATAAAAGCTGTGCCAGAAAAATGAAATACTCTGAGCCACAATTTGCTCACTGGACCATGAATTTATGTCCCCAACTAATGTTTCTAAATCTCTTCCCACCACAGTTGAAGACTTACTGTCTTCTTATTCTTCAGTTCATATTTCCCCTTTTGGGAAAAGAATTAGGACATCACAAAAGTTAGTATCTATTTAATATTTACATTGAGGCTTTGCTCTTTTTTTGAGATGTCATTCAATCTCCACATTTTTGTGAATTTTCGAGTTTTCTTCTTGAAGCTGATTTCTAGTTTCATACCACTGTGGTTTGAAAAGGTTGCTTGATATGATTTCAATCTTCTTAAATTCGTTAAGACTTGTTTTGTGGTCTCACATATAATCTATCCTAAGAATGTTCCATGTGCACTTGAGACGAATGTGTATTCTGTTGCTTTTGGATGGAAGGTTCTGTATATATATATGTTAATTCCATCTGGTCTAATGAGCCTTTTACTCTTAATATAATTTTATGTTGACATTTCCTAGCATTGTCATAACTCACATACATATTACTTTATATGATAGCATTTTATTAATAGACTCTTTACTTAACTATTACATTATTTTTCAGAATTTAGGATCTTGTCAATTTTTCATTGGGAATAAATGAATTCTTTTGGTTTTCCATTCTCAGCTTATTTTTCTGAAGTGGGGCTATTCAAACAAAGGTCATAAGTGGATTCTCAGAGCCTGTTCTAATGCCATATTACTTTTAAAGTGCTGGCATTATTCATGTTGTCAAATGACATTTATAAGACTACCTATTGGTTTTATCTTCACCAAAACTAGAGCTTGTTAAAAATCTTTTTTTTTAAATCAAAGTATAATAACTCTAAAATTATTTAAAGGAGCTTTAATTTATTTTTAGAATGGAGGCAGATTTCCCAAATACTAGCTAATTTTCTGTATTTCTCCATTTGTGTATTATTTCTGTTTATCTACTAAACAGAATCTGCGTATTGATCATATCTATTAATCTGTTTTCTCTATAATTTGAATAGCAAAAGCTTATCTATTATGTTTACGTTATGTTTTCCTCATTCTGCTATTTTAAGTTTACTGCATTTGCCTTATAAAAAATGTGCTATGGTGAGCGCTATGAATTGTGTAAGACTGATGAATCACAGACCTGTACCCCTGAAACAAATGATACATTATATGTTAATAAAAAAATAAAAATAAAAAAGTTATCCTTATATGATTAGGCATATTTTATCTCTAATAACCTTCATTTTTTGAATGCCTTGAGTTTCTTTTTCTTCATATTAAATGTTTCACATTTAAATGTGCTATTATACTTTATTCTGTATTTTACAAAATAAGTTATATGTTCTTTGATTCAGTTGTAATTTATTGCCATGTACAATGTGAAATATAGTCCAAATTAATTACTCTCCATATGGATATCTAATTATGCAACAAAACTATGAAATATTACCTGCTGTTATATTAGTTTTTGCTCAAATAGTCATAAAACCTCGATTTTTATGCCTTCGGATATTTCCTCCTGATTTCTTAAAGTCTGACAACATTTGGAGTTCTGTTATAATATTATTTATAAAATTGGTAAGCAAGTCTATCATAAACCATCTTTGTGCAACTGTGTTTGTCTCCCTGTCTATTATCTATCTGTCTGTCTGTCTATCTACCTATCTCTATCTTCTTTGTTCTTCTTGTCTTCTGCTTATACATTCATATATAAATGTTTTGAAGATGTTTGCCTTTAAGGTGTTTTAGAATATTCTATGGAAACTGGAATACTGTCTTCCATGATAAGATGTTTATCTTCCATTTTCTTCAGTCAGAATGAATTGTCCCTTTCTCTGTGTTTCCGAAGACTTACCATAGTTCCCATTTGCAGGTTCTCAATGACTGTTTGCTGCTTAAGAATAGATTGAAAATAAGGAATGTAGCAACACCAATATTTATGTCCAAATCTGGATATGTTGATAGAATGAAGGGGAAATTTCAATTGTGTATGTGGCAATAAAACATGCTCAGAACAAAGATGTTAATAAAGGGAGAATTTTCTCTTCCTTTTAAAATGCTCTGTATTAGGTAATAAGTTTAAGCGCAAATTTACCATCAACAAAGTCTTACAAAACAAGGAAAGCAATAAAAATTTTTGTAAAAGAAGTAGACAATGGATTTTTTTTCCCCACAAAATGAAGCCAAGGTAATAAAATAGAACATTTGTTTTTGAACTTGGGGAAGCATAACCAACCTTAAAGTGATGGAGCTGCTGCCATCTTTTAGAGTGATAAAACCCTGAATTATGCTTAGAAGTTTAAGTTTTATTAAGTTCCTATGAACAACTTCCTGGCTTGCATTCATAGTAATTCATCACTCCCAAGGAAATCTTCTGCTACAACCAATGAAGAGAATGTTCTATGATTACATTTTTCTTATTCTGTCACACTTTAAGTAATATTTTGTAGCAACCATAGGTTTCAAAAAGTGAATATTTTAGGGAAGAACACAAGAGAGTGGTGTTTATTCTTCAAGAGTATATTAGTGGGGGTACCTGCTTGGCTCAGTCAGTTAAGCATCTGACTTTAGCTCAGGTCATGATCTCAGAGTCCTGAGATCGAGCCCTGCAACAAGCCCCACATCAGGCTCTGCACTCAGCAAGGAGTCTGCTTGTCCTTCTCCCTCTGCCCCTCCCCAGCTTGTGCACACCCATGTGTGTGCACGCTCTCTCTCTCAAACAAATAAATAAAATCTTTAAGAAAAAAAGAGTACATTAATGATGTTAAATACAATTTCTTGACTGGCCTTTAAATACTCTTATCTGAGGGGAAGAGCAAGATGGCGGAGGAGTAGGGGACCTAAATTTCGTCTGGTCCCAGGAATTCAGCTAGATAGAGATCAAACCATTCTGAACACCTACGAACTCAACAGGAGATCGAAGAAAAGAATAGCAGCAACTCTCTGAATAGAAAAGCGACTACTTTCTGGAAGGTAGGACTGTGGAGAAGTGAATCCGAGGCAATATTCGGGAAGATAGACGGCAGGGGAGGGGGCCTCCATTGGCTGCTACTGGCAAGTGATAGAGCTGCGGAGCACAAAATCAGAACTTTTAGAAGTCGGCTCCACTGAGGGATGTCGCTCCAGTGGCTAAGCGGGGGGGTGTAACCTCCCTCGCGGGACAGTGTGGTCTCAGGACCCTCAGGGTCACAGAAAGACCGGGGGTGCCTGAGTGCGGCAGAGCTCCTGGGTATCAGAGCGGGGAAGCCGGCTGCAGAGACGGAGCCGAGGCGCGGGCTCTCAGCTCGGGGTTGCCATAAACTGTGATCCGCGGCACAGTCGGGCCACTGCTCCTCCAGCAGGGACCCAACAAGTGGCAGGTCTGGGGAGACTCCCCTTCCTCCCCCAGGAGGAGCAGTGCAGAAGCGAACCGCAGGGATCTGCTGGGTTTGGAGATCCACACGGGTCGTGAGCCAGAGATAGAAACGCTCGGTCACAGGCTGGGTGAGCACGGAGTGTGGCTGGAGACTGGGGAGGCAGGAGTGACTGCTTTTCTCTGGGGCGCACTGAGGAGCGGGGCCCCGTGTTCTCAGCTCCTCCGGGGTGGAAATTGGGAGGCCGCCATTTTCACTCTCGTCCTCCAAAGCTGTATGGAAAGCTTGCAGGGAACAAAAGCTCCGGAAAGCAAACCCAAGCAGATGACTTAGCCTGGCCTCTGGCAAGGGCGGGGCAATTCTGCCTCCGGCAAAGACATTTGGGAACCAAGGCAACAGACCCCTCCCCCAGAAGATCAGCAAGAACAGCCAGCCAAGACCAACTTTACCGATCAATGAGAATGGCAGAACTCCAGCACTAGGGGAGTACTGCACATAGAATTCATCCCTTTTTTCCCCATGTTTCTTTAGTCTTTCAAAGTTAATTTTTTTTAATTTTCTTTTTTTTCTTTTTCTTTTTTTTTGAATTTTTCTTTTTCCCTTTTTCAACCAACATCTTATTGATCCCTTTTTTAAAAGATCTTTTTTTATTTTTCATTTTTAGAGTCATATTCTATGCCTTCATAGTAGTTAACCTTATTTTTGGTATATATATATGTATATATATATATATATATATAAGTTGTTCTCTCTTTAAAATTTCGGGATACAGTTTCTTCTAACAGACCAAAATACACTCTAAATCTCTAGTGTATGGCTTTGTTCTAGTCTCCTGCATGATCACATTCTCTCCCCCGCTTTTTTTAATCCTCTTCTTTCTTTTTTCAACCTACTTCTTATCAATTCCTTTTATAAAATCTTTTATAATTTTCATCTTTACAGTCATATTCCATCCCTTCATCATATTTACCCTTATTTTTGTTCATATGTTTTTTTTCTTTAAAATTTTGGGAGGCACTTTCTTCTAACAGACCAAAATACACCCAAAATCTAGTGTGTGGCAGTGATCTATGCACCAGCCTGATCATATTTGATTATATTCTGTTTTTTTTTAACTTTTTTTTTCTTTTTTCATTCTTTCCCTTTCTTTTCCCCCAGTTTCAGGTCATTCTGATGAGTTTAGTGTATATTTTTCTGGGGTCGTTGTTACCCTGTTAGCATTTTGTTCTCTCATTCATCTATTCTCCACTGGACAAAATGACAAGATGGAAAAAACTACCTCAAAAACAAGAACAAGAGGCAGTACTGACTGCCAGGGACCTAACCAATATGGACATTAGTAAGATGTCAGAACGAGAGTTCAGAATGACGGTTTTAAAGATGCTAGCTGGGCTTAAAAAAAGCATGGAAGATATTAGAGAAAGATTTCTGGATAAAAGAACTAAAGTCTAATGAATTCAAAATAAAAAAGGCTATTAATGAGGTGCAATCAAAAATGGAGGCTCTAACTGCTAGAATAAATGAGGCAGAATAGAGAATTAGTGATACAGAAGACCATATGATGGAAAATCAAGAAGCTGAGAAAAAGAGAGATAAACAACTACTGGATCACAAGGGCAGAATTCAAGAGATGAGTGATACCATAAGATGAAACAATATTAGAATAATTGGGATCCCAGAAGAAGAAGAAAGAGAGAGAGGGGCAGAAGGTATATTGGGGCAAATTATAACAGAGAACTTCCCAAATGTGGGGAAGGAAACAGGCATCAAAATCCAGAAGACACAGAGAACATTTTATCAAAATCAATAAAAATGGGTCAACACCCCAACATCTAATAGTAAAACTTACGAGTCTCAGAGACAAAGAGAAAATCCTGAAAGCAGCTCGGGACAAGAGATCTGTAACCTACAATGGTAGAAACACTGAATTGGCAACAGACCTATCCACAGAGACCTGGCAGGCCAGAAAGCACCGGCATGATATATTCAGAGCATTAAATGAGAAAAATATGCAGCCAAGAATACTATATCCAGCTAGGCTGTCACTGAAAATAGAAGGAGAGATAAAAACTTCCAGGACAAACAAAAACTAAAGGAATTTGCAAACACGAAACTAGCCCTACAAGAAATATTGAAAGGGGTCCTCTAAGCAAAGAGAGAGCCTAAAAGTAACACAGACCAGAAAGGAACACAGACAATATACAGTAACAGTCACCTTACAGGCAATACAATGGCACTAAATTCATATCTTTCCATAGTTACCCTGAATGTAAATGAGCTAAATGCCCCAATCAAAAGACACAGTATATCAGATTGGATAAAAAAAAATGAGACCCATCAATATGCTTTCTGCAAGAGACTCATTTTAGACCCAAAGACACCCCCAGATTGAAAGTGAGGGGGTGGAGAACTATTTAGCATGCTAATGGACACCAAAAGAAAGCTGGGGTGGCAATCCTTATATCAGACAAATTAGATTTTAAACCAAAGACTATAATAAGAGAAGAGGAAGGACACTATATCCTACTTAAAGGGTCTATCTGACAAGAAGATCTAACAATTGTAAATATCTATGCCCCTAACATGGGAGCTGCCAATTATATAAGCCAATTAATAATAAAAGCAAAGAAACACATTGACAACAATACAATAATAGTGGGGGACTTTAACAGCCCCTTCACTGAAATGGACAGATCATCTAAACAAAAGAGCAACAAGGAAATAAAGACTTTAAATGACACACTGGACCAAATGGACTTCACAGATATATTCAGAACATTCCCTCCCAAAGCAAAAGAATACACATTCTTCTCTAGTGCCCATGAAACATTCTCCAGAATAGATCACACCCTAGGTCACAAATCAGGTCTCAACTGGTACCAAAAGATTGGGATCATTCCCAGCATATTTTCAGACCACAAGGCTTTGAAACTAGAACTCAATCACAAGAGGAAAGTCAGAAAGAACTCAAATACATGGAGGGTGAAGAGCATCCTACTAAAGAATGAATGGGTCTACCAGGAAATTAAAGAAGAATTTTAAAAATTCATGGAAACAAATGAAAATAAAAACACAACTGTTCAAAATCTTTGGGATGCAACAAAGGCGGTCCTAAGAGGAAAGTATATAGCAATACAAGCCTTTTGCAAGAAACAAGAAAGGTCTCAAATACACAACCTAACCCTACACCAAAAGGAGCTGGAGAAAGAACAGCAAATAAAGCCTAAACCAAGCAGGAGAAGAGAAAAAATAAGGATTAGAGCAGAAATCAATGAAATAGCAACCAAAAGAACAGTAGAAGAGATCAATGAAACTAGGAGCTGGTTCTTTGAAAGAATTAACAAGTTTTATAAACCCCTGGTCAGACTTATCAAAAGAAAAGAGAAATGACCCAAATAAATAAAATCATGAATGATAGAGGAGAGATCACAACCAACACCAAAGAAATACAAACAATTATAAGAACATATTAGGAGCGACTCTATGCCAGCAAATTAGACAACCTGGAATAAATGGATGCACTCCTAGAGACGTATCAACTACCAAAACTGAACCAGGAAGAAATAGAAAACCTGAACAGACCTATAACCACTAAGGAAATTGAAGCAGTCATCAAAAATCTCCCAACAAACAAAAGCCCAGGGCCAGATGGCTTCTTAGGGGAATTCTACCACATTTAAAGAAGAATTAATATCTATTCTTCTGAAACTGTTCCAAAAAATAGAAATGGAAGGAAAACTTCCAAACTCGTTTTATGAGGACACCGTTACCTTGATCCCAATGCCAGACAAAGACCCCATCATAAAGGAGAATTAGAGATCAATATCCTTGATGAACATGGATGCAAAAATTCTCACCAAAATGCTAGCCAATAGGATCCAACAGTACATTAAAAGGATTATTCACCATGACCAAGTGGGATTTATCCCTGGGCTGCAAGGTTGGTTCAACATCCACAAATCAATCAACGTGATACAATATATTAACAAAAGAAAGAACAAGATTCATATGATCCTCTCAATAGATGCAGAAAAAGCATTTGACAAAGTACAGCATCCTTTCTTGATCAAAACTCTTCAGAATATAGGGATAGAGGGTACATACCTCAATATCATAAAAGCCGTCTATGAAAACCTAGAGCGAATATCATTCTCAATGGGGAAAGCCTGAGAGCTTTGCCCCTAAGGTCAGGAACGCGGCAGGGATGTTCACTATCACCACTGCTCTTCAACATAGTATTAGAAGTCCTAGCCACAGCAATCAGACAACAAAAAGAAATAAAAAGCATCCAAACTGGCAAAGAAGAAGTCAAACTCTCAGTGTTTGCAGATGATATGATACTTTATGTGGAAAACCCAAAAGACCCCACCCCAAAACTCCTAGAACTCATACAGGAATTCAGTAAAGTGGCAGGATATAAAATCAATGCACAGAAATCAGTGGCATTCCTATACACCAACAACAAGACAGAAGAGAGAGAAATTAAGGAGTCGATCCCATTTACAATTGCACCCAAAACCGTAAGATACGTAGGAATAAATCTAACCGAAGAGGCAAAGAATCTGTACTCAGAAAACTATAAAATAGTCATGAAAGAAATTGAGGCAGACAAAAAGGAATGGGAAAACGTTCCATGCTCATGGTTTGGAAGAACAAATATTGTGAAGATGTCAATGCTACCTAGAGCAATCTACACATTCAGTGCAATCCCCATCAAAATACCATCCACTTTTTTCAAAGAAGTGGAACAAATAATCCTAAAATTTGTACGGAACCAGAAAAGACCCCAAATAGCCAGAGGAATGTTGAAAAAGAAAAGCAAAGCTGGTGGCATCACAATTCCGGACTTCCAGCTCTATGACAAAGCTATCATCATCAAGACAGTATGGTACTGGCACAAAAACAGACACATAGATCAATGGAACAGCATAGAGAGCCCAGAAATGGACCCTCAACTCTATGGTCAACTAATCTTCGACAATGCAGGAAAGAACATCCAGTGGAAAAAAGACAGTCTCTTCAACAAATGGTGTTGGGAAAATTGGACAGCCACATGCAGAAGAATGAAACTGGACCATTTCCTTACACCACCCACAAAAATAGACTCCAAATGGTTGAAAGACCTAAATGTGAGACAGGAGTCCATCAAAATCCTAAAGGAGAACACAGGCAGCAACCTCTTCGACCTCAGCCACAGCAATTTCTTCCTCAAAACATCGCCAAAGGCAAGGGAAGCCAGGGCAAAAATGAACTATTGGGAATTCATCAAGATAAAAAACTTTTGCAAAAGAAACAGTCCACAAAACCAAAAGACAACTGACAGAATGGGAGAAGATATTTGCAAATGACATATCAGATAAAGGGCTAGTATCCAAAATCTATAAAGAACTTATGAAACTCAACACCCAAAGAACAAATGATTCAATCAAGAAATGGGCAGAAGACATGAACAGACATTTTTCCATGAAGACATCCAAATGGCCAACAGACACATGAAAGAGTGCTCAACGTTGCTCGGCATCAGGGAAATCCAAATCAAAACCTCAATGAAATACCACCTCACACCAGTCAGAATGGCTAAAATTAACAAGTCAGGAAATGACAGATGTTGGCAGGGATGCGGAGAAAGGGGAACCCTCCTACACTGTTGGGGGGTTGCAAGCTGGTGCAACCACTCTGGAAAACAGTATGGAGGTTCCTCAAAAAGTTGCAAATAGAGCAACCAGACGATCCAGCAATTGCACTACTGGGTATTTACCCCAAAGATACAAATGTAGGGATCCGAAGGGGTATGTGCACCCCGATGTTTATAGCAGCAATGTCCACAATAGCCAAACTATGGAAGGAGCCAAAGTGTCCATCGACAAATGAATGGATAAAGAAGAAGTGGTATATATATATACACACACACACATATACATATATATATATACACACACACATACACACACACACAATGGGATATTATGCAGCCATCAAAAGGAATGAAATCTTGCCATTTGCAACAATGTGGATGGAACTGGAAGGTATTATGCTGAGTGAAATAAGTCAATCAGAGAAAGGCATGTATCTTATGATCTCACTGATATGAGGAAGGAATTCTTAATCTCAAGAAACAAACTTGAGTGTTGCTGAAATGGTGGGGGTGGGTGGGATGGGGTGGCTGGGTGATAGACATTAGGGAGGGTATGTGTGATGGTGAGCACTGTGAATTGTGTGAGACTGTTGAATCACAGACCTGTACTTCTGAAACAAATAATACATTATATGTTTAAAAAAAAAAAGAAGAAGATAGTAGGAAGGGAAAAATGAAGGGAAGGAAATCGGAGGGGGAGACAAACCGTTAGAGACTATGGACTCTGAGAAACAAACTGAGGGTTCTAGAGGGGAGAGGGGTGGGGGTTTGTCTTAGCCTGTTGATGGGTATTAAGGAGGGCATGTTGTATGCAAACAGTGAATCATGGAACACTACATCAAAAACTAATGATGTAATGTATGGTGATTAACATAACATAATAAAATTAAAAAAATAAATACTCTTCTCTGAGGTTTATAAGCTATAAATGTCTGGTATGCTTAGTATTTGTACAATTTGAAACCATAACTCTTTTAAAAAACACCATAAAATGTAATTTTATTTCTAAAATGTACTGCATATTACATTCCACTTTTTAGATTTGTCAGGCATCTTGGAGTTAGAAATTGATAATATAGTCTAATGGTGTGAACTGACATAAATGGAGAAATTATAATACAATTTTGTGAGTTGGCACTTATGTACATAAGATCTAAAAACTCTGAGAACAGAAGCAACTAACCAATCCTCAAATAATAAGAAAATATTTTATTGAGAAGTTACATACATCATGGACAAAGAATTTGTTCAAAAAAGTAGAATCCTGAAAAGGTTTGGATATGAGAGGGCAGTTAAGGAACTTCAATGTCAGTAGTACTGTTTGGCAAAGAGTGGCAAAAGATGATGCCAGCAAGGGTTTGGAACCAGATTATTAACACATTCCTGTGACAAATGCAGAGTTTAGAATTTCATTTCATTAACACATTCATGTGACAAATGCAGAGGTTAGAATTTTATTTCAAATTACTGAAAGTTCTGAAGGTTCAGTGAGGTTTTCAAGTAAGAGAGAAATACAATTAGCTTCATTTTGTAGGGAAGTGACTCTGGTGGCAGTGTAAAGAATGGTCAAGATTAGAGAAACAGGAAGAAGAGAAGAATTATAAAAACACAAAAAAGGAGCTGATAATCTGAGTTATGGCAGAGGAAGCAGGAATGGAAACAAGAAAAGGAATTAGAAAAGCATTTTTTAAAGTAGAATATGAAGAATTTGATTATCCATTGGATATGCTATGAGAAGTAGGGTTGGTCCGATGAAGATGTCTGATGATGTGGATACTAATAGCAGAAGTGCATCATGCTGGAGATGAAGCCAACTTGCAGGGGAAGCTTATGAGTCCTACCTTAGAACTTACAATGTGAATTAAGTGCTAAATCTAAAATGTGTGCAGGGAGTCCAGATGGGGATATGTGTAATTAAGTTTGGGGTCAGATGACTGATCAAACTTTTTGGCAAAAAAGTGGTTTTTAAAGTCACAAAAGTAGGTGATTATGGATGGACCAAATGAGGAGAGTTGGTATAGAAACCTGGAGAATATTAACATTTGAAGGATTGTTAGAGGATGAAATAGGGTAATAGAATAAAGAGAAGAAATAGGATAGTTCTACCTCAAAAGCCAAAGAATAGGGAAAAGACATCAGTATGTAAATATCTAAGATAAGCCTAACAGAATGAGAATTAAAAATAGTTATCTGGATTTGGTAATTAGGAATTCTTGGCATCTCAGTGAAAGAAATATCAGAAGTCAGTATTATCATCCTTGAAGACCAAGCTAATGACTGCTGTGTTTGAAGCTGTGGAGAACAGTGGCTCCGGTTGTGGGGATGTTAAGTTGGACACTTGTTAAAAGAACCAGGAAGGACCTTGACCCTGAACTGTTGTGACAGGTGAGAGAGAAGTTAACTTTAATACCATGGACAAAACTCTAATTTACAGTCATGTTTATAGCTTGCTTCCTCTATTTGTAGACTAGAAGTATAATACCTACTATTTTGTAGGCAATTGTTGGAAATAAGAAGCTCTATACAAAGAGTTTAAAGATACTTGGAACTTGGATACGGTATTTTAAAAATACAATGTGCCGGGCGCCTGGGTGGCTCAGTTGGTTAAGCGACTGCCTTCGGCTCAGGTCATGATCCCGGAGTCCCGGGATCGAGTCCCACATCGGGCTCCCTGCTCGGCAGGGAGTCTGCTCCTCCCTCTGACCCTCTTCCCTCTCGTGCTCTCTATCTCTCATTCTCTCTCTCTCAAATAAATAAATAAAATCTTTAAAAATAAAAAAAAATAAAAATACAATGTGCCAAGTATAATTATGAGCATCATCAATTTGTTGCCTTGGAAAACATTTATTGAAACTCCAACAGAGTTGAACATGGATACAATGCCAAAAATTTATAGGTAACTGTGATTGTCTTCGTCATGCCTGTGTCTGGAAATAAAGACCTAACAATAGGCTTTCACAGTGGGTATGAGTACCCGCTATTACATTCCAGGCATGTTGTAAACACAGTTCACGTACTCAAAGAGCTCACAATATCTCTCTGGTCAATACAAAAGGCTAACTCAATCCCTCAAATCATTGGATTTGTCTGTCTCCAGGGTCTCCACTTCCCAGGTAACTGCTGCATTGTTACTTTGTGTTTTCCAATAATAAAAAGCACCATATAATAGACTAATTTCCACTGCTGTCCAGTAAATTTTGATTTCCTCCTAAGTACATTTACAGCACTAAGGAAGTGATTTATCATCATAGAAGCAGAACATTTCTAGCTTTTAGTGATTGAGTCATAGGTTGCTAGACCATTGGTGATTATAACATGGCTATAATTATTTTTTTCAATCTCCTCCTTTTACAGATGAAAGAAATGAGACCCAAAGAAGTCAGATGACTAACACAGAGCATTACTGTGATTTCAGTTAAGCATATGACATTTCTATTTGCTGACAACTATGATTCTCTTAAAATAGCTAATTTATTTTAAACTTCTCTTATGGAAAAATCAATTTTACCAAACATCATGCACTGTTGTTTTAATACAAATGCCTTAATTATTGGTTAATTGATACAAATTTTCCAGTAGCTTCTAAAGCCTCACCAGTGCTCATGTGGCTTTAGGAAGGAACAAAGAATTGGGACTCAAGAACTTTTGCTTCTGGTCTAGCGTTTTGAAGCTTATCCCTAGCCCCACAATTTCTAGCTGCAGACTGAATTGGTATGTATGGAACACCTTAAAGCCTTTTTACCTTATAAATCCAGCCTTGACAAGAGTCCCAGTCTGACCAAAGCCTCAAATGAGGGTCTATTGTATGAAATTGGGCAGCTCTTTGACTGCCTTCAGTGGGATATTCAGAAAGTGTTCCCAAGACAGTGAAGGCCAAATTCCGTAAAATGGACTCTTCCCCCAGAGCATGAGTGCCCAAGATGGATTTCACTGGAAGTTTTTTATTTCAACAAACAATTGGTCCAAGTTCCAGACATTGTTTTAGACACTGGGATTTCTCATCAACAGAGCCCTCACATTGTTGTGGGAAAAGATAGATGCATGAGAGAAAATACACAGCAAGTTCAATGTTAGGCATTGGTATTCATCTCTCTGTTTGGACTGGAACGAAATCTGTGTCGTCATAATCACTGAAACTTTTGCCCTTCCAAGGGGTGGGGGACGCATTAAATATCCTCTCTCTCCCCACTACTGTATCTCTCAAAATCTCCCTCTCACTGAAAAGATTAGAGTTCCTTCTTACCTCTGTGCATAGATTTGTGTGGTCTTATTTTTTTTTTCTTTTAATCACTTTTCAGAGGTAATCATGGCATTTGCTCCCAGTTGTGGTTTTTAGGAAGATCCAGTGGGCATTCCCTCCAGCATCATTTCGCTCCCCAGCAGCACTGCCCACTTCCAGACTCAACTTCCTTCCCTCTTTCCCTTCCTCACCCTCACCCACACCACACACTCATATAATTTATTGGCAGCAACCTCTCTCTCTTAGCTAGCCTCAAGGCTTTGGGGAAATGAAAAGTAGTTCTTCAACAAAATGTTAGGGTGTCCTTATTTTTATAACAATCAATAATATTTTTTTCTGTAGAATGCAGGCTTTATTGTAGCAACAATAATTTATTTTGCTAAATGTTTCCTTTGAAAGCTGGCACAATCCAATAAAGCATCAGTTGTAAGTGCATTGTATTTATTTCCTATTGCTGTTATAACAAATTGCCACATATTTGGTAGCTTAAAACAAGAGAAATTTATTTGCTTACAGTTCTGGAGGACAAATCCCCAAAATTAGGGTGTTGGTAGGGCCACACTCCCTCCAGAAGCTCCAGTGGAGAATCCCCTCCTTGTCTCTTCCAGTTCTGGTTTCTGAAGGTAAGCATTTTTTTTTAAAGATTTATTTATTTGAGAGAGAGAGAGAGAGTGCCTCTGAGCAAAAGGGACTGGGGCAGAGGGAGAAAGAGTCCTAAGCAGACTCCAAGCTGAGCACAGAGCTGGGGCTCGACCTCACGACCCTAAGATCAGGGCCTTGAGATCACAACCACAACCTGAGCTGAAACCAAGAGTCTGGATACTTCACTGACTGTGCCACCCAGGTGCCCTGTGAAGGTAAGCATTTTTCAACTAATGGCTGTATCACTCCAAGTATCTGCCTCATTTTCACACCACATTTTCCTCTATGTGTGTCTATCTCAAAGCACCCTCTGCCTCTCTCTTATAAGGATACATGTGATTGCCTTTTGGATCCACCATTATACCAGCGGCTCTTCTCATAATCTTTAACTTAGTCACATTGTTTGCAATATAAACTAATATTTACTTTTTTTGCCACATAAGGTAATGTACACAGGTTCCATTGAGGTATTCAGCCTACCACAGACATTATGGTTACCAAAAGTCCATTTTTGCTTGGACATACTCATTTCCTTTCTAGAAATCAGTATAGAGTTATATGACACTTGGTTGTCACACAAGCCATTCAATAAACTTTGCATATCAATGCATGTGGTAGAGTCAGTGTCAAATAAATATTACTTCTCTCTCTCTCCCCTTTCCTGAAGATACACTGGGCCTTTCTTATGAAATAAGCTACAAAAATACTGAGTGGGCATTCAGCACGAGTTTCATTCTTTCTTTCTTTCTTTCTTTCTTTCTTTCTTTCTTTCTTTCTTTCTTTCTTTCTTTCTTTCTTTCTTTCTTTCTTTCTTTCTTTCTTTCAGCAAACACATACTGAACCTCATACATCTGTTAGGTTTGAGTCAGACACTCCAAATAATTTAGCTCACTTAATTCTCCAACAGTTTTTTGAACAAGAGCTTAGCACAGTGATTAAGATGTAGTGTTTTGAAGTCAGAAAGACTAGATTTCAATCCTATCTCCACCACTTATTAGCTGTGGGGATTATTTCACCTCTCCAAGTATCAGTTCCTTCCTCTGTAAAATGAATATATGAATACTCATTGCACCAGCACAGTGCCTAGTAGTCTTTAGATGACTGATGTCATACTGATTTGGAGAAGAAATTAGGCTCACGTGAGGTCTCATCTCACATAGATGAGTCTGACTTCAAGCCTTTGCTTTGTCTATTGCATCATTCTAGAAGAATCTCATTATAACTCAGCCTCACTGAGAGTGTTTCTGTGGGTTGAATCCAAGGATAGAAAGAACCAATATTAAATAATATTATGTAATAAGTATCTCTGGTCAAGGATAATTCCCTTAAAGAAACACAACTATTATACACTTGTTCTTGAATTAAATGTATGGTAAACTCAATTGTTTCCTTATGTGGAACATGTTAGAGTTTTAACAGTCTCCTACTTTTCCTTAACACTTCTCCCCTCTCTCCCCACCACACTATGGATATACACATTTATACTGACAACAAGAGAGTTCTAGTGTTCTAGAATACTAGATCCATTGAACCAAACCTGATGATATCTAAGGCACAGTATAATAGAGTTAGAAAGTGTGTTTGATATTCCCATTTGCCCCTCCAGACTCACTCTCCACCCTTTATCCTCTCTCTTCCATGCCCAGGATTCTACTCTATATGGACTGTACAGAGGGCTTTGTGCCCCTTTGGCTTCCTTTTGAATCTGGCTAATGGAAGGCAGCAAGAGAAGATTAGAGGGTGAGAGGACAGTGAAGTCAGGATATCTGTTACTCCGGCTCCCTCTTTGTGGTCTCCCCTTGGTTGATGCTGTCAGGTGACCCACCTATAAAGCTACTCTCTCCCTTACCTCTTCCTTTAAGGGACCTCACTATTGGTAGGTGTAGGTACTGCATTCTGTGTCTGTTGGTTTCCCTAAACTCTGCCTCACTTTTGCAGAGTCCCTGGATTAGACTTTCTCCAAATAACCTAGTTTGAATGTACCATCTGTTTCCTATCCTGGTTGGCAGAGCAAGTTTGAATATTATTTAGATATTGTCAGCTCCAAAGGGTGGAGTAGGGTCCCTGGATTTGCAAATAACTTTTAGACCTGGAGAAAGATCCTCAGATCCCTGGTGTTCCACGGTTTGAAAGGCAGTTTAATAAAACCATGTCCACCACCAACCTGTTAGCTGAGCCCTAACCCTGAATCTGAGCAAGGTTCTTGAGTTTGAGGTGGGAGGAAAAAAGTCTTAAACTTCATTTAGGACTAAAAGACTCTTCATGAGGAAAGATTCATCATAGTAAAAACACCATTTTGTTGAGAATATGTAGAAATTATCCTCTCCATTTTTTTTTCATTAAATACCTGATACTGTTTTCCTCTTTGAGAACGTGGATTAAGTCTTTTTTTTTCTTTTTTCTTTTCTTCTCTCTTTCTCTCTCTTTTTTTAAGGTATGATAGCACAGTGGTCAGAGGTAAAGAAGCATGTGCTAATCTCTCTGATTTGATTTTAGCTCTGCAAATTATTATTCTCATAATCTGAGACAAGTTAATCAGCCTCACTAAAAAAAACAGTTGTTATATCATGTTTGCTTTGAGAATAAAAGCACTAATCCATATTGTAGGGGATGCAATGTTAGATTGCAGAGAATTTCCTTTAGGACTAGAAGACTCATCTATAACTCTCTAGGTTTTGCTCTTCACTGAAGTAAACTGTGCTGCTCAAGGCTATGCGTCCTTACCAGGGGCATCAAATAATTGCTCAAAACTGTGGAAGAATGTAAGTCAACCCTGAAACCTATAGAACTTTGATCATCCTGTGAAATTAGCTGAGGTCCTTGTTGCCACTGCTCCACAATTCAACTTCTTCTTCCATCCAGTCCTATTTATACCATGTTAATCAGCAACAAGTGGTGAGTACTTTGGAGACTTTGGTAGGACACTCTCCAAAGGGTGAATGATAGACTGATAAATATCCAGGGAGCTACTACATGAAGTTTGAAGGGTCTTCACTGCCAGTGAAGTTTGAAGGATCTATCAGCTTAAAATGCAAGGACATCTCCTCCAAAGTTAAAGGGATCATTGTATCTCATTTCTCACTCCTGAAAAAGAAGGAAAATGCTTGGTAGGGTTTTGTTTTTTTTTTCATTCTGGAGGTAGCATATTCCACATATGTGGGACCCATGACCTTTTCTTCTTGCCAGTTTCTCCCTTTTAGAATGGGAAGTCTATCCTGTGCCTGTCTCACCACTGTATTTTAGAAGCACTGTATTCACAGGTTCACAGCTGGGAAATTTTGCCTTATGATGAATCATGAGTTTCATCTAAACTTGATTTAGATGATATTTAGAAGAGATTTTGGATTTAGAGTTGGTGCTAGGATGGGTTAAGTCTTTTGGGCTGTTGGGATGGGAGTTAATGTATTTTGCATGTGAAAAGGACATGAATTTGGGGGGGTTCCACAGGATGGAGTGTCATGGACTGAGTTGTGTTATCTCCGAATTCATGTTGTGGCCTTAACCCCCAATTTCTCACAATGTGACTCTACTTGGAGATAGGGCTTTTAAAGAGACTGTTAAGGTGGGCCCTAATCCAATCTGTTGGTGTCTTTATGAGAAGAGATTAGCACATACAAAGAGAGGCCACAGGGATGCGCTTGCCTACAGGGATAACCGTGTGGGACAACAAAGGGACAGCCATCTGTAAGCCAAGGAGAGAGGCTTAGGAGAAATCAAACATGCTGACAACATGATCTTGGACTTTCAGACTCCAGAACTGTTAGAAAATAAGTTTCAGTTGTTTAAGTCTACCCAGTCTGTGGGTTTTGTTTTGGCAGCTCTAGCAAACTAAGACAACCTTCACCCCGATTATTAGCCAATAAAGGGATACAAAAGCCCAACCCCATTGGTTTGATTCAGGACACATCTGAACTCAGGGCCATAACAAACTGCATTATAGTTCAGATTCCCTTTCTGCCTAATCCTGCCTCCTTCATTGTTACAAGTGATCTTGATAGCACATCAGTAAACCTCCACCTTAGAGCCTGTTTCCTGAAGAGACACCCAAAGAGTCTTGAGAGGACACATGAATGACAGAAGAATAGGTGGCACATGGTAAACATTTAATAAATGTAAGCAATTGCTATCAGTGTTACTAGTATCCTTACCAGTCTGGGACATTGTGCCTATGAAGTGTTGATTACCTATTTGTGTGCGGGAATGAATGAATGAATGACTATTGTGCTAACTCTGTCTTGCCCAAATACCTCTAATGAGTGAAGCTGTAGAGCCAGATTTAACTTGGTCAAGAGGTTGTATAGAGGAGCAGAGGGGAAAGAAGGCACCTGTGGCATCCCCCTCAAATTCTTGATGTTGAATAATAAAAAGTGTAATGCTGCATTCATTTGTATAATCTCTTTTTTTCTTTCATATTAATTTCCATTTCAAAATAAACTCAGGGGACATGAAATGAAAGCAATGAGTTAATTTTTTATGGCAACAGTGATTATTACTTATTCTTTATCATTCTATTTCTTCGGTTGTCTCCACTGTTTTCCCTTCTAGTCACATGGTTCAACTCTTAGTATTGAACAGAATCACTAAAATAATATTAAGGACATTTGAAGAAGTATAAATGTTGCTTACAGCTACAATTTCCACCAAATTTTATTTAGTTCACACGTACACAGTACAGCCCCTGGGACTCAGAGAAAATAAGTGTGACAGGATTATGTATTAAGATACTTATTTGTGGTTGTGATTTCTGTTTCCTCATGCAGCCCACTTCCATGCTAAGAAGAAAGGCAGGCTTCAGGGGGCTTTGGACAGAGGATTCTTGGAGATAACTTCTCTTCCTGAGTTTTGTAGAAGAGGAAAGGGCTCATTGAAGAGATTCTGCTAGGTCCATGCTAGGAAGAAAGAAAATGGAGGACTCTGAAGTAAGAATTAAATGAGGGGAGAGTCCTTGAGAGCAGAAAGGGGATGCAGTTTTATTTATTTATTTATTTTTCTAAAGATTTTTACTTATTTACTTCTCAGAGAGAGAGAGAGAGAGAGAGAGCACAAGCAGGAGGAGCGACAGAGGCAGAGGGAGAAGCAGGCTCCCCGCTGAGCAGGGAGCCCGATGTGGGACTCGATCCCAGGACCCCGGGATCATGACCTGAGCTGAAGACCGACACTTAACTGACTGAGCCACACAGCCGTCCCAAGAGTTTTATTTATTTTATTTTTTTAATATTGAAATTTTTAAAATTTAAATTCAATTATCACATAGCACATCATTAGTTTCAGATGTAGTGTTCAATAATTCATCAACTGTGTATAACACCCAGTGCTCATCACATCACATGCCCTCCTTAATGCCCATCATCAAATTACCCCATCCCCCTACCCCTCCCCTCCAGCAACTCTCAGTTTGTTTCCTAGAGTTAAGAGCCTCTCATGGTTGTCTCCCTCTCTGATGACTTCCCATTCAGTTTATTCTCCCTTCCCCTATGATCCTCTGTGCTGTTTCCTGTATTCCACATATGAGTGAAACCATATGGTAATTGTCTTTCTCTGATTGACATTTTGCTCAGCATAATACCCTCCATTCCATCCACATCGTTGTAAATGGTAAGTATTCATCCTTTCTGATGGCCGAGTAATATTCCATTGTATATATATACCACATCTTCTTTATCCATTAGGGATGGAGTTTTAAACATACTTTTAGTAGTGGGCCATTGTGCTCTGCTTCTTGGCAATGACCCTGGTTCCCACCTTAGGGAGTTTGCACTTTTCATTTTTATTTTAACCCTTTTACTTGCTCACAATTTGCGGCTCAGCAACTTAGAATGGTCTGTGTTGGGCCTAACTGAGGGGCTTGGAGTGATTTATGCAGCTGCAGTGATGTGGCTTAGCTGTGGTTAGGTGACCTGAGATGACCTCATTCACAGGTCTTGTGGTGGATGCTGGGTGTCTGCCCAGCCATTCCTTTCTAGTTCAATAGAACTGGCTTTTTTCATATGGTAGAAACCCTAATGCACTAGTGCTCTTCAAGCTTCCGAGCGCTACATATTTACTAATTTACTAACATATTTACTGGCCAAAGCAAGTCACATGGCCGACGGTCAGTGTGGAAGGGCTTATACACAGATATGGATACAAGCAGGCAGGGCTTATTGGGGACCATTACTGTAACAATATACTGCAAAGGCACGTATAGCCGACGCTCATAATTCATGGATTTGTATTTGCAAATTTGCCTACTTCCTAAAATTTCTTTGTAACCTCAAAATCAACTCTCAGTAATTTTGTCATCATTTGTGGGCTTGTGCAGAGCAGAGAAAAATTTCGGTTGCCCAACATGCATGTTTTCATCTTAGGTCTAACAAAATAAGAACTTCTCATTTCAGCTCATAGTGTAAACAAGTGTCCTTTTTGCAATGTATTTTGTGGCATATTTTTCATATTTTTGTGTTTTCATCAGTGGTGTTGCCCCCAAGTATAGTCCTGATAATGCTGTCTGGTAATCCTAAGTGGAAGAAGGCCGTGATGTGCGTCATAGAAAAAACACATGCATGAGATAAACTTCATTCAAGCATGCTGTTGACTGTGAGTTCAATGTTAATGAATCAACAATATAGATTAAATAAGGTGTCTTTAAGCAGAAACACCATTAAATAAGGTTATATATTGCTTGGTTGCCAAAAATATTGTGACTAGGGGTTCACAAGAGCCTAACCCTGTGTTTCTGCTAGGAATAGTGATTTAGGGTTTGCTAATTTGGTGTTGGAGGAAATTTTATAGGACCTAACTACCACAAACAATGAGAATTGACTGTATATCAGCTCCTATCTAGTGTAGTCTTAGAGTAGTATGCCTACATTATTTCTAGGAGAAGAAAATCACAAGCCACTTCTGACTAATTAAACAATAAAGGAAAGGATGGAGTAACAAGCCCCACATGAATTCAATTCGTTCAATAACAATTCAATTTGATAACTATCTATTAGGTATTTATATAATTGGGCAAGGCAATGTCATGTGTAGGTGCTGTGGCTGGGGACGAAAATTTGAACACTTGGTTTTATCCTAAAGAAGCTCAGAATCTAGTAGAGAAAATAAGGCAGTGGGGATTGTGATTTAGATTACACAGAGGAGAAATGTTCACAAAGTATTAAGGAAGCCCAGAGATGAGAAATGCATTTGGCGGGCAAAATTAGCGCAGCATTCATAGAAGAGGTATTGAAATGTGGATGATATTTCAACATATAAAGATGAGGGAAAATGAAATTTCTTTTGTAAGAAAGGAGCATCATGAGCAATAGATATCCTGGAGAGGGGAGTGGGAGAAAGTTTGGGACATTAGGGAGTGGATGTATAATGAAAGTCTAGTGAAGTGGCTGCATCAAAGCTGGTAGGAGCTACCATTTATAGAGCGTTTAATACTACTTTAAGCATTTCACATGCATTATTTCATTTCACCCTCACTACAATTTTATGAAGTATAGTATGAGTATCATTGTTTCAGAGGTAAAGGAACTGAGGTTCAGAGAGAGTAACTTACCTACAGTCACAGTACTCTTCCATCTATGGTCCTTTCTTATTTCTCTAATAAGTCCAAGCATCTTCTTGCCATCCTTGTCCATGGCATTTGCATTTGCTGATCTCTCTCCTAGAATGTTCTCCCAGGTCTCAGCCCAAGTGTCAGCTCCTTAGACAGGCCTTCCCTAAACATCCTATCAAATCTTGGTACTAATTATAATGATACATACTTATATATTATATATTTGTGTTTGTCTGTTCATCCATTATTTATTCATTTACTTGTATATTTTATTCACAGCTGTGTCTCCTGTACCCAAGTAGTAGTAGACCCTCTTGGCACATAGTAGGCACTTGAGAAATACTGATTGAAAAAATACGTAAGTTCCAGGAGAGCAGGAACCTTATATTCTTGCTCACTTGTGTATTTCCAGCCCCCCAGATAATTTCTGGAATGTTATAAGGCACTTAATAAATATTTATGGCAACAATGAAATAGTAGAGCCAAGACTGAAAGCAGGTCAGAAAAAATGAATTGAATCCTGATCATAAGGGATCTTTAATTCCATATTAAATAACTTAAGTTGTAATATACAGACAACTGATGATTTCTGAGTGGAGGAAGCAATGAAATCAGAGCTATGCTTTAGATCAAATATTGTCTTCAGCAGCAGCTGGATTAGATTACTTAGAGAGAAGGAGCCACAAGAGAGGTAGGGAGAATAGTTAACGTATTATCACAAGAGCCAGATAATAGATAAAAGGGGCATCAGAATCCAAAAAGAGGGTGATGATTCCACAGATATTGGAGACAAAGGTAGAAGAGTACAGAAATGAAAGATAAGCATGAGGTTCCAAGCTTATCTGAATAGAATAGAGATGCCAATCATTGAAACTGTGAAGACGGCGGTTTTAAGAGGGATTCAGGATCTGGTGTGGGCATGCTCATTTTTTTGTTGCTGGTAGACCCTCTGTGGAGAGATAACTTTTTGAAAAAGAAGCAGGAAATTCAGGAGAGGCTAAGCTGAGGGTTTTGTAGAGAGGTAGTTAATGAGATCGTGATGATAGATGAAATTGCCACACTGGAGCAATTGCAGAAGAGGATGGAGAGTATATGTATAAAGAAGCCTTTCACTGAACAGAAGGAAGCCAGAGAATGCAAAATGCAGGGATCAAGAGAGCCAAGAAGGAAGAAAGTGCCAAGTTGTAATAAGGTATCAAGGAAAGGTTGTTTGGATGAGTAGGTCTTTGTAAATCATTTTTATGTATGCATGTATGTACGTATGTATGTATTATGTATGTATGTGTTTATTTTAGAGAGAAGGAGAGAGAGTGCATGTGAGTGGGGGGAGGGTCAGAGGGAGAAGGAGAGAGAATCTCAAGCAGATTCCCTGCTGAGTTCAGAGACCTGACATTGGGCTTGATTCCATGACCCTGAGATCATGACCTGAGTCGAAATCAAGAGTTGGACACTTGACGGACTGAGCCACCCAGGCACCCCTATAAATAATTTTTAAAAAGAAGATTTAAGAAATCTTGAAATGGGAGGTTGGATTGAAAGAGGTTGAGTAGAAACAAAAACAAAAACAAAAAACAAAAAACAAATGAAAAAAACAACAAAAAAAGAAAGAGGTTGAGTAATATTTAGTGTCTAAAGAAGAAAATGGAATGGTAGCTCAGTTGAAGAAGTTTCTTTAGGAGGGGGCCCTTGAAAATGAATTTTGTGATTTGAGGACAGAGGAGGTTTGAATAACATAATGGGTTTAATCACAGTTGGGAAGTGGAAGGCTAGCATGGCAAAAAATTAGAATATAAGAATTCTGTGTTTCTGACAAGAGCAATTTTGAAATGACTGATCATGAGATCTAGGCTTCGGTAAGGAGACAAGTAATTTTTGGATGGATATGGTAGTCTGAAAGAATTGAAAGAGATCAAGATCAAAAGCACTGTGGATAAGGAATAGATTCAGTAAGATCAAGAAGTGAAGAACTAAACAAAAACTATAGCTTGTGGATTGAGTTAGAGAGGAGACTTTCATAGGCTTTGATTTTGGAAGTAGAGTAATTTCAGGTCTACTGATGTGTGTATAAAATAAGGTGGAAATGACAGACATAGACTAAGGAATGGGAGGAACAGAGTTTAGGAAATGTTAAAACATAAATGTTGAAGTTATCAAAGAACAGTGACTGAGAGGGAATTGAGAGGAGGACCACAAACCAAATATGAACAACACTAAGTCCAAAAGATTTTACAATGGTCCAATTGTAATGAACGAGTTCTGGCATGGTTGCTTAAAGGCTTGTAAGGCAATTAACAGAAGCATGCTAGAATACAAATAATAAAATAGTTTCTTTCAGTGCTTTATATTTATAATACATCTGTAATATTAGTAGTAGTGCCTAGCTAGGTACTCCAGTACCTAACATCTGTGGGGAGTATCAGATCTCACATTTGATGCAATGGAACTCTGGAAGGCAATAAGACTATTTCATATTGGCTTAGCCAGCTCCTTATAGAGTTATGTTCAGTGAATTGAACTTTAATATTATATCATCAGATTTTAACATGGTCACCACAATTATACAACATGCCATAAGACATTTTATCAACATTTACATATTTGATTTCATTTAATTCTCATAAGAAACCCACAAATATTACTCTTTTTTTTTAAATGAGGAAATAAGAATCAGAATAAAAGGTTGTTAAAAGTTTTCCAGAGATCACACAGCTTATTAATCATACACAGCACCATGTTTTGAAACCAAGTCTATTGGTCATAGATTCCACTTTGTTTTTACATTAACTTTTACAAAAGTAAAGTGTACAGTGATAGAGGTTTTTCTATGACCAGACATTTCAGGTCTATTTTTTCCTGCCTTTGCCCACAGATGTAGAAGCTACACATTATTTCAGGAGTACTTTGCTCTAGCCTAGTAGGATTTGGCATCTGCATTACATAGTGGGGCATTGTTTTATTGTGTATTCGACATAAACTTTGGGATGAAACACACATAAAATACCATTAGCCTTGGAATAAGGAGGAAAGAGAGATTCAAAAATGAATAATACATAGCCACTACTTCCTATCACAGGAAGAGAAGCAAACATGAGAACAAGTAAGACAGAGAAGGAAATGAGGAAATGAAAAAAGCATGGGAAAAGTTCCTATGATTTGATTATAGAAACAATGCTTGAGCTTTAGGGCACAAACATGAATTTGTGGTGCTCATGAATTGCTTCAATATCACGTTTCTGGGTAAATTCTAGAGGGTGGCATGAGCTGGTAGAAAATAACTAGTAGACAGTTCTTACTCTCCTCTTGGGAGTTTTTATCTCCCAGGCAATGTCATCAGTTAGAAACTCAGGCCTCAACAGTGTATAAAGGTCTGATATGAATATGTTTCTTGCCACACTAGGTTACCCCAAATAATAATAATAATAAATAATATATTTATATATGATATTAATATAATAATACGTTATTATTATTATGTCAGATATGAAAAAATATAGAGAATAACATAGCAAGTATATAGTCATTCTCCACATTAGATTTGTAACACTACAAATATAGTTGAAAATCCTTGTGTAGCTGCCTTCTATCACTTTGGTATTCTTCATACATTCCTAGACTCAGTGGTTATCATTTTCAAAAATATCTTCATTCTATACATTCATAAACTATGGTATTGTTGTCCATGTTTTAAAATTTATATGAATTGTTCCATCTTGTATGTATTCTTTATAATGAGTTTTAAAAAATATTTATCCATATCAACATATGCAATTCTAAGTTGTTTATTTTATCGGCAGTGTAGTGTTTTTTTGTGTGTGACTGTATAACGTTTCATTTTTTCATTTTCCTGTTAATGCATATTTGGGTTGTTTTCAATTTTCTTTCACTATTAAGATAAGGCCACAATAAATAGTTCCTTGTGATTCTTTTTAAACACATGTGCAATAATACAAACTTAGGGCTGGAATTCCTGGGTTGAAGAATGCACAAATTCAGTTTATGAGATATGATTTAGTTGCTTATCAATGTGTTGTCCCAAATGTGTATTCCCTTCAGCATTGCATGAGAGTTTTAACGTCAACATATCATTATCAAACTTTTTTAAGGTTTGTCAATCAAATGGGTGTGAAATGTTCTCCCTAATTACTAGAAGAATTGATTATCTTATCATGTGTTCATTTGCCATTGGACTTCTCTAATTCTCATTAGAAATCTGTGTGACTTTTAGCTATTGGCCTAGATATTATTCTGACCATAGTTTTAATTGCAATGAATTATTTATATGCATGAAAATGGCAGCAAAGAATGTCACATTTCAAAGAGCCCTAATATTGAATGAGGCTCAAGGTGGTTCTCCTGCAGCTCAACAATAGCCCTGAGGTTAATTCTGGGGAGAACTGCTTAAGGTCAGTGAATACTTTCCCATCACATGTTTTCTACAATCACCATTATTTTTTTCCTAATGGAGTATAAAACAATAGTATGGCACTTTATGGCCAAAGACTCCCTTTCCTCTTTTAAAATATCAAATATAGTACAATTATATTATTGATATTTTGAGGAAGTAGAATGAACTTTGAATGAGCTAGAGAGTGAAAAACGATTGAATCACTCTGAAAAGGCTCGTTTTGAACAGTGAAAAAGAAAAGTTTCTCATAAAATCTGGCGTATTTTCTCAGCTCTTTTCTCAAAAGGTGATATTTATTCATGGTTCATTTTTCCTATTTACTTCCATTTTTTAACTTGGAAAGCCCATTCTTTATGACTAATATATTCCACTCCCATTTGTCAATAACAGACAAGCACACTAGTCATTCATTTAAGGTAAAGGATTTCATAGACTGTGATATCAGCCACTTGAAATAATTTATGCAGTTGCAAAGCTCCTTATGAATAAGTTGAGCAGAGCTGTGTCATCCAATATGAATGAAGAATTTGACTGAGCTAGCTTTTGAAGAGAGAGTATTCAGTCTTACTCCAAGACCATTCTAGAGTATTTGAATATCCAGTATGAACAAAACTGCTAAAGGGGGCTTATTCCTTGTAAATAAGTTACTGTATTGACCTAAATGAGTTCCAATAATTAAGTTGATCAGTTTATTGAAATGTCCAGGGAATAAAACCCAAAATTAATGATTCTTCTAATGATATGATTGATTCTTCTTATTCTCATTGTCATGTATGATAATAGAGAAATTCAGTACCTTATAGTACATCAAAGTATATTTGCTTTGACAGATTCAGGGTATATCTTATTTATTTATTCATCTTTTTTCCAAGTTTTCATTTAAATTCCAGTTAGTTAACATACAGCATAATGTTAGTTTCAGGTATGGGGAATTTAGTGATTCATCACTTCCATACATCACTCAGTGCTCATCACAAGTTCCCTCCTTAATACCCATCACCCATTTAACCCATCCCCCCACCTACCTCCCCCCAGTAACCCTCAGTTGGTTCTCTATAGTTAAGAGTCTGTTTCCTGGTTTGCCTCTCTCTCTCTTCTTTTCCCTTTCCTTATTTGTTTTGTTTCTTAAATTCCACATATGAGTGAAATCATAGGGTATTTGTCTTTCTCTGACTGACTGACTTCACTTAGCATAATAGCTCCATCCGCATCGCTGCAAATGGCAAGATGTCATTCCTTTTTGTGGCTGAGTAATAGTCCATTGTATATATCCATCTTTTTATTTTCTCTCTCCTCTACCTAGCATAGTCTTTTGGACTGGTTGTTTCTCAGTAACTAAAGAAATTTACATAAATAGGGGCATCTGGGCGGTTCAGTCGTTAAGCGTTTGCCTTGGGCTCAGGTCATGATCCCAGCGTCCTGGGATCGAGCCCCGCATCAGGATCCCTGCTCCGCGGGAAGCCTGCTTCTCCTTCTCCCACTCCCCCGGCCTGTGTTCCCTCTCTCACTGTCTCTCTCTCTCTGTCAAATAAATAAATAAAATCTTTAAAAAAAATTTACACAAGTAAATGATGTTTCCTGAACACTTTAAACACAGAATCAGGTTATCTGCAGGCAAACTTTTAGAATTAATATCAGAGTTCAATAAGGTTGCTAGATATAGAGCAAACTTATGCAAATCAACAGCAATAATGAATATAACTTATAAAATATAGTATATGAATAAGGAATTCATTTTCATTAGATTAACTACAAAGTTATCTAAGATTCAATTTTACAAACCATGCAGGGATATTTTAAAGAAACAAAGCTGGAAGAATTTATGGTATTTATAAGTTAAAGATAATAGATCAAGTGTCTTATAATACAAAATCAATTACATAAACAAGAAGATGAAAGAAATTTATATATAATGTAGACTTTCAATGTGTAGATGAAGGAACATTATTGATGATGATTCAGAATTAAATTATATTTATATGAGTCAAAGGTGATTTTAGTACTATATTTAGCAGCTATGGTGATGCAGAAGCAGTTATTTATATCTATAGTTGTCCCCAGTTCCCTGTTTGCTTTGAAAATTAGGTCTGGCTGAGAATGACAGAAAATGTAAAATAACAGCAGCTTAAAAATCACAGATAGTTATCTTTTTGCTTTTAAAATGCAATATGGAATTTAACATTCCTGAAATGATATGGCAGCTCCGTAATTAGGAACCTATGCTATTTCTATTTTGTTGCTCTTCCATCTTGAACATGTGGAACTTCCTCCTTCTAGTTTAAGATGGCTGCTTGAGCTCCATCTATTATGTTGGTATTCCAGTCAGCAGAAATGGGGAAGGATAAATAAGGTGTACCCATTTCTTTTAGGGATCCCTACAGAAGTCACAACATGACACTTGTGGTTATATACCATCGAGCAGTACATGTCTTATGACCATAATTTGCTATAAGGGAAGCTAATCTTTACTTAGACCAGTTATGTGCCTAACTAAAACTTAGCTTTCTGTTTCCTGAAGCGGAAATAAAGAATAGATATTTGATGACTTCTACTGGTCTCTACTACAGCATTAATTAGCCTTCTTCTCTTATAGAGAAATTCTGTTGACTGATGGCTTTGGAAACAAAATGAGGGTTGGGGAGGCTATTGTTGTCAATGTGGCTGGCAGATCCATTTTGGGAGGAATTTTATAATTTAATAATAAAAATATGAGTGAATACAATATATGACACTTAAATACTTTTATAGCCATATTTTGCATGAGAGGCTATTAATACACAGCTGAAATTCTCATTTCCTTCTAAATACAACTTTCTCTGTATATTCTCCAAAAATCAATGCAGATTCACAAGGAGAGCAGGCAAAATCACGGATACCCTAGGCCTATAGCGTAAGTAGGAGACAGGGAACACCACAACTACAATTTGGGTGTAGGTCGGAAATAGTTCCAAACCAGTGGGGCCAACTGCATAGCTCATGCTAGCGTTGGATTTGGGTTGAAACTGCAAGGAAGAGGGAAGCGGGGGTGGGGGCTGAGGTGATAGAACACAAATAATATTAACTCCAAACAAAAAGAGTTCCACCATAAAAGGGGAAACATTGAGGGTAGGACAAGGATTTGATAGCTCAGTGGGCTGAAGGGAAGGAGATTTAAAGTTCCTAAGACCAGAGCTACAGTCTCATTAAGATGCTATTGCTGCAGATGGGGAACAACCTTGAAGTCTTGGTGATAAAGAAGGAAAAAAAGCAGTGAAAATTAAGAGTCTTACCAAAATAGAAAATAATCACAAAGTGAGGAGATACACCTTCTGTACAGAACAAGGGAAAACACTATTGATTTTAGAAACAGCACTTCCTGAGACAAACAGAAAAAGCTCTCTTCAGCTAAGAAATTGTGTAAGCCATACAAATCACCACATGCACCTGTTATTGTTGGCCCAGAAAGATACAAGACATTTTATACTGAACAGAAGATGGCAATCAGAGTTAATATAAGAAGAAAATAGAAATGAGAATCGTAGGATGTTAGGTGATAAACAGTCTCCCCAAAACCCACCATGAAGGAAAAGAACAAGAAAATTCTCCAGTCTTAGTTAAGTATCGTTAAACATTTTCAGATATCAAAATAATTTGAATTAGAAATAAAAAATGTACTTATTTTTTATTTTTTTAAAGATTTTCTTCATTTATTTGACAGAGAGAGACACAGCGAGAGAGGGAACACAAGCAGGGGGAGTGGGAGAGGGAGAAGCAGGCCTCCCGCGGAGCAGGGAGCCCGATGCGGGGCTCGATCCCAGGACCCCGGGATCTGACCTGAGCTGAAGGCAGCTGCTTAACTGACGAAGCCACCCAGGCATCCCTAGAAATAAAAAATGTGGAACATAAATCAACAAGGAGAAAGAAAAAGAGAAAAGGAGAGAAAAACGGGAGAGGAGAAAAGAGGAGAGCTAGTAAGCTAGAGAGAGAGAGAGAGAGAGAGAGAGAGAGAGAGAGAGATGTGAAAATATGTTAAATACTGATGAAATTCCTTGCACTGAACTTGGAACTTTTTCCATAGATTTGAAATTTTAAGCCAGGGTGCATACATGGACACGTAATTACTTAATTTCTACTTTGTGCCAACCACTGTAGGAGGGGCTGGGATACAGAGGCTATCTGGCCTCCCTGAGCTTAGACACCAGTGAAGAGATGAACATACATGCATTAATCATTTAAGCACACAAGTAAAAGCATCTTCACTGATTATGGTAAAGCCTATACAGGAAAATGCCCGATGCTAAAAAAAAGAGTAGAAGGGGCAGTAGGATGGGTATCTGATTTATATTGGTAAGTAGGCATAACTTTCCTGAAGAAGTGATATCTGAGATGAGACTTGAGAAGTGAGTAGACTTTAAGAACAAATAATGAAAGGAAAAGAATTCCAGGCAGAAATATAGCGTTTATGTATACCTTGCATCAAGAAAAAGTTTAAAAAGGGTTTAGAAGTACGATCAGTTCTTTTCACACCTAACCTTTGTTCCTTCCACCTCTACATACACTTGTGTCTCCTGCCACCTGGAGACTGAGTCTAGGAGGGGAGTGTGGAGGATGTTGGGGCAGGTTGGGGGGCAGGTCAACTTTTTATCTTATTTTTTATACTTCTTTGCTGTTAGGTTTTTAAGAGTAGTGAGCACATATACCTTTTGCAAGAAAAATTAAAAGAAAAATTAAAAAATCATTTTACAAAAGGAAGGGTGCTGGATGTCTTCTGTTTGCCCCACAGACTTCTCTTTGCTCTTCTCCACCTGGCTCTGCATCTGAAAGACTGACGTGCATGGATGTCATTAGCAGGATCCTGTTGTCTTTTGGTTACTGGTGGGGTGGGATTTGGCCAATTGGAGACCCAGGCAAGAGGTCAGAGGTGGAAGAGCATAAGAAGAGGGTATTTATTCTTCCAGATCCTTCATTGGAGGGTCTGCATGGTTGGCTGTGTTGCTCCACAGAACTCCACATTTTACACCAGGTGTCCTCTGTACTGCTGTGTTTCAGCTCTGACAAACTCTCCCTTCCCTTGCCCTTTCAGGCTGTAGGAGGCTGAAAAATAGCCCCTAAAGATCTCCATCTTCCCTAGAACCTGTGAATGTTACCTTATATGCCAAAAGAGACTTTGTAGATGTGATTAAGTTAAGGATCTTGAGATTATTCTGGATTGTCTGGGTGGGCCCTAAATATAACCATAAGGGTCTTTGTAAGAGGGAGACAAAAGGGTCAAAGACAGACTGGAAGCAGAGAGAGAAAAGGTGATGTGATGTGAGGACATGAGCCAAGGAATGAATACAGCCTCTAGAAGCTGGAAAAGGCAATGACACCTATTCTCTTCTCACACCTCCAGAAGAAAGCCTTCTTGTTGACGCCTTGATTCAGCACAGTGAAACTGATTTCAGATTTCTGACCTCCAGAACTGTACAAAAATAAGTCTGTATATTTTAAGTCACTAAGTTTGTGGTAATTTGTTACAGTGGCAATAGAATGCTAATCCATAGGCCTAGGATGGAAACTGCTCTCTACTAGCCCAGGGTAGCACACCGTCCCCTTTTGGCTAAACCTTGTTCATACTTTATATGTGGTCTTTATATTAAAATATCCTCATTTACCCAGTTTGAGTGTGCCATCTATTTCCTGTCAGAAGCATCTATGAATTTCTTTCCCTCCACTTTTCAAAAAGAATTTAATTCCAGTATAATTAACATAGGGTATTACATTAGTTTCAGATGTACCACATCATGATTCAACAATTCCATTCATTACTCAGTGCTCATCATGACAAGTGTACACTTACTCCTCTGCACCTATTTCACCCATCCCCCCACCCACCTCCCCTCTGGTGACCCTCAGTTTGTTCTTTATATGTAAGAGTCTGTTTTCTCGTTTGTCTCTTTTTTTCTTTGTTCATTTGTTTTGTTTCTTAAATTCCACATATGCATGAGATCATGTGATAATTTTCTTTCTCTGACTGACTTATTTCACTTAGTATTATACCCTCTAGATGCACCCATGTTGTTACAAATGGCAAGTCTTCATTCTTTTTTATGGCTGAGTAATATTCTTTTGCATATATATATATATATATCACATATATTGTGTCTCTCTATATATCACGTCTCCTTTATCCATTCATCCCCCACTTTTTATAGTGGATACTATAATACCTAACACATAAGATGGCTGTAAGGAGAAAAAAATGAATTAATGAAGTAAGAACACTTTTTAAAGTATAAAGTAATAGAGATTTATTACATTGGAAATGGTTTTTTGTTCCATATCATTGGGCTCTACTTGTTTGGCTCCTCACCCAGAATGGACAATCAAGCTAGAGTGATTAGGTAAAGGTGTCATAAACTCGTATTAGGCCCAGGTTCAAATCATAAGAATGGGTTATGATTAACTCTCTGGACAAACCTGAAAAGGCAAGGTGATTCTGGTGATTTGGGAAAGAAATAGTGTCCAAGCACAGTCAATATCAGCGGCTGGTTAACTAATGCTTTAAAGCTACAATTCTCTTAAGTGTCCAAGAAGCTCAGCATTCTGCCATGGAGGGTGGTTTGCTTATGTCTCTAGGCTTTTCACATGCTGCCCTTTATCCCGAATGTCCTCGTTTTCTTCTCTGCTTTTAATTCCTACTTGTCACCTCTTCCTAGGGATGACATCCATCATCCACAAGCTGGGTTAGGTGTCCACTCTCAATGTTCCCATAACTCCCGTGATTATCTCCATCTTTGCTAATCAAATATTGGAAGTGTCTGCTTACTTGTTCGTCTCTCACCAATAAACTCTCAGTTCTTTTAGGGAAAACCTATGTCTGGCATGGTGTCTGGTTCATAGACCTCTCAGCAAATATTCAAGAAATCCATCATGAATGAATCAGTGAGCAATACGCAACACCTAGATTTAAATCTACATGATTATTGTATGAAGACAGCACTGTTCTTAGTATTAAGTTTTATCCATTCAGGGATTGAAATTAAAAGCTTTTAATAGTGCCCAGCAGCCCTATTCAAGACTTTAGAACAAAAATAATGCAAGGGAAATGCCACAATGTAAAAATAGTTACCTTAAATGGAACAGCCAGACATCAGAATCAAACACAAATGCTCATACGGAATCGGTAGATCCCTGAGAGACTTCCCTTCTGCTATGTAAATTTAATGTGGATAATTTATCATTCCATAAATAAATCCCAGCTTCGGTTCATTCATATGCTTTATAGCCTCTATGTACATTTCAGCTATTGGCTTTAGTGAATGTACAGGTATCAGGTTAAATAACTTACATAGATTTTCTATTGGAATTGAGTGGGTCAAAAATCTGAAGTGCATATTTAATACACATAATTTCTTAGAAAAGAATGACAGGATCCTACCATCAATAGCCCTTCTATTGCATTCCAATGCAGAACCATTAAGTTCTGCATTTCTCCCTTCCTGGTGTATATTTAATGGCACATCAGTTAAGGACAAGTTTAAGTGAGTAAATAGAGCACGTTGGAACTTAAAAAATGTTCTGGCTACTTTTTTGTAGTTAGCCAGAGTTTGATACATTTCTATTATGCCATTAGCAGGAAACTATGCTTATTTTGAAAGACAATGCTTTACTCTTCTTTAACAGGACTATAGTTCTTGGACTGTAAATATATATGTATATATGTATATATATATATATATACACACACACACACACACAACCAGTAAGGAAAGGGAATTTGTGGTGACAGTGGCTGTAAGGGGTGCTGGGAAGGCATATCTACATAGAAGATTGATGACTGGCCCAGTGAATATCTTACTAGTCACAAAACTGGGCACTTTTCTCACTGAGATATCTTGTTTTTTTAATCAGTATAGATTTATTTTATTTACTGGGCTCTTTCAATGCCATCCATTTACTGATTCTTTTTTACTCATTGATTCATTTAGCAAACATTTCTTGTGCGTCTACTATAGGCCAGACACTCTGGTTGAAGTGAGAAAATAAATAACACATGGTCCCTGCCATTTTGAAGTCAGGGAGCCCGACAAATATGCTAAAAATTGTGCACTGTGATGAATAGTAAGATAATATTATTGTAGTTACATGGTATAGCAATATTATAACCAAAGGGAGTGTCAGGAGTTATGATTTACTTAGAAATAGCAATGGATTACTGAGGAACTTGAGATATAGAATCATATCTGAGTCCAAACTTGTGAAATATGAGGTTAGATTTAATGGCTCTGGAATTTTTCCTTCTTTAGTCAAAAGAAAATAACTGAAGCTCTTAGGTTATAAATTATCTGGGGACATTTCAGTTAAGGGGGAAATGGAAAGGTCTAAGAATAGTCTAATAATTACTACTGTCAAATTTCCGATGTGGTAGTCAACCTTGTCTGTGATCTAAAGTGATGTCTGAGCAACAAATGGGAAAGGCAGGAAAACTTCAGCAATATTATCCCCAGCTAAGCACAGTCACATCCGCAGGGACAGGCAGGGTCAATATCAAGTCAGTTCCTCAACTTTCAGTAACATGTTGCACATATGGTACCAAGAGCTTAACAGAGTAGTTAGTTTAAGGTCCTTCAGTTATGTCTGTTTTCTCAGAATGGACCCATCTATAGGGAAGAATGAAAATGCTCAAGACTAGAAAGCATGACCAGCAGGGAAAAGAGAGGCAAACCTGAGCAATTTGCAGGAGCACAGCTGACAGTGCTATAGCTCTTATTTATTTACCACACTGACCCCTCCATATGGTCCCAAGCCCTCTACCCCTCACCCTTTTAGTTACGGACATCCATCTGTACCTTAGAACAATCTATTTTTGTTTTGTTTTGTTTTTAAAGCAGCTTTAATGAGACACAATTTACTCATTTCAAGTGAATGCTGAGTTTTGGTATATGGTTTTAAATTTTAATTTTTAAAAAATTTTGATAAAATCTATAACAAAATTTGCCATTTGGGGCATTTTTCAGTGTACGGATCAGTGACATTGATTGCATTCACAATGTTCTACAACACTCACCACTATAGATTTCCAAAATTCTAAAATTATCCCAAATAGAATCTTTGTACGCATTAAGCATTAGCTCCCTAGTCTCCTCACCCCACAGCCCCTGGTAACCTCTAATCTACTTTCTGTCTCTATGAATTTGTCTAAACTAGATGTTTCATATAACTGGAATTATGCAATATTTGTCCTTTTGTTCCTGGGTTATTTTACCTAACATTATGTTTTCCAGTAGTATGTATCAAAACTTTATTCCTTTTTATGGCTGAATAATATTTCATTGTTTGTATATACTGTATGTTGTTTATCCATCCATTTGTTGATAAACATTGGGTTGTTTCCAATTGGCTATTGTGAATAATGCTGCTATAAACATTGGCATACAAATCAGAACAATCCATTTTTATAGTCATTATTTGATTACTGTAAGTAAATTCATAGACTTAACAGTTTAAGAGTTAAGTAACTCTTCCAAGGTCATGGAAGAAGTCATAGCCAGGAGAAGTTTCTATTGCACTCTATTTTCTAAGATGGATTGACCCCTCTAGATTAAATATATAATTACAACTAATCTGGGTACCTTTGGGGCTAAAATGAGTTTGGAGTTCTATGTGCTACAGAGGTGTGACATAGAATGGAAACTGCATAAATGTAATTGAATAGCTGGCCATTTAAGTGAGGAGAAAGCATTTCTAAATTAGCGTGTATAATAAGCGGCTGTGAATGCTTTAACAATGTTATGTAAAAATAGTGCACCTTTGAAATCACTAGATGAAAACATCAGCAATACTTCAAATACCTGCAATATCCAGATTTTATAACAAAAGTTGACTGCTTGCTAACTTCTAGTCAGTTGTATACAGAGCCTAAAACGGTATTAAGAGTATGAGAATTGTGGAAGGTACATCCAATTGTATGATACTTTTCTGAAAACTAATTTCATTAATCAGTTCTGATTTATCTGCTTTTCTCACTGGCATAAGATGCAGAATACTGTGGCAAAAGTAAATAATAGGGACCTGCTTTGGAAGAATCATTATCTTGGTATAGTTTTCAATTCCTAGAATCTAGTCAGAGTTCATATACTAATAAGTAAACAAAATCACAAGTTGGAATTCTAAAGAAAAGAGAAAACAGAGAGAAGCTCAAGTTGACTGTAATGCCACATTAACATCAAGTTGATGGTTTGACTAGGCAGATAAATAAGCTAAACCACAATGAGATACCACCTCACACTGGTCAGAATGGCTAAAATTAACAAGTCGGGAAACAACAGATGTTGGCAAAGATGCAGAGAAAGGGGAAGCCTCTTTCACTGTTGGTGGGGATGCAAGCAGATGCAGTCATTCTGAAAAACAGTATGGAGGTTCCTCAAAAAGTTGAAAACAGATCTACCATATGACCCAGCAATTGCACTACTGGGTATTTACCACAAAGATATAAATGTAGTGATCCGAAGGAGCACCTGCACCCCAGTGTTTATAGCAGCAATGTCCATAATAGCCAAACTACGGAAAGAGCCCAGATGTTTATCGACAGATGAATGGATAAAGAAGAGGTGGTGTGTGTGTGTGTGTGTGTATATATATATATATATATATATACACACACACACACAATGGAATATTATTCAGCCATCAAAAATGAAATCTTGCCATTTGCAATGATGTGGATGGAACTAGAGGGTATTGTGCTAAGTGAAATAAGTCAATCAAAGAAAATTATCATATGATTTCACTCATATGTCGAATTTAAGAAACAAAACAGTATCATAGGGGAAGAGAGGGAAAAATAAGAAATCAGAGAGGGAGACACACCATAAGAGACTCTTAATCATGGGAAACAAACCGAGGGTTGCTGGAGGGGAGGTGGGCAGGGAAATGGGATAACTGGGTGATGGGCATTAGGGAGGGCATGTGATGTAATGAGCACTGGGTGTTATATAAGACTGATGAATCACTGAACTCTACCTCTGAAACTAATAATACATTACATGTTAACAAATTGAATTTTAATTAAAAAATAACAAAAATATAAGCTAACCTTATATGGGGTTTGTGCAAGTTGTGCCATGATGCTACAAGTTTCGACATGTCCTTTCAGAATCATTAGTATACACTTGTGAATTCAAACCACCTATTTATAAAAATCTTGTTCCTTCCTTTCCTGTCAAGGAGTTAGGTTTGAGTTCATCTCAAAGTAGCACAGATTGCTAGGAAGATGGAAAATCAACTCACAGAAGTCATTGTCATGGTGGCTTAATGCCTTTCAGACTTTTTTAAAATTTAAATTCAAGTTAGTTAACATATAGTATATTATTAGTTTCAAGGGTAGACTTTAGTGACTCATCAGTTGCATATAACACTCAGTGCTCATTACATCAAGTGCCCTCTTAATGCCTATCACTCAATTATCCCATCCGCCCATCCACCTCCCCTCCAGCAACCCTCAGTTTGTTCCTTATAGTTAAAGACTCTTATGGTTTGCCACTTTCTCTGTTTGTATCTTATTATATTTTCCCTTCCTTTCCCCTGTGTTCATCCGTTTTGTTTCTTAAATTCCACACAGGAGTGAAATCATATGGTATTTGTTTTTCTCTGACTTATTTCATTGAGCATAATAAACTTTAGTTCAGACTTCTGAATAAATTCAGAAAACTTTTTCGGGTGTAATCTGGGAAATAATAATAATAATAATAACTCAACAAAATAAAATTTTTCTCTAAATGTACTAAAAGGTCAGCTATTTTTCCCTGTGTTTATATTTTGTGTGATTTTGGTTGTGAGTTAGACTGTGTGGGTCACGTATTTGACTGCTCTTTGCTAGCCCTGTGACTGGATAAATTACCTCCATCCTTCAGGTTCCTTAGTAAAATGAGAAAAATCGTAAAACCTAGATCTTTAGTGGTGTGAATGTTAAGGGAAATAATAGAACTCAATGCTTTATACATAGTAAGTATAAACCAATGTTAGCTATTACATTTATTTTTTGATTATGATATTCAGTATGTTTGAAAATAAAGATTAAATGAATGCATTTTAGATATTTTATTGGTTCTTTTGAGATGCAGTTGCAAAAGTTGAACAGGACTAGGGACACCTTTGAAAGAGGTGTGAGGTCATTGTGTATTTAAGGAGATCAAATACCATCCAGGTCCCATGGAGAGAAATCCATTTCTACCCTTGGCATTCTTTACTAAAATTATTTATAGACCGTGACAGGGTTTAGAGCCTCCATGAATTTTAAAATAAACAACGAACAAAAACCTTGCACCAAACATTTTCATCTTAGCTTTTTCACCCCCGCCAGGTTAACTATTCCTTTTTAAACTATGTTTTTACATCAGAGTGTCTGGATAAAAAACATGAACAAGCCCCATCCTGGCAAAGGGAAAGCCTGTAACTTAAGGTCAAGCCTGATTCTAAGACATTCAGGTTTGTGGGTTTTTTTGTTTGTTTGTTTTGTTTTAAATTTCGTGATCCTAATGCTTGGAGTGTGAAGTGTTTTATTAAAAAAAAATCCCCATGGTTCTTTTGTAGTTAAGCCTTTAAGTTTTAGCTAACTCTGGACATATACTCTATGCTAGTCTTTTTAAACATTCACAGATAGTTGAGCAAAAATCTGGAGAATGATAAAGATACCTCTGAACAAATTAGTAAAAGCATTTATCTCCCTGAAATAGCTTATATTTAGTAAAATTTCCCTAAAGAGCTCCTTTAGAGGGGTTTGATTTCATACTACAAGACATTTTCTTCTCTTCCATTACTCTTCCTTGATTCAATAATTGCAGGAACTCAAAGAGAAAAGAGGGGATAGGGAGTAAAGAACAAAGCAAAATGCTAGCCTCTGTTCTAGATGGTAACTGGAATTAGAAAAACTTCAAGAGGCTGTAACACCAAAATTTAAGAGCATGGCCTCCAGAACCATCCCTACCAGACATTTTATAGAATTTCAGAGGATACTTCAGAACATACATTCACATAAATCTTAAACAGAACTGCTTTTAAAACTTGAGGTGAAATCAAGATATGTTCAAGGATTTGTTTTGGTTCAAAATTAATTTAAAGGAAATAAAGTCAAGGAAAAGTTGAATATTTCAACATCAGAGATGTCCCATAATTCTTACAAGCCAATACATTTTATGAAAATGACATAAAGCACATCTAGACATGTGACTTAATCATAGTTCTCTTGAGCTGGATATTTCCTACAAAACTGGAAAATAGACAACTTTTATCTTCTCTGCCACATTTTTTCTCCATTCCGTTTTAATCTCAGTGCCTTTTTAAATTCTCATGTAAGAATCTGGTATCTATCAGTGTAAATTTGCATTAACTCGGGAGTACTTGGAGGTTAAGCCTTGGAATTAAACGTAGAGTCTATTACTTCAGAGATTTCATACACCCACAGCCTAAGACTGAGTTTGTGTGCCTCTGTGTAGTACACAGGTGTAACTGTGTGCAGTGAAATGATGAGTGGAGGAAAGGCAGGGAAGTGGTCCCTGAAACCCACCAGGTACTCATTTACTTCACTTATGTGTGAAGCCATTGATTTGTCAGCAGATTAAAGCCCAAGATGAGCCATGAGAGTTGTGTTTGATTAGAAGAACAATTTTTTTTGATGGGTATGCTTACAGACTGCTCATGGGAGGAGAGTGAGAAGAATTAGCTCTCAAGATCCC